>NC_068303.1:28794469-29156344 GCF_025860055.1 Xyrauchen texanus
ACAGCACACACATGCAAATCTGGAAATGAGTGAAACACACATGAATGTTACATCTTAACTAGGGTTTGAAATTTACTTTTTGACTCACTAGCCACTGTGGTGAGTAGTTTCCAAGGTCACTAGCCACTCAACATTTTCACTAGCCAAAATCCCCCACATCGCAAAAAGTGATAAAGGTACAGTAACTTAAGACTGTAACTATATGCAATTGTTTGGACTTTATTTGAACAAGAATGATATCACTGTAGTTTAGCAGGACACATGCCTAATGATTTAAGCCACCTTAATAATATCTATGTCATGGACAGGAGAATCTGTCAGTAATTTGTCCATAATTCATGGAGGTTTTAATACCTTCATTCTAAATTATACTTGCCTATATTAGAGTTTACCATTGTTCTACCCTAGTTTAACAGTGGCATTTATAACGATAAGGCCATTAACACAGGTAAGACCATGGATGGCTCCTCATTACTGTAGTTAGGTTAATGTGGATATTCTTTCTAAAAAATAATAATAATTTATACATATATATATATATATATATATATATATATATATATATATATATATATATATATATATATATATATATATATATATATATATATATATATATATATAATTTGTTATTTAAAAATACTTAAAGCTTAAACACATTTAGAAACATTTAACTACATCCACAAGTCTAATAGATTTCCTCGATATAGAGCTTTATACTAGAATGTTCTCTGTAGAATTCAAGTGGGTCACATACGTTTTATGGTCTCCTCCGGCCGCCCTGATATCGAGTGAAGCCAGACTGAATCACACAATTTCACTCTGGAGCACTCTGACCGTACATGTCTACTGGTGCCTGTATCCACTGTTTTCAATTCATTCCAATGAGCATCCACCTTGCGAGCATGGTGCAGGCTCCCATTGGAATTAATAGAAAACGCTCGCTTTACTTTGCTCACCTAGTGCAAGTGGGCACCCAGCACAATGTGCGCTGTTGCAATTTGCACAAAAGTCCCTGGAAAAAAGCCTCCCAGAATCAAACCTATGTCTAGAATGTCACAATTTTGCCTTAATATTTCTTATATATTCTGTAGGAATGATTTGCCCTTGTCACTTTAATGTTTCATCACCAAGAATGTTAGAATGAATCCAGAGTGCAGTCTGTTCAATACCGAGTGCAGTTATCTCGCCTTCAGATGTCATTTCTGTACTCATGATGGTCATGACGCCCAGACCACAATTGCACTGTAAGTGCAGTGACATGAAAGCCATGGGACAAAACATTCTCGATGTGAGGAAACAAACGTTTAGCTCGCTTGACCTTGTAGTGAACCTCAGTTTGAGGTCAGTTACTCATAGAGGATGCAAACAGAAATACCCCCTGAGACAAACTGCACCACCACTGAGCAAACATTTCCTTTGACATCTCAAACACACAAATGTGTGAGGTGTCACCCAATTCAGAATTTGATTCAGTAGTATTTGGCATGAGTAATATAGAACAAATCGATTGTACAAAGGCTAAATGGAAAAACTCAGTGAATGCAAAGCAGAAAATACAAAGACAGTCTCGATCAAGTGCAAACTAAATGACAAAGCAAAGGACAGTATCAGAATTGAGGGATGCAAGAGGAATATATTTAGGTTAACTGTTTTACCGATCAAACTTTAATGACCAGTTACTGACCAAAGGAGGGTATTTAAGGGTACTCACCAATGCCTCTCCACATCTGGTTTCCATAATAAAGCTCAATCGTGGTGGGTAAAATACCTGCAAGTCACACACACAGAAAGAGAGAGAGAGAGAGAGAAGCCAGGTTATATGAAAGCATTGTTATCTCAAGCATTACCCCAACCCTTGGGAAAGTCCTTCTCCTGGCCTTTCATTAATATACCATATCAGCCATGATCTCACATCCATATGCTGGTGTGAGATAATCATTAAGCCGAAAGCCAGAAGCCATGTGTAAGGAGGAAGATTTGATGAGGTACAGGAGTCATTAAAGAAACAGCTCAACCAAAATATACAAATGATGTCATCCTTTACACGCCCTTGTTTTGTTTTCCATATTTTAAATATATCCTGTATACTCTTTTCCCTGTATTGAAAATAAATGGAGACTGGGTCTGTCAAGCTTCAAAATGACAAAGCAATTACCACAAAAGGATTAAAAAAAAAATAAAAATGATTATCAAGGATATGATTTCTGCTCTAATATCAAAGGTCTTACTAGAAAAAAATGCTATGATCCAACGTGAATTTTCTTCATAAAAAATATGATCGTGCCTGGTAACAAGTGCATGTAAAATGTCTAGAAATAGCATTTTAGCTTAGCATAAAGCTAACATTTTACACAAAATTTATTTATATTTCTGCTTCTCCAAACTTACTTCAAACTTACTTCTCTGTCTGCTCATATGAATGTAACACATCATAAGAAAGTTTTTTGGATTGCATCATTTATATATATACTGTAAATGTTTTACATCTGAAAGGACTAAATATTAAATGAAACAAAAGACAATAAAATCCAAAGTAATCTCTTCAGTAATCAAAATACTTTTTGAATGTAACTGTATTCTAATGACCAATTATTTAAATTGTAACTGTTGTGGAATACAGTTACTTATAATTTTTATTTTAAATACTTAATCCCGTTACATGTATTCCGTTACTCCCCAACACTGCATATATATATATATATATATCATAATGTGATTTTAATAGGTGTGCTGAAGATTTATGGAATGACATTCGTACGGCAGATGGTATCGGCGCATTTTTACGAGTACAAGTGTATGAGTGCGGTATCCCTACTGCTAATTGAGACTTTCGATGGGCAGCAGGACTAGCTAATGATAGCCGTTCTATGTAAACACCTGCAACCTTACTGACTGAAGACCTACAGATCCCCCATAATGGCAAAACTGGAACATGTTACGTTATTTTACAAGCTGATACAAACTGACAAAAAAAAGCGCCCGCCAGAGTGGGCATATGACACCGCAAAATTCACCAGCCAAATAGAAAAGGTACCCGCATTTGGTGCTTGGCGGGTGTTAATTTCAGACCTTGTTCATAAAAGTGTTCCATATGACTTGTGCATTATATTTCAAGTCTTCTGAAGCCATACAACAGCTTTGTTTGACGAAAAGACACAAATTTAAGATGTTATTCACTGGTGAATAAAATCTCACGTGCACAAAAAATGTGCATTTAGACACGTTGCACCAGGTTTAACGTCTCTGATGTAAAATGACATTGGATCTTACATGTCACATGACCGATCATAATGCAGAACGTTTGAAAAATACAACCGCAAATATGATTTTAGAGCTATGACAGAGAGGAAGATTATCAGTGAAACAAGACTTACATTTCAGTCTATTTACTTATAAGGCTTCATAAAAATCAAATGGATTACTTTTATTATACTTATATGGTGTTTTTGTCCTTTTTGGAATTCTGCATTTAAAACCAATATGCACATTCTTTGTATGGAAAAGAGAAGCTCAGGCATTCTGCCTAAAATCTCCTTTTGTGTTTCATGGTAGATAACAAATATGTGCCTGGAACAACATGTGGGTGAATTAATGAACAAATGAAACATTTTCATTTTTGAGTGTACTAACCCTAACCTAACCATTCCCCTATTTCCTGTCCACCAGCTTCACCAGCATTTAACAAAACAGATGACAGCAAGTTCCCCAGCTATCTAAGGAAATTGTTATGACCTAGCTTGACCACTATTATCATTCCCACTGCATTAAAACCTCCGCATTTGGTGCAGCAATGCCTTATTATAAACGCATTATTACATTTTTATGAATAAAAAGCAAATCAAACCTGTGTCTGACATTTAAAGAATGAACAAGCAGACAAAGGGAAGACATTGCCTATTCATCACTGACACACTCAGAGTCATGTGAAAATAATCATGAAGCATGAAGTACGCTCATTAACAATCATAGTAAAAGAGACAAGGAAGAGGAAGAAAAAAGATGGAGGGAGGAGGAGAAAACAGGAGGGAAGAGAAGTAGGTCAAGGAAGGAAGAACGCAAGCTGCTACCTCTCTAATTAACTCTTTACCATTGTTTCGTTGAGTTTGGACTAATGAGTAAATACAATTGCAACAATGAGGCACACAAGGGTTAGCGCTGGCAGATATAGGTTAACCTCTCTGGGCCAGGACTTCAACTGGGCAAAACCTTAATGGCAGCAGAAGGTTCCTGCTTTATATCCCAATTTCCACTTGAACTGTTCAACCAGAAATGAACATTTTGTCATAATTTTTTACCCTCATCTCGCTCCAAAACCAAATTAGTTTCTGACTTCTCCAGAACATAAGAGGAAGTAATCTAATGAATGTCCTTTTGCCTGAATTCAGTGCAATTTTTCAGCAAATAATGACTCACTTTAATGCTTAATAAAGCACCCAAAAGTTCCAAAAAAGTAGTCCATGTGACTTGTTTGTGATATTATTTGATACCTTCTGAATGCATATGATCATTTTGTCTGATGAACAAACCTTATCTTAGGGTTTTTATCACTGTAAAATCAAATAAAAGAATGAATAATAAGCGCCCTGAAATCCACGAGGTGGCTTCGTCAATAACATCAATTGTCATTGAGTCATATGCAAATCGTGACCAAATGTCATGGCGTCAAGATACAATGATGTTTGATGTTATCGAATATTGGATTTCAGTGCTATTGACTTTTCGTGTTAATGACTTGATTTGATTTAAGGGGGAATAACAACTTACATTTCTGTCTGTGCATCATACAAAGTGATCATATATCTTAAGAAGACTTGGTATATGATGCTTGAAAAGCATGGTCTACTTTTATGACACATTTGGATGCTTTGTTATAGGAATAGTTCACCCAAAAATGAAAATTCTCTCATGAATTACTCACCCCCATGCCATCCCAAATGTATATGACCTTTCTTTCTTCTGCTGAACACAAACAAAGATTTTTAGAAGAATATTTAATTTCTGTAGGTCCATACAATGCAAGTGAATGGTGACCAGACCGCTTAAGCTCCCAAAGTCACATAAAGGCAGGGTAAAAGTAAACCATACAACCCAAGTGGTTAAATCTATATCTTCTGAAGCAATGCAATCACTTTGGTTGAGAAAAATATCAATATTTCAGTGCTTTTTACCATAAATCTCCACGTTCACTTTCAGAATGTGAAAGAAAGTGAAAGTGGAGATTTATAGAAATAAAAAGTACTTAAATATTGATCTGTTTCTCACCCGCACCTATCATATTGCTTTTGCAGATACTGATTTAACCACTGGAGTCATATGGATTACTTTTTTGCTGTCTTTGTGATTTTGGGAGCTTGAAATGGTCACTATTCACTTGCATTGCATAGACCAACAGAGCTGAAATATTCTTCTAAAATCTTTGTTTGTTCAGCAGAAGAAATAAAGTCATACACATCTGAGATGGCATGAGTGTGAGTAAATGATGAGAAAATATATATTTTTTTGGGTTAGCTATCCCTTTAAGCGTTAAAGTGAAATATGTACTGCAATGTATTTAATTCAGCCAACACGACAACATCAAATTATTTACTATTATATTTCACAGAAGAAAGAATGCTGTATGGGTTCGGAACAACATCAGGGTGAGTAAACAATGACAACATTTTCATTTTTGGGTGAACTATTCCTTTAACCACACGTAATAAATAAATAATAAAAACTTGATGCCACTTACATTTTAAAAAGTCATTTTAAAGGTGTGTTACATGGTTTAAACAGATTTGAAATATGCGAAACAAACCCAAAAACAGGCCTTGTTATTATCCAGTCAGGACACATAATAGGAAAACACCTACTAATCATCATTATAAATCTCACATTATAAATCTCAAGGATAATTATTTATTTTTGAAACATCCTCCTGAGGAGGGTCATGATCATTCTCTAGTGCAGAAATCCATCTTTTACATATCCATGGAACTTCTCCATGTTGCTGGCATGTGCACAGGCATGACAAATTAAATATTAAGAGATAATTCGTTTCAGCTCTGACGGAACATGAAAATAATAAATCATCAACAATCAGCCAAAATGATTTTATTTTCCTGAAACCCTCTCCTCATGTATGAGTAGTACTTAAGAGGAATATCAATTTGTGCAAAATTAGAATACACTATCAGAGACAGTACCGAGCAGTCCCATAGTTGGGAACATTTTCCAGGGTTTTCTAGATTGCCTTTTAATGGCCATCTGAAGTGTGAATAATGAATAGTGATTATCACCCTGTAGAGAGAGTCTATTTAAGCACCAGTGGGGAAGAAAACAAAGACATAACGGAGCCTGGATAGGCTTTTGTCTTCCTGCCGTTAGGTTGGGAACCACCAATAACTGCGGTACCACTCTTAGGAGCAGTAATGCTCAACTTCCAGATTAGTATTTTGACCCCTCCCTCTGCAACGCTCCACACCCATCACTCTTCCTGCCCCCTTTTAGTTTCTTTCTTCAAGGACATAAGTTGGAAGGCCAGACCCCCTGCTCGGTTCTAATTGCCCATGATGAGTGCTCCACACATGAGTAGAGAGACATCAGACTCCTGCTGACAGGGCCCATGCCAGAGGCCTCTCTCTCGCTCTCTCACTCACACATACACACACAAACACATACAGAGGCCAGACTGGGGTCCTCACCTGCTTTCACACTTCCTCCAGTGTCTCATTTCACCTTCATCTGTCCCCATTTCACACACAATGAGATACAACACACACATAAACATGCTTTTCTAACAAACACACAAAGGGTCACACTAGTGAAGATTAGTTGAGTAATTGTATAAGGACAATACACTGGTGTTAACAGAATGTAAACAGTGGTCAAAATATGGACAAAAACATTCAAGAAAAGTAATAATAACTAGGGCTGTCGATTTACACATGAATTCGATAAAAAAAATCGTCTCGGTTACCTACGTAACCTTGGTTCTCTCTAGATGAGGGAACGAGTATTGCGTAAGCTAGCTTACGCTACGGGAAAGATTAATCTTTTCTGAGATATTGAAGCCAAAATATTATCCTTAATTTTGTATCATTTGTCAACGCAGTGCAGCAACTGCAGACCTTGAGCGGGCTAGCTAGCGAGCTCATTGGTTGCTCTGCAGCAACTGCTGCAGCCTATAGACGAACTTGCGTGAACTCGCACCCAATGAGAGGCGCCCGCGCGCTCACTGTCCCAAAGCCCGCCAGAATGGGCATGGCTAGGGTGCATATAAGCGCAGTTCGTAGGCTGGAACCCTGGTTTTCATTGAATGAAGCGAAAATCGCTCGTGGCGCGAGCACGGCCAGCTACGCAATACTCGTTCCCTCATCTAGAGAGAACCGAGGTTACGTAGGTAACCGAGACATTCTCTTACGAGAGGTTCTCTCGTATTGCGTAAGCTAGCTTACGCTACAGGAACCCATTGTCAATGCCGTGCGTGCCAAGCATCCACTGCATGAGCCCCAGGGGGGTGGGGGGACCCGGGGGAGCCCTTGTGAACGGACGGACCAGGACGTGGTGACCCTGAATGACCGGGAGGAAGCGCACGAGCGCGTACTCGACTGCTATCATTTCCAGACAATTTATGTGAAGGAGCTTTTCCTGAACTGACCATAGGCCGAAAACCGGCGAGCCCTCGCAGACCGCGCCCCAACCCGTGTTGGACGCGTCTGTCGAGATGACTTTTCGGTGAGATACAGCTCCCATCGTCACTCCCCGCTGATACCATTCGGCCACCGTCCAAGGCTGCAGAGCTGATATACAGGTCTGAGTCACTCTGATCGGCTGGCGGCCTGTGGCCCACGCCCGGCAAGACGCGCGGGTGTTTAGCCAATGCTGAAGCGGGCGCATGCACAGTAAACCCAGCTGAAGTACTGCTGCGGCTGAGGCCATGTAACCTAACACTCTCTGAAATTTTTTCAGAGGCGTGAGGCTGTTCATCTGAAAAGACGTGGCTAGTGTAGATAAGCGAGCCGTCATTGCCACAGAGTCTAGTTCTATTCCATAGAAGGAAATTGCCTGACTGGGCTGTAGTGAGCTCTTGGTCCAATTGACTGCAAGACCCAGACTGTTCAGATGACTGAGGAGAACTGTCCGTATGTGACTCCGTATGTGACTGTGCCAAAATCAGCCAATCATCCAAATAGTTCAGAATTCGCAAGCCCTGACTCCGCAGGGGTGCGAGTGCCACATCCATGCGCTTCGTGAAAGTACGGGGTGCTAAGGACAGGCCGAACAGAAGGACGGTGTATTGATAAACCTGACCGTCGAAGGCGAATCTCAAGAATGGCCTGTGATGGGGATTTATCTGAATCTGAAAATAGGCATCTTTCAGATCGAGAGAAATAAACCAGTCCCCCTGGCGCACATGCACGAGGAGTTTCCTGATTGTATGCATTTTGAACGGTCTTTTTGCAAGCACCTTGTTCAAAACCCTGAGATCTAATATTGGTCTGAGGCCGCCGTCTTTCTTGGGGACAAGAAAATAACGGCTGTAAAACCCTGACTCGCTCAGTGAAGGTGGCACTCTCTCTATGGCCCTTTTGCACAGAAGGTTTGCTATTTCTGAACGAAGCATGCAGGCTGCTTCCGTGTTCACAGTAGTTTCGAGCCGCGCCCTGAAGCGGGGAGGGCGGCGATCGAACTGTAGCAAATAGCCCTGTTTTATTGTGCTTAACACCCATTTGCATATCCCTGGGATAGCTTCCCACGCTTTGAAGCGTAACGCTAGAGGGTGAATGGCCGAGTCGCCCTGATTGCCGTACACAGCGGGCTGAACAGAATGTGTGAGCGCGCTTATTGTGCTTATGCATGACTGCTCGCAGACAGCAGGGACATGCTGTTCTGTGAGTGACTTCCGATTGAGATGAATGGGGAAAGAGTCACATCTGTTAAGTGATGCGCGAGCATAGTCACGGGCACGGGACTTACACATAGAGAGGTGTTTGCTGGCCGTGTGACAGAGCGGGCAGAGAGGGGACGCGCGCACGGGCTCGTGGGCGCGTTTATTGACTCTAACACTCAAGCGGGCTGTGCCCGCTTTATGTGAGTGTGCTCTGATAGGAACACGGGAAGTGTAATGCTTGTGTGTAGGGGTAAACACTGGATTGTGGGCACATTTTCTACACATAAGACATGTTTGCTCTCTGATAGGGACACGGGAAGTGTAATGCTTGTGTGTAGGGGTGAACACTGGATTGTGGGCACATTTTCTACACATAAGACATGTTTGCTCTTTACAAGATCTTTTTGTGTCACCGTGAAAACGGCGTTTGAGTGCAGGCAAGCGGGTAGTAACACCGGCTTGTTGGCTGCTGAATTCACCACTGCAGTAGCCTGAGAGAAGGGGACTGACAGGGGGCGAAGCTTTGACGGTGGTCCGGCCGCGGCGGGACTGAGCCGTCGTTTTTTTCAACAAAGCTAGGAGGACTTCGGTTGTTCAGGTTTCAGCGCAATCTTAGGCCGAGGCCCGTGGGGGGGGCGGCGGTCTGCGGCGGCTGTCTGAGCGCGATCTGGGGCGGCCGCCCTGTCGACGCTGGGAAGTCTGGCTTTGTTGAGCTGGGCGCTGTGAAGATGCTCGTGCAGGAGGCTGGTTATGTGGCGGCCTGCAGAGGAGCTAGCGAGGCAGGAAGAGATTCATGGCTTGGATGGCTTTCTGGACTTCCGAAAAACGGTCAACAATGCCACTTACCGCGGAACCGAAGAGACCGGACGGAGAGAGCGGCGCGTTGAGGAACGTGGAGTGCTCAGCTTCTCCCATGTCGGCTAGCGTTAGCCACAGGTGTCTCTCGGTTACAGTCAGCGAGGCCATGCACTTCCCTAGGGCTTGAGCTGCAGCTTTGGTGGCGCGAAGGGCGAGGTCCGTCGCGCTCCTTAGATCTGTAACAGCCTCTGGGTGCCTGCCTTTCTCATCCCATTCCCGAAGAAGGTCCGCTTGGAGGATCTGCAAGCCGGCCATGGAATGCAGAGCAGATGCGGCTTGGCCGGCGGCGGAATAGGCGCGGCCAACACAGGCGGAAGTAGTTCTGCAGGCCTTAGACGGGAGCACTGGCTTAGACCGCCATCTCGCGGAGGGCGGGCAAAGGTGTGCTGCTACCGAATCCTCGACCAGGGGGATGGAAGAGTAGCCCTTCTCGGCGGCGCTGTCCACTGAAGCGAGAGAGGTGGAGACGTGGGATCGAATCCTGGCCGAGAGAGGCGCGTTCCACGATTTAGAGAGCTCGCGTGGAGTTCCGGCAGGAAGGGAGCGGCCCGAGCCGCGGGCGCCACGCGGTGACGGCTTTGAAGAAAGCAGCCGTCGAGTCTGTTGGGAGCCTGCTCAGGGGGCGGTGACCACTCGAGCCCGAGGCGGTCGACGGCCTGTGTGAGGAGGCGTATCAGTTCCCCTTCGACTCCGGCGCGGGTCCTGCTGGATTCCTGGGTCGATGAGGAGGCTTGTGACCACTCCTCGCTGTCCGAAGCCATGATGGAACATTAGCCCTTGTCCTCCGCCTCGCTCTCCGAGGTGGCAGCAGTGCGGCCGCTCGGCGGCAACTGCGCATCCCGGGGGGGCGTGGAGGGTGAACGCGATGCTCGAGGGAGAGGCTCCGGCGAGACAGTCGCTTCTAAACCCGGTTCCGGCAGCCTTTGGGAGCGGCGCTTCTTCCGGCGCGGCGAAACAGAAGGCGGCGCGGCGGCTTCGGTCCTGAGCGTTTCGAGTCGAGCCCGCAGGGTCGACATCGGAAGCTCCTCGCAGAGGTCGCATCCGCCGTCAGCGAAGGCGAGCTCTTCATGCCCCAGTCCCAGGCAGAGAGCGCAGATGATGTGGCGGTCTCCGGCGCTGAGAGGGGTGCGGCATGAACCGCAGGTGCGAGGCATCTTTAAAAAGACGCTCGTGCTCTTTTGTGAAGTTCACTGAGGAACTAGTTTGCTTTAAAAAGGATACGTCACCGGATGGCGTAGCTCGCAGGATGGCTGAAGGTGGCGGCGGCCGGCTTCTTCGAGCGCTGTCCAAGCTTGCTTGATGCCCCTCGAACGGCGACGTGGCTTCTTGCAGTTTCAGAGATGCGAAGAGCTTCGCTGAAGAGATGAAAATCAGGGTTCCAGCCTACGAACTGCGCTTATATGCACCCTAGCCACGCCCATTCTGGCGGGCTTTGGGACATTGAGCGCTGGCGCCTCTCATTGGGCGCGAGTTCACGCAAGTTCGTCTATAGGCTGCAGCAGTTGCCGCAGAGCAACCAATGAGCTCGCTAGCTAGCCCGCTCAAGGTCTGCAGTTGCTGCACTGCGTTGACAAATGATACAAAATTAAGGATAATTTTTTGGCTTCAATATCTCAGAAAAGATGAATCTTTCCCGTAGCGTAAGCTAGTTTACGCAATACGAGAGAACCTCTCGTAAGAGAACCTCAGGACAGGGAAGTAGATAAAACAGACAGTGGGAAAATAGTGCAGTAAAAGTACAGTTACAGCACTTAAAATATACTCAAGTAGAAGTATGCAATTTTTTAATTAATTAAAAAAGTAAACTCCTGGGAAAAACGACTAATGTGAGTATATTATGTTATTAAACAATAAACATGTATGCAATATATTTTCAGACATAAATAGTGACCAAAATGATGAAAAATTTATAAAATATCATTAGTAAAATTAATATTTTCATTATGTAACTAGTTAAAAGGACCCATGTATAATTAACAGCATTAGCTGGGAGAGAATTTCTTTCAAATGTAAGCAAAAGGGATATTATAACAAAAATATCCCCATATAAATCGATATCGAATCGAGAGTGTGTGAATCGGAAATGTGCTATGAAATGTGGTCTGACATATTTTGGAACACGACTACGCACAATATAGAGCTTGCGTAGCTAGAAGCATCTGTGTTCACGTACTTGCATGGAGTATGTTTTGGTCTTAACTGTTGTTTGCATTGCTGTGACAATGGAACACTGCTGAGAGTGCCTCCCCTATCACCATCATGCTTTAAATACAGCCACATAATTGAATAAAAGCACCAGCACCTCCAGGATAAAAAGCGAATTCACCATTTAACTGCTATAATAAATTATTGTGTTTACAGCCAGTTGAAATTTTGTGCTTTATAAGTACTTTATTTACTCATTTATTTATTTATTTGTATTACATTGGCAATAGCTCTGCAAGCAACCTTCATTTAATAGTGTTTAACAGAGGCTGTAATTTTCATTTAAGAGACTAAGTAGGTGCAGACAGTATTCCCTTTTTTATTATTTCAGAGGATTTAAACTTCAACAATTGGCTATTAATTGGCCCATAATTTGCATATTTAAAAAAGAAAGTGCCTGAATCCACCAACTTTCTCCATTAATTAGATATGCAGAAAAAAAGCACAAAGACCTTTTCTGTGACCTGTCCATGGTTCTGCATTTAAACTCGGAGGTCTTCAGAGATGCACAGCAGACCTTAAGCACTATAAGCATTGCCTAACTGCATAATCAAAGCCTTTGGTAAGACATAACAGTGCTCAGCGACTGACACAGAGTAATCGAAAATACCTCAGATACACTGGCTAATCTTGTGGATGAGAGTTATATTTCATCAAGAATGAATGTTTATCTGCAGCAGATACTACATACAGTATTTAGGCATTAAAGATGAAGTGTGTAATTTCTGAGCCACTAGGTACACTAAACAGAATTGCAATAATAATAATAATTCCCAAAGTGGGTTCTCAAACACTCCTACCACCCCTTTTGCCCTACCACCTCATCTTCCATTTTTCAGCCAAACTAGTCAACGGACAACTTGCACAACTGCTTTCACCGCCACATTCTACTTAGTGCGGGTCAGGTTTTTCCAATTACAATGTTCAGCACAACTACGTGCAGAGGTTTATTCATGCTAGGCAGCTTATTTAAACCGTTTAGGGCTGTTAAATGATTAAAACAATAAATCATGTTTTTGACATTAAGTTGACTGACATCAAGTTTATAATTTGCTGACATTTGCATCTATATATATATATTTCCTTTTGAAATGCATCTCCTGAATAATAAATCAAACATATATAACCTGCAAAAGTCTGGCCATCTGATGCATGTTTCATTCACTGATATTGTTTCATACCTGTTGAGCATTCCACAATACAATGATTGCAAATTACTTAAATATGGCTAAATGTCCTAGGTGGATTTATATATAAATAAATTAGTTATTATACTAACCAGGCTTTAAAAATCACTACCTATGCATTTAAACATACAGCAAAATCAATACATCAATGAATCAATGACACAATATAGAGAACCAAGCTCCGAGAACCAAGTCTGAGTGGGCCAGTAGGGTGCCACCAGAACAACCTATTCCTCATCCTCACTGGCCTTGCACAAAATCTGTGCAAGCATGCTCACTGGGGGAAATGCATACTTGCGCAGCCCCCGGGCCAGCTGTGTGCCAGCGCATCTGTGCGGGTGCGCATCTGGCCTCGGCCACGGAGTACCAGAGCGGGCAGTGGGAGAATTCCTGGGAAGCAAATAGGTCTACCGGTGATTCGCCGAATCAACTCCAAATCAGCTGGACCACCTGGGGGTGGTGTCTCCACTCTCCCCTGAGCATGACTTAACGCGACAGCACGTCTGCTGCGTGGTTGAGCTCGCCCGGGATGTGAGTGGCCCGCAACGACTTGTCGTGGTGCCATGCCCATCTCGGGACTCGAGTCTGAAGCCAGTGCTGGAGCGGTCTCATATGCATCAACCTGTGCAGCGTGACTGCTGCCGAGGATGCCATTTGCCCCGGGAGCCTCTGAAACAGTGGGACCATCGTACTCCACCTGAACGACTTCAGGCAGTTCAGTACCTACTGCACGCGCTCATTCTTGCGGCATGCTATCATAGAGACTGAGTCTAACTCCATCCCGAGAAAAGAGATGCTCTAAACCGGGGAGAGCTTGCTCTTTTCCCAGTTGACCCAAAGTCCCAACCGGCTAAGGTGCCTGAGCACCAGGTCCCTGTGTGCAAATAACAGGTTTCGAGAGTGAGCTAGAATCAACTAGTCGTCGAGATAATTGAGGATGCGAATGCCCACTTCCCTTAGCAGAGCAAAGGCTGCCTCTGTGACTTTTGTAAAGAAGTGAGGCAACAGGGACAGACCGAAGGGGAGGACCTTGTACTGATACACCCATCCCTCGAAGGTGAACCCCAGAAAGGGTATGTGCCAAGGTAAAACCGAGATGTGGAAGTATGCGTCCTTCAGCTCTACCACCGCGAACCAATCTCGATGCTGGACACAACAGAATGCACTTCTGCATCAGCATCTTGAATGGGAGTCTGTGCAGCTCGTGCAGCTCTTTCAGCACCTTGGCCTGGTGCACTTGTAGGAGGGCCATGGCATGTAGGACGGAGGTGGCCTGTCCAGCAGCAGGAGGGCAATTCCACCAGGTGCACTGCAACTGCCTTGTCCACCTGGGGAATCCCTGTGTACCCCCTGGCCCCCTGGTCAACAACACTCGAAGGTGGGAACCCTGTCAAGTCCTCCATGTCCAACTGGATCAGCCACTCTCCAATGCTGCGATCGAGAGCTCATCCTGCTCTCGTGCTCCGAATGAGACATCAAATTCAAAGACACACTTTATTACTATTCTAAAGATAAATCTAATCTAACACATATATACATAATACAGATTGGTGAAAAGAGTGACAGAATGTGAAATAAAATGATCAGTACAGTGAAAATGAACTTTACGGAGTCTATCGACAATGCCTTAAGAACCATTTATCCATCTTTGAGTCTACATCGATTTGCTCTTGGATTACCCAAATTATTGAATTAATACACCAGCACTTTGAGCACAATACTGGAGATGTACTTGCGTGTCTTTGTGGTGTTTCCTTGCGTTCTTTGTGTTGCTTGGTTCTTGGCGAAAGTTCGTTCCGTCGATGTTTTGATCTCTGTATGATCGAAGTTATTGTCTGTATGAATTATGGGGTTAGCTGTGAAGCGAGGCCTTCTCATTCCTTCTCGGACATCGAGTCCCGAGCTTCCTTGTGCCTCACATGGCATGGACCTGGCAGTCAGCAGAGCGACCAGACAAAGCACATGCAGGCAGAAGAGTGGAGAGAAGAAGAAGGAGATAGGAGAGAGGCAAGATAGCAAGAGCGTGTTCTTCCTGTTTGGAAATATTTGCCGCATCTCCAAAAGTGTCCTGCTCCAATCATAAGTGACTTTTCAGAGTCACATGGTATACTGAGCTATCTTTTCCGACAGTCGATTTATGGTCCTTTGTTTCAGATTCGTAAAGATCTCCCGCTCAAAAATAATGCTTATTAATCATGAACTTTTATATCTTGAGAATGGTACAAGAGACATGATATTCGTTGTCATCAGCTTTCAACAATAAAATGCAAAGTAATATCTTCAAAACAAAGTAATCAAAATAATTTTTGAATTATAATTACCAATTATTTAAATTGTAACTGTAGTGGAATTTTGTTCAAATTAAAGTTCTGCGTTTGAATCCTCACTCTCGTATCTTCCCTGCATAAACCTTGACAATGCATGCGTTTGTCAGGTCTCTCTCTCCTCTCTCACAAATGAATCATTGCAGTGTTTGAAGTATGTAGTTGTTTCATTCAAAGTGTGCTGGTTCTGACACCCTTTAATAGTCTACTTCAACCATGTGTTATTTGCGGTTTAAATTGATCTGTGGTTAAATGTTTGCTTCTGATTCTGTGTGAGAACAAACAGTGAAATGAACTTGGAGTGTATACTAGCCATTGCTTTCTAAGATGTGCTTGGGCTGAATTAAAGCTTTGAAAATGTATTCCTGTATTCCTTTATACAATGAATTATAAAAACGCGAAACACTTTCATGTTCAGAATTTCTTCTCCTGTCTCTGAAAATATCCATACTATAAAATCTTCTAATGAACACTCATTTTAAGTGGAGTTTCGGGAACTAGGCAACTACAGCACATTGTAAACACATATAACCTAAAACTATCGAGAAGCTTTATTTCAAAGCGAAAGTGTGTCATGAGGTCAGTGCATGTTGTCCATTCACTGCTAAACATATTATTACAAATGGTCCTGCCCCACACTCAGTCTACCAGTCAATTGCAAGACACCCACTGGTTGATCTAATAAACAGGCTAAAAGGAAAAGAGTAGAGAGAGAAACTACACAAATAACAAGAATTTCAAACCTCACATTTTGGCACTGTTTTACAGACTGACAGGCGGCTTATGTGTATGCCTTTACAGTATGTGGGCATGTGCTCTTAGAGCACTTGCTGAGTTGTGGTAATGTGGATCCGTGCCTAATAGGTCAAATACATTTCAAATGTCAGTGGAAATTCCCATCTTGTTGTAGTTTTACTGTTTTTGTCTAAAATGAATTCAAAATACCTGGACAAAAAGCGGATTTGTTTTTACTTGAAGTGTGTGGCAAAAAAGTCTCTTGCTTATCGGAAAGGAGGAGGCAGGATCCAGATGAACAATCATGAAGAATTTTAATCAGACAAAACAAAAAAACGTCTTGTAACAGGTAAAGGACAGGCTAGGAGGAGGCGGGAACTGGCTGAACAGTAAACATAAAGTTTAATGATAAAACTCAACATAAAACAAACAAAGACACATGCATTGTGGCCTGCATCTCCCGAATGACGTCTCTGGCTCCCCCTTATCTTGCTCTCCCGCTGATCAGCTGACTTTGTGCCAGTCGTGCTTCATCACGGCCCGGCCACGCCCTCCTCCTCGTCACACTGCTATTAAGCACAAACAAACATTGACGCACACACACAGCTCCGCGTGCATCTCTCTCTCTCTTGAACTGTCTTCTCCGGCTCCTCCTTATCCCCCTCCCAGATGATTTGGGTAACTCAGTACCAGGCATCCATCCTTACGGCCCGGCCACGCCTTCCTCCTCGTCACACAGTGTAAATACAACATTAAGGACAGTCAAAATTTTGTTAATATTAACTGAGTCATCTTAGAGTCATTTTGGCTGAAGGGCCACTTCTAGGGACAGTAGCCACTGTACTAAATTACCACCATTTATAGAATATTTATCTAACTGTGGACAGATGAATATCTAAGTTCTTCAAAACTTCTCTAATCGCGAAGTCTGTATCAAAACCCAGGCCTTTATGAGAATCGGAGAAAGTGTTTAAAAGAAATAGTTTACTCAAAAATGAAAACCATTTAATCACTTTTTCAAGTCGTTCCAAACCCGTATTACATCAATGACATTTGGCTTCAAGACACGCAAGAACCAATGATGTTGTCACTAATGTCAAACCTTGCGTGATGCACTCTACTTGAATATATGTGAATGCAAATTAGATTTAAGATCTATGGCGAAAGGGGAGATTATAAGTGAATAACAATTAAATGTGGTTGTTTCATCACACAAAGCTATAATAAAGCTCCAAAAGACTTCACAATTACACAATTCATATGGACTACTTTTATAGTGCTTTTATGGTGCTTTTTTGTCATATTTAGAGCTTGACAGACTCAGTCCACATTCACTTTCACTGTATGCTGTGTGAACATTCGACCTAACATTTTTGTATTCCTCAGAAGAAAGAAAGCCACGTAGGTTTGGAACAACATGAGGGTTTCTCTTCTTTAACTTCTTTAACGTTGCAAAAAATACACACTTCACCTTTAACACACAAGTGTTATATAATGATGGATAAAACATTTCAAATAAAAACTAACAAGCTATTAAATAGCGTATCTGATGATGATCACATAAAGAAACAACTAGAACAAAGGTGATCTGTCCTATCCTTGTCCTTGAGGACATGCACAGAGAGAGTGAGAGAGAATGTGAGAAGAGTCTCAGTATGGAGCAAAGACTTGTGGATCCATTAATGTAAAGGAAGGCAGGGCTGTAATTTATGAGCAGTGCAGGCATTGCTTACTCTGGCACCCTCTCCTCAGGCTTACTGGCTCATCGCCATGAGATGCCCTCCTCTTCCTATAGGCCCTCTGAAAACAGCTCAAACCCACATACAGTATCAAGAAAGTCTTTTCTCAGCCTTGCATTGCTGTTGCCAGTTTTGGCTTTGCAGGTTGCTCCTTTTCTTGTTGTTTATCTTTGCCATTGATTTTTATTTTATATATTTACATATTTATTTTAGGCTTTTAAAAGGTGAACTATGTCATTTTATAGATGTTAAAATTATTATTGTTATTACTATCCTAACCCCCCAACGGCAAAAAACTTTTCCTGGCTAACCAAAAAAAAGTTTTCGAAATATTTGTGCTGGGACCCTAAAACTTTGGTTCTGGGAACCAAAAATTGTTAAGTGGGTTCTGATGCCATTACTTTTTTGATGCTGTACATGTTTGTCCTGTATACAGTATTTTCATTCTATTGTGCTGTCTTGTAGCTTTTACAATGTATTTAATTCTAGTGATTATCCAATTTATGTACATCACCCTCTCTGTTTCTCTTTGTATTATCCTCTCCACTATTGTGTGCTGGTTATAGGCCTGATGAGACTTCTAACTGTGAGTGAGTGGCTGCTCCAGCTAATTTGCCAGACGGCTTATTTACAAACAAACGACTGGGCAGACGGCACACAAAGACAGCCCACAGAGGACTCCAGAGATCCTGCGGAAGTGTGAGGGAGATTTGGCAGACAAGGGACCCCTCTCTCCATCTTTTTCTCAACCGCTCACTCCCTCCCTCAATTTCCCTGCAGGCTAATTGAGCTGAAGCGTGCCAGCGTAGAGAGGGTGCCCTCATGTCCACATTGTGTGAGTGAGTGCATGTGTATCTGTGTGTGTTAGAGAGCGGTAGAGGGTGGCGGAAGAAAGAGAGAGATATAAGGATGCTTGCCAGACTGACTCTACCAGAGCTTGTGAGCAAGGCATGAACAGATGTGCCCGCTGTAACTTTAGATGGATAAAGAGATGTTTGGTGCAGAGAGAAAATTACACGCCAATCTAGGGAGCAAAGACAGCTGGGTTGAGAGTTGGAGGGCTAGCTAGCTGAATGCAGATTGTGATTAAAAAAAGAAGAAGAATTTACATTTCTAACAGTTGATAATTTCAAAACTATATTAGTTCAATAAAGCTCATGTGTTATAATTTTATTTTAATTAAAAGCTGTTAAAAGAGAAAATGTTATGTTAATTGTTGTCCGATCATTTGCAGTTTAGACAAGAAAATGTGAAAAATTATGACTTTTAAAATGTTATGTTAAATGGCTAAAATTACCCATATGAAAATTTGACCCATAAAAAAAATACAATGATACATTTTATAGAGGTATGGTATTGGTATCAAAATCGGCGATATTGGCCTTGATAGTACTTGGTATCATATAAAAAAAAAAAGAACAAATTGGTATCGCCCATCCCTCTATATAAACAACAGAAGCAGCAGAGATGTAAAGACCTAGGGTTCCAAGAATGGAAAACAAACAGTGGCGTCTCAACATTAAGGGTACGTGGGGCTGAGCCCCACCAGATGGCGCTGTTGTGCAAAATGCGTTGCATTATCATAAATGTATTTTAAGAAATAATATATTTTCTGTATATTTAAAACTTGTTTTATGTCTATTATATAAGACTAAAAAGCTTTTACTTTGAAAACGTATATTATTATTAAAGGCACACTTAAATTTGTCATGTTAGACTTTTTAGTGACACCAATCAATGTAGATTTAGCCTCATTCAAATGCCAGAAATGCCATTGTAGTAATGTGCCATTCACAGTCGGCCATGATTACTTTAATCAATGAGTGAAAGTGTACAATAACAGGACGGTTACTGAGATTAAGCAAGCCGTATTTAGCTGGTCATGTGATTCTAACATGGCTGCCCCCATGTTCGGACCCTCCCCATGTAGAATAAAACAGCTTTTATAAGGTTGCTTATATGACTGGAGTCTTTATTTCATGTGAATGCTCGTGATTTTATACATATGTTTTAAAATTACCATTAAATTCTCAACATTCTTCTGTACAACTTTTTTAATGTGGACAAAAATGACTGAGTGCACCTTCAAGGTCTTTAGAGATAAAGCCATTTAATTGTGTCATTTGACATGCCTAGGGCTGGCCTGTTGTCCTCAATGTTAATCAATGGAGATCTGGAGAATATCATGAGCATGTGCAACAAGCCTTCAATGATAGCCTGAGGGGCTTGTGTGCCTTTACCCTGTAGCCAATCAAAAGCTTTGATCATATGTATGTCAAGCTGTTGACACGACCCTCGGAAGTTAACGGTCTTGAATGCAGACCTGCGTAGTGAACTTCACTGGCAAGTTTTAAAAGCTACTTTATTCTAATAAATTGCTGGTTAGATTAGTTACAGTGCACAACACATCATTTCAATGAATTGTATGCCATTGCTTTGATTGGTTTGGATTAGATTAATAAAAAACTTGAGAGACTCAGACTCTCAATATTGAGCATTTATAATAGCTTTGTTATGTTATACATGCGAGTTAGTGAGATAATGTGCACAACCTTTGACGATTTGCCTATATCTGGTTTGCGTTCATGGTTACTTGAGCTTTTTGATGTGTATATTTTAGTGGTGTTTGTGTGTGGCATCATATCAGTCACTCCAATGGACAGAGTTGTAAAATTTTTATCATCTATTTTTTATCCGTCATACTTGTTTTCATTTTAGATGTACTAGAGCTACATTCAGATGCAGTGACGTGCGGTGATGTCTTAAAGAGGCTAGGCACTGAGTTATGAAAGCCAGATTACCTGATTTATTGTTTAAGGTAATAATACGTAATAACAGTGAACGTTACGCACAAGCGCAGCATATCAAGAAATGTACAAATCAGGATGTATATAGTGTAATCTCTCTCTCTCTCTCTCTCACACACACACACACACTCACACACAAGCGCGTAAACAGTGAACGTTACGCACAAGCGCGGCATGAAATGTACAAATCAGGATGTATATCGTGTATTCTCTCTCTCTCTCTCTCTCTCTCTCTCACGCACACACACACACACACACACACACACACACACACACACACAGTCACATAGCCAATCTTTCCTTACATACCAATCAGTTTGAAATGATCGGATAATTTTTGCTGTACTAGTCAATCTAAGGCTGGCGTAGACCTCCCCCCTGCAATTAACTCATATTTGGAATTAAAATCGAGCTTGGAAAAATTTCTTAATTCCGTGATTACGGCCGGTGCTGTCATTTTGATTTTGAATTTGGCGGGGATTAGGCACGTAGGCTACGCTAGCTGTGGTGTAATGACGTTAGCTACGCAAATGTCCAGGAATATCTTGATTTTAATTGGTCCATGTCTGATACGTAACAGAGATGATTACGGGCATAACATATTTACGTCAAAAGGCAGAGCAGATTTGTGCTTTTTGCCGTACGTGTTAAAGAATACAGGATCGAAGTGCGCATGCGCAACATGGGTTTTCCGCTTGTCGTCTGCAATGAATGGACCGTAAAAGCGCTGCTTATTCTACCATTTGTTTTTAGTTGATTATGCGTAACTGCTACATTTGTCATCATAACGTCTAAACAATTGGAATAACACACATATTGCATATATAAATCACAAGAATAAAAAGTAAAAATACAAATACAAGTTTATTATTTAATAAACATTTTATTTTAGAATTTTGGCAGGGTAGGCAGTGCCTAGTTTTTGTGATTCTGCCTGTCAATCAACCGCTGCACTAAAACAATGTTTTTAAACTTTGCCCATTAAAGCGCATATATTCAACACATTTTTCTCGTTTCTTGTTTATTTGTCACATTGACAGACAGCGTTTGGAAGTATCCTATAATTTTTTACAAGTGATTATTTGTGCCCCACCAGACATTACAAACCTGAGATGCCACTGAAAACAAATAAAAAGGGCAGTGGATAACATCCACAAAAGTCCTCGTATTTCAAAGACATTAATACATAAATATTACTACTACAAAATACTTGAAGTAGGTCTAAAATTTCGGCTTGTTTCTCCCATGGGTCATATGTTCTGATTTATGGTGTTAAGCACAAGGTCTGATAAACATCAATATACTTATGTAGATACCTTATTAACAGCTGTTCCAATGGACCACTATACAATAATATCGCAGTAGTACAAGTGATCATAAACACAATGGGAAAGAGAGGTCATAACCATAAAGGAATCTAGCTCCAAACACATCCATAATATGTTTCTTTATTCAAATCATACATTTGTTTTTTAATCTACCATCCATAATATAATATATCATCAATAGTACGGTCATATTACTACATAGTAAGTTGTGTTTATATATAGAACTTTTCAGAGTTTTATGATAGTAAGTTACTGTAAATAAATCTTACCTGATGCCTTTTCCTGACTTCACTTCTATTCTATTTATTTATTTCTATTGTTTTTTCCTATAGCAAACTGCAAATAAAGCCCTCTACAAATGAATATATCGTGGCGAACATATTTAGAATTAGCAGCCAGTCAATTCATTACTTGATAAGCTGTTTCCACACAAAAGCAGTTAATGCAGTGTCGTAGGCATCTCCTCCATTCACTTGCATTCAAACAGTTTTCCTTGTTGACTGTTCCAAGATGGCGCCGTGATTGACTATTCAAACCAGCCGAATAAGGCCTCTACAGTATGTATGTATATCTATGGTGGTAAAGATCAGGTCAGAAATTCTGGAAAACATCACATTTTGTGATCCATGGAAGAAAGATATATGGGGTTGGAACTGTATGAGTGTAAGTAAAAGATTTTATTTTTAATTCAGGGTGAACTATTCTTTAATATTCAACATTGTGTAAATTTCACGAATATCTGAGACCTACAAAAAGCAAGAGAGAAAAGGAAAGAATGTGCAATGGACATAATATTTTCTTCCTACAAATCCTACTGTATCTCCTGCAAGCAGGCAGACAATACACCTTTATTCATCTAAGGATAACAGGTCCACTACTGATCCTTAAAATCGCGATTTTCATAGAGAGTGGTCTAATCTAAGAATACAAATCTATCAGCTCCCTCTCTCTTTCTTTCTCCCTTTTCCTTGGAATCTGTGAGACTTCCTTATTTGATCTGGGCCATTAGAACATCAAACACTTACAAAGCAGTAGCTGTTCAGAGAGTTTAAAAAAAAATAAAGAAAAAAAAGACAAGATTTACTTTAAAAGATAGGCATACTGTGCACTCAAGCTTGTAGAGGAATTGACTGACATCTTCAATATCTCACTCTTACAAGCAAAGGTACCATCATGCTTCAAATTTGCCATCATCATCCCTGTTCCAAAGACCACAGCAGTGTCCTATAGCACTAACTCCGATAGTCATAAAATACTTTGAGAGCCAGATCATGGACTACTGTATATAAAAAGAAAAATTGACGCTAGCATCGACCTCCATCAGTATGCATATAGAAGGAATATATCAACTGCAGATGCCATCTCATATGTTGTACATCTGGCCTTCACCCACTTGGAGAGCTGGGATTCTTTTGTTAGACTGCTCTTCCTAGATTTTAGCTCCGCTTTTAATACAAACATACCTCAAACATTGATACACAAGCTAGAGACACTTGGGCTGAGTGCATCATTATGGAACTGGGTACTGGACTTTTTAACAAATAGGATACAGATAGATTTAACAAATCCATGACATCACCATGCCATTCCTCAAAACTGGCTCTCCTCAGGGATGTGTCTTGAGCCCCCTGCTGTATTCTCTGCTGACCTATGACTACTCAGCTTCATTCCCGAGCACCCACATTGTTAAATTTGCAGATGATAGGACTAATTTCCCGCAACAATGAGACAGAGTACAGGCTAGAGGTAGAAAAACTATAGGCTTGGTGCAGAGCCAACAACCTCTGCATCAATGTGAAGAAAACAAAGGAAATTATTGTGGATTTCAGGAAAGTCAATAGCCTTCCTGCCCCTCTTTACATTGGAGGAACAGTTGTTGAGGTCGTCCCCAGCTTCAAATACCTGGGGATACACATTAATAACGACCTCACCTGGCACACTAACTCAGTTACCATAATAAAGAAGGCCCATCAACAACTGTATTTCATGAGGAGGTTCAAGCGGGCTGGTCTAGGTACCACAGTCCTCACATCCTGCTACAGGTGAGTAGTGGAGAGCATCCTTACATCCTGTGTCACAGTGTGGTACAAATACCCTGCTGCAGACAGGAAGGCTTTACAGCATGTATTTAAGTGATGCACAGAGGATCACTGGATGCTGTTTTCCAACTATTGAGAACATTCACACCAGTAGATGTAGGAACATGGCTGACCGTATCATGAAAGATTCTTTCCACCCTGCTCATGGACTGCTTACCCTCCTTTCCTCAGGTAGAAGGTTGCACAGCTTTAGGAAGCTGTTAGATTAAAAAAAATTGTTTTATGTGCAATAACATTCATACACCAAAGGCTCTTTCATGTGCAATAATATTTATACATCAGGGTCTCTTATGTGCAGTAGCATTTGAATATTTATATCCATAATTATATTCATATTAACACTATTCAATTCGCACTTTATCATTGCTAATTTGAGATTCTATGGTTGCATTGTTCTATTGTCATTGCACTTTATTGCATTGCTCCGCTGTCACGAACCCCGCTCCTCTGCCCCATCCCCGCTTCGTCGCACACACACTCACTCCCTCGACCTCACTCCCTCGCTCCGCCCCCTTGAGCTTTTCACGCTCTTTTTGCTCGCTCGAGCCCTCACGCCCATTTGCTCCTACTCGCTCACATGCTCGTAGGTTATCTCCCTTCCTCGAGTTTCTCACGCGTTTCCAATCCCCCAGAACATTATGACCACCTGCACTCGCGGCATCTGCACTCCTGCACATTAGTTTCACCTGCACTTGTCTCATCACCTATCATTGTTTACACCTGCACTCGCCCCTATATATTTCACAACCCGTTCGTCTCACTGCTGTTGGTTATTGTATTTAGTTTCCCGTGTCTTTGCCCCCCGCTAGTCTCGTCTAGTTTTGAACTCCTCTTGTCCTCCTCTTAGCTTGCCAGCTCCCCTTGTTCCCCTGTCTTTTGCTCCCACTAGTCCCGTCTACTCTGATCCTGTTTCCCGGCTTCGACCTCCCCACTCTCGTTGACCACTCTCTCCCAGATTTGCCCCTTTACTCGACTTTGTTTCCCCGGCTTTTGACCCTACGCTACCCTGACCATTCCCCCTCTGGATTTTCCGTGCTGTACTTTTGTTTGCCTGCAAATAAACGCAGTTTTGACATACATTGTGACTGTCTCTTCTTGTGCGGGTTACATCCGCTTAGTTTGGATTTTATTGTTTTTATCCTTTGCTGATTGTTTTGAGATTACTTTTTACTTAACTTTGAGATTCTATGGTTGTATTGTTTTATTGTTTATTTATAGTACTTATCTCTGCTCCACTTCATTTTATATTTTAGTGGTTTTATTCTTTGCTGTTATTACCGGGACCTTAGTACTTTTCTTTTTAGTTTCATTCCTTTCATGTAGCCCATGTTTTGGAAGGACAATAAACAATATATTAAATATCTGTGACTTTGACCAACAGCTCCCTTTTTTTAATGATAATGAAAATTTTGGATTAAAAAAAGAATAAAAAGACTTAATTCTGTTCCACTACCTGTGCTGATTGTGTCTAATTGCCAAAATGTGGTGTAATATAACTAGTTTAAACTACAGAATGCTGTTCACAAACTCTACAGTCCAACAAATGTGTCAAAACATGATTTAAATTACTTATTAATCTAAACACATACATGAATGTTCAATGTTTTTGATTGTGTTTAACATGGGTGTTATGGATTGAAAGCTGCTCTGAGGTCAGAGAAATGTGGATTTCATGATCACAGGAGTAAAATAGAGGGCTAGACTGCTGATGCATTAAAATCAATTTTCAGTGATTTGCTCAAAGCTAATTACCAAGGCAGACAGTGTTTATAATGCACATGTAGGCAAAAAAAGCTCACAACTTCAAATGAAACCAAATCAAATTTGAACTTGAATTAATTTAAATGCTATCCCTGATTAGCTGGTGAAATATTTATCTGTTGATTAAAGTGTGTTTAGAAGCCACAGCCACGGGTGCTCCAGTGAGCATGGCATTCTGGGCTTCATTTATGCATAGAGCGCACCACACTTGTTTCAGGGTGTAAATAATTTAGCGTGTGTGTACACACACACACCGTTGGGTAGCCTTTTAAAGGGGTCAGTGGCCAATTTCTGTGAAATAATCTAATTTAATGCAGCTGTGTTTTGCGGAATAGACTACCGGCTGGTGTTGGGAGAGTGATGTTTTTTTTAAATGTCCCCATTTGGAGAACAGCCCCTTTGGGAAGCATAAGCCAGCCTTCCAGTACTGATAGCACCTCTATAGAGGGGTGTGCAGTGTTTCAAAATATGCACAGTCATGGTGGACTTTAAAGATGAAGTGCATAATTTTTACGACATTAAAATCCTTTTTTATCCTGAGTTTTACAAGTTAAATAATAATAATAAAAATAAATAAACTTGCCAATGGGGTAATTAAAATTACATTAATTGAAATGTAAAACATGCATTTTATGTTATATTGTTTTATTTTATTTAAGTCTAATTAAATTACATTTATTTCATTTTTTTTTCCTTACCCCATCGACACTTTTTTTAATAAATAAACCTCACTCTTTTTGCATTTCTCTAAATACAAGAATATTCAAGGATATTTTTACTTATTAATACAAATATACCAATTAAGAGAATAATATTTAATGATATTTTTACTTATTAATACAAATATACCAACTAAGATTTTTTTAAATAAAATTTTGCATTGTAGAGACCCAGAAAATAAACACTTCACCTTTATAACAAAAGCAAACAGTGAACACCGAAGGAACATCGCTCAACTGCTTTTGCTAATGGTGAGCAGCCTGGAAGCAGCACAGCAGTCAAGCAGGTTTCTGCTCATAGTGGAACCACCGTGTCCCCATACAGCTATATATAAAGCTTTCTCACACTACAGTGTTAATCCATCCTTATGGTAGATGAATAATGAGTATTTTAGTAGCATGTTAAAACATAATCTATAAGCCTTATGGGAAAGAGGGAAACGCAAAGGTAGGAACAAGTGGGAAAGAGAGAGAGAGATGGAGAAAGGGAAAGCACAATGGTGTAGAAGGAGGGAGGGAGAGGGAAAGAGAGAGAGAGAGAGGCTCCATAGACTTCTATTAGTCATCCTGTAGCCAATGGTGCAGCCTATTACTACTATTAATGGTCACCTGAAAAATGTAATTGTTTATGTACACTGGCAGCCAGCTGTTTCGGAAGGAAATTGGTACTTTAATTCACCAAAATGGCATTCAACTGATCACAAAGTATAGTCAGGACATTAATTATGTAAATAAAACAGCACCATCACTATTTGAAAAAATATATTTTTATCAAATCGATACAGACCCCATTTCAGAAGCCATCATTCCAACACCTTTTCCTTGAGTAATCATGCTAAATTGCTAATTTGGTTCTAGAAAATCACTTGCCATTATATTAAACACAGCTGAAAGCTATTTGGTTCATTAAATGAAGCTTAACATTGTCTTTGTGTTTGGATTTGATTTGCCACTGTATGCAATAGACTGGCATGCCTTAAGGTCAACATTAGGTCAAAAATGGCAAAAAAGAAACAGCTTTCTCTAGAATGTCATCAGTCAATCATTGTTTTGAGGAATGAAGGCTATACAATGCTTGAAATTGCCAAAAAAAAAAATGAAATTTTCATACAAAGGTGTACACTACAGTCTTCAAAGACAAAGGACAACTGGCTCTAACAAGGACAGAAAGAGATGTGGAAGGCCAGATGTACAACTAAACAAGAGGATAATTACATCAGAGTCTCTAGTTTGATAAATAGATGCCTCACATGACCTCCACTGACAGCTTCATTGAATTCTACCTGCTCAACACAGTTTCATGTACAACAGTAAAGAGAAGACTCAGGGGTGCAGGCCTCATGGGAAGAATTGCAAAGAAAAATACATTTTTGAAACAGAAAAACAAAAAGAAAAGGTTAGAGTGGGCAAAGAAACACAGACATTGAACAACAGATGACTGGACAAGAGTGTTGTGGATCTTAACCACATTGAGCTTTTTTGGGATCAGCTAGACTGTAAGGTGAATGAGAAGTGCCCGACAAGACAGCCACATCTATGGCAAGTGCTACAGGGAGTGTGGGGTGAAATGTCACCTGAGTATCTGGACAAACTGATAGCTAAAATGCCAAGAATCTGCAAAGCTGTCACTGCTGCACGTGGAGGATTTTTTGATGAGAACACTTTGAAGTAGTTTAAGAAGTTCTTTCCCTAAGAGCAAAATCTGTATTTCCCTTCTTCAGATTGCTGTAAATAAATCTCCACCATGCCAACACAACCACTGTCTCTCAATGGTTTAGTGGCAAAACATGGTGAGATGCTTTGCTGTCTACTGCCTACAGCTGACTTTAAAGGCAGCATTCTCATAGAAATGGGAGATTCAACACACATCTGATTTCAATAGGGTCTGTCAAGAGACATTATTAGGGAAGGAGTCAGGAGAAGTTGCAAAGTTAAATATGACACCTTTAGCCTAGCCGTGGAGTTATGAAGTACCATCTCACTGTTAAAAGAGGCGAACTTCTGTTTGTTTACTCTAGAACTTGCATGCGCATAACCTACACCAGTCTGAAAAAACATAGTTTTTAACCACAGAAGCACATTTTATGATGCCATTGTTGTCAGATTTCAGATTTGAAATATGTTACTGAATTTGAACATACTCTTGATTCACAGTTTTAGAGATTTCAGTCTTCCCCATTCAAGTATATAAGAGCTGTATATGCATGACTGGAAACAGCTGCTTGGCGGCAATCCCAAGATGGCTGCAGAGTGACCTGACTTACCTTAAAGGGACTTTGGTTTGTCTTTAGCCTGTTGCTAAGCTAAAATGTGATACTCTAATGAGCATAAAGCATTCATAGCATATGCATGATATAAGTATAGCATATGCTAGACTGAAATATGTTTGTTCAATACTTTTCAGTATTTAATTAAAAGAAATGTGTTTATAATCAACACTTCTCTCACTTCATCAGCCACATGTATTTATGTTTAACACTGAGCATTGTGCACAGTGCATTATGCCAGTGCCCTTTTCACAAAAACTGCATGAGATATTGCCTCAGAACTTGGCCAAAATGAAGTATATAAGAGGCAATTATACTGCCTACTATTTGAAACAGCCTTTGCATTGTGATGTTGCCTTAAAATGTCAGCATAGACGGCTCACTAGGTTTTGGATAAGAGCCTATTTCTCCTATGCCTCTCACAGTTTTGTTTCTTAGTAATAGTAATACTTCACCCAAAAAAATAAACTGTTTATTCACCCTCAAGTCAAAACTTGCAACGTTTTATGTGAACTTGACACTGTGAATGAGGAAAAAAAATCCAAAACCTATTTTCTGACTTCAAAAGACTTGGAAAATGATGCAGGAGTCTCATGGACTACTTTTACTATACTGTATTTTGGGTCCTTTTTAAGCTTTAAAGTGAAACACAATTCACTGCCATTGTATTGAAAATATGTCCCTCAATATTCATGACAACATTTCATTTTGTGATCCAGATAAGTAAGAAAGTCATATAGGTCCAGTGGTTCTTTTGCAGCATCTAAGATTGAGCAAGGAACCTTAACTCTTATCAATAACTTTTTTCCCCAGCTGTGTAGAGCTACTTGAGGTCTTGAGAAGTCTGGAGAAGTCAGCACAGAATTATTTTGAAATTGTCTGGCCTGGTTATGCACTGTATAAAAGTACTTCAGTTGTAATGGTTCATCTCCTTGATTCGACAAAGAATCCTCATCGTATCAAGAAGCATCACACTATTTTTGAGCTGGCTTATGTGGTTCCTTGAATAAGTTCTTAAAGTTACACTATGGGTTTTTCAGATCAGTGTATTGGTTTCTGGGTTCTGTAAAGCAGTGCTGTAACAACTACAGACATTGAGGGGGGACATATTTGCCTCCAATTTTCAGAATAATGGTCCATTAATATGGGATTTCAATGACTGATTCTCAAATGTTAACATTTGGTCATCCCACTCCTAAATATCTGGTTACATCTTGCATTAAATCACCAGTTCATTGATGGTTTCCTAAAGAACTAGAGATAAAAACGCATAAAAGCTTAAAAAAGATTCTCCTAATGCATCATGGTGTAAACTCTAATTGGAACCTTTAGTTTAAAGTGTGTTTTTTAAGGAGAGAGGAGGAGGAAGAGAGAGACATACAGTAATGAGAGGAAAAGGCAGAAGTGTTGGGAGGGGGTGTATGAGGTCTCTAAGCATGCATTGCTTCTTTTCCAGTTGGTCTGTGCTTGGCACATCCCATCTCCACGGTGATGCTCAGGGGCTCATCATCGGCACCTGTGAACAATTAATTACTGTAACCTAACTGCAGGGTGTGAGTGTATGACAGAGAGAGAGAGAGAGAGAGAGAGAGAGAGAGAGAGAGAGAGAGAGAGTGAGTGATGAAAAGGTGGGGGGTGGCCTGTTAGAGCCATGTGTTAACCTGAGGGGGTGCACTCATTTGAGAGAGAGAGAGAGAGAGAGAGAGAGAGAGAGAGAGAGAGATGAACAGAAGTACCCAACAGAGTGCAGGAAAGCCCAAACTGATCAAGATTTGGGCAATTTAAACAGTAGCTCATATCTTGCCAGGTTTTCTCTCTTGCCTTCCTCTCTCCCGTTCTCTCTTAGAATGTATGCCAGTTTTGCATCTGTGTCAATACTACTCACTGTTTACACAGAACGTATTTGCACCGTTATTCCAAAAGAAATTTGGCAACAGGTGAAGCTTCACCTGTACACACACATTTATCAATGCACTGCTGTATAATGCCTTAAAAAATTGCTTGCCAAAGTTTCATAATTTACTTTTTGCCACACTCAGCTATGGCAAGTGAATTGAGAAAATGTATCAGCCTTAAATATATATATATATATATATATTTTTTTGCCACAAAACTGTAGTTTGTAGAAGTTTTTGTTAACAAATATTTATATTTCTGCCCCTTAAAGGCAGTTTTCAAGTCTGCCAAATTACACTACTGTAAATTATTATGTACATGAGTATATATAATAATTATACACCAGTGTAACACCCCTACTCTTTACTACAAGTCAAGACATAGTCAAGACCTCGGCTTAATGTCTCATCTGTAAGAAGGTGCTTTTTGTAATATACTATACTGGGGCATTAGGACCCACACAGACAGCAGGGTGAGCAATCCTAGCTGGCCTCTCTAATACCTCTTCCATCAGCAACTGTAATTTTCTTCAGCAGAAGAAGTGCCCCCAACCAGGTGTTCAACACTGCTTAGCTTCAGTGGGTAATCAGTCAAGAGCTACAGAGTGATATGCTGTTGGTATAGTCAATGCAATATATGCTTTGACTTTCAGCTAGGGCACTGAAATTGATATATTTTCATATCATGGCAGTCTTCTGACACTACACATTTTCCAAAACTTGTCTTACACCTCAAAGATCCCCCTGTAATATGCAAATATTGCATTTACAGTACATGAAAATGTAAAGACCTACAGTATATTGCAGTTGCACTGACCCTTGTAAAAGCCAGTAATTTCAGAACAGCCCTCTTATACTCTATAAAGTTTTACTCTCTAAGTTAAAAATAATTGTATTAGCTTTTAATAATTTACTGAACAGGCTCTGTTGTGTGACTATGACAGGCATCATTTACGGGTGGGACATGTCCCTTACATTTTTTGTCTTGGCCAATTTTGTCCCCACCACATTTAGAACTAGCTTTCTTCTGGTAAGTATCTAAGGTTGAAGAAACACCTCCTGCTCTTGTTGACCATTAAGACCCACTGTTGCATTCCTGCAACACTTAGGAAATTGTGTAGTCATGTACCAATGTTTATTTATGTGTTTATTTTTTAATTTACCCCTATTTTATCACTAAATACAACTGAAAAGACTGACTAAAGACTAAAAAACAACATGTTTGGATTTGTGAAAATATAATTAAAGGTTAAATATGGATTTACAAGAAGATTGCCAAAATTGATCCAGTGGGCAGTAACAATATTGTGTGACTTTGGCATACTGAGATATTCAAATTGTATTATTTTTTTTTTTTTCAAACTTCAAAAACTTTCAGAGTATGAGCTGCTGTTAAATTTAGTCTTACCCAATATTTTGTGAAAATATGTCTTATTTGAGGGGGTTATTACATGCCTTTTTTATTATTTTAATATGTTTCTTGAGGTTCAATTATAAGATTAGTGTTTTGCACAAAAAAAAAAAACAGTCATCTATTTGTAAAATATGATCATTTCCCACCTAATTTCGACCCTTTGTCAGAAACACTGTTTTTTGGAGCTGTTTCTCCTTTAAGAGTTGGCAGTAAATGGCCACTGTTATGATTGGCTCTCTGCTCTTGACTGACCTGCTCTCTACTGAAGTGATAAGTAGGCATTGATATGTTTTTGTTGAGGTGCAAATATCTACCACAGTATGACATCACAATGTGAAGGAAGCAGAGAATGAGTCGTTTTGTTGGCTTGATTCAACAAGTGCTCTTTTTGCAGTGAGGAGGAAGTTTTGAGTTCTGAAACTTGTATGTTTTACAGTACAATGACCACTAATATGTCAAAAGATCAAGGAATATTTGATTCATCATGCCATGACCACTTTAATGGTTTTAATTTCAAGTGTTACAATTATTCTTCAGCTGGTCTTTGACGGTTAATAGACCTTATTCACTTTAGCACCATCTGTGATTTTTTTTAAGGGAATAACAACGAGGCTGTGGGGGATAGACGGATAGTTTCTTCAATGGGTTGTACAGTTGTTTAAAGTATTTTTAGATCATTCAGCTGATGAAGCATTGGAAAAAAATATCTTCCAAGAAATTTCAGTAGACAAAACAACTCTTACTATGATATACAAGCTGTTTTATAGCTTTATACAGTGCATGTCAGAGGATTGACTGTAAGTCAAAAAACAAAGATGATGCTATTGTGAATGCACCACTCACTGCTTTTACTTTACTGCACACATTAAAATGCCTACAAGAAATGTAGAGAATTAAGAAGGATAGAAAATAAGGAGAGAAAGAGAAAAATAGGGAAGGAGAGAAAAGAACCAGAGAAGTGTGAAGCAGAGATTCGCTCCCTGACTGCGAGTGAGAGATTCAGATAAATTGCATTGAAATATGGTAAATTGCCCTGCAAGATGCCAGCAGAGAGACATTATAAAGCCTCAAGATGTAGCCAATCACATAACACATAATGTCCATGTAATGACAGATGGTCCACATTTGCACTCTATACTTTCAATATGTCTCTTATTGAGAGAATATATCATACTCAACCGAAAAGCTATTATCAAAAATGTGGATGCTACATGGGTTGGTTTCATTTGTTGAGCAGGTATGTAGAAACATGCTTATAAAGTCTGTCAAGCACATGATGGTTTAGGTTGCCTTAAATGGTAAATGGTAAATGGTCTGCACTTATATAGCGCCTTTTTAAGCCTTAACGGTATTCAAAGCTCTTTACACTGCGTCTCATTCACCCATTCACACACACATTCATACACCAATGGAGGCAGAGCTGCTATGTAAGGTGCTAGCCTGCCATAGGGAGCAACTTGGGGTTCAGTGTCTTGCCCAAGGGCACTTTGGCATGTGGAGTCGTGTGGGCCGGGATTCGAACCACCAACCCTCACCAACTGAGCCACAGCCTTATCCACCAAAGGAGAAACTGCTTTTATGTCCATTTTGGTGGTTGACAGACTGGACACTGTCCTGACATTGTATGGAAGGAAAGGAATTTGAAGAACATTAATACATTTTTGGTTTATTTAAAAAATAACAACATACAAGTTTAGTATGGCATGAGGTTGAAGTAAATAACTAATCAAGAGTAAGTGATGATAACATTTTTATTTTGGGCTGAACTAATGTCATAGCAGTCAAATTGTCCTAACAAGACTTCAACTTTTTTAGTGTACATTGAACAATTGTACTTTATCATTTTATTTTAGACAAACAAGTTGACATCGCCTTTCTGGTCCATATTGTGCTTTCAACATTGGTACATGATTGGAAGGAAAATGCTGGAGCAAGCTTCACACGAACCAGGAAAGCCTTCATTGACATGCAGCCTCTAATTTATCACAGCCATTTCTAAAATCATAGAATTAAATACATACACATTTGCATGTGCAAATACTGTACCCACACTCCGTTGCATGATGCCCCACCATCAAAACTACCCTTAGATCTAGCAATATCCTGAAAAATGTATTGTATGTGTTGCAAACAGTATGCCATTGTTCAGCTGTTTCGAACTACTTTTTGGCTCGGAGCGAAGATTAAAAAAGAACTTCTCATTGAGTACGCCATGGCCTTTAGGGAAGCCTTCTAAATTGAAGTACAGTAACACTACAGTAAGGTTCTAGGCCTATTTGTTAACATTAGTAAATGCATTTCTTTCCCTTGACCCATCTGCAGAGCACTGTACATGTACACTACTCATGTACACACTCTGTATAGTTCACTTTGGGTGAACTATTTTAACCTCTGTGTGTTCACATTAATGCATTTCATACATTTTCATAAACCCAATATATTGTTCATTGCTACTTTAATGTAGTTAACTTATGTTAGCACATACAAAGTTATTGAAAATTGTTACTGAAAATATTAAATACTTTAGAAGAAGCAATAGTAAGTCATGAGAACTGTGTCAGATGCTATGATTTTACTGCTCATAAAGACTGTGTACTTAAGCTTTTAAACTTGGTTGCATCAATAATGCATTGATACACATTCATTTCTGATTTTACAGGTTGGTACCAGTGGCTGATTTCCTGCACCGTGCAAAATATGCCATTTTTACATACGCACCGTTGCTTGGAGAAATCAGTCAGTGCTTTCACGCATTTATTGTCATTCACTGAGAAGTGCTTTGCAGGGAACAGTGGACATTTGCTTCAAAGCGTTCTAGGTCTTAAATATTAATTAGCTCAAACTGCAAATTTAAATTAATTTCTACTGACTGGAAACTTGTTTACACAAACATGAAATATATTTCTTCCTTTTAAATTGTTATTGTAGTCTGCCTGCCTCTCACTGTGTGGTTGTGGTAAAGTGATTTTGTTGACCAAGAATTCTGTTTTAATTGTTTAGCCCAATTTGCTTATATTTTAACCAGGCATTCTGCCATGACTTTGCAGCAAAGTTACTGACGACAACAGTCCAAAGGTTGGAATAGTCATTAAGGGGAGCAGAGGTTTCAGATGTAAAACAAATATACCTTTAGGTTTTCATGCATATATATGCATATATATATATATAAACAGTATATTTATATATATATACAGTATATATACTAATTTGTGTTCTCAGTCTTCAAGTATGTCTTTGTAGTCATGTTTTTTATGTGTTTTAGTGTGGCATATTATTTGAAAATGTTTTTTTTTATGTAAAAACTGCTAAGTAGCTAACATTTTTGCAAATTCCACTTAATTATGAAGTTTCAAAATGCATTTGTCTTTGCTGCTGTCATTTAAAAAAATGTTTGATGTTGCTGCAACAATGTACACTTCGCAAATGTAACTGTAGTTAATTGTGAAATAATAGGTACTGATACCAAACCTGTTTCTTTGTACTCCCATTTGTGTTTTAGTCTCTATAAGTAGGTGCTTTTTATATTCTATTTTTCTTGGATACATTTACAAATGTATTGCTGTTGAAATGATTAACGAGTTTGTAAAATTGTAATATGAATAAATATTTAGAATTTCATTTTAAACACTTGTTGAGTACACTCTTTATAATAAAGAGGCTATATTAGGAAACTTGGAATATAAAATAAATGCATTTGAAAATCAAGTGTAACTAACTTAAAAATCTGTGTAACCAATCTGAAAAAAATAAGTAAATACTACTTGATAATGGTAGTTCCAATATTGCCTTTATAACTAATTTGTAAATTTGAGTTGCCATTACATGTGAAATCTAATATGTCAAACTAAAATACTCAAATAAAAGTTCAAAATACTCAAAAAGCTGTTGCAAATAGTTGCCTTCATTTTTTTGTTAGTTAAAACCAGCACAATATTTGTTACAATGAGGTGTACACTACTAATCCATTGTACACCATCTGTGCCTTAAATGTGTCAAAGGATGGTGTGGTGTAGTGGTTTAAGACATGAGCTGATAACTGAGGTTGTAGGTTCAAAAGTACTTAACCTTCAAGTCTTAACCTTCCACAGTCCATTCACTAACCATGTGATGCAATTTGCCAATCTGATTGGCTGGAATTATGCACCTCCGAAGAGTCTGGATGCACAGGTTTTTACTGATATGCCTGAAAACAAAGTATGGGGTTTCTGAAATGATCACTTTTGAGGAAGAACTTATCACTGGATTTACCAGAGGTTAGTGGCATCAAAAGTTTTAAAGTTATTTCAGCAGAGTACCTTTAACTAAGCTTTGGATATGTGTGCTCCTGATCTGTGTCATTTTATGTTGATATCAGGCACACTGAAAATGTTCTGTGGACTTGTGCATGTATGCGCTCTCAAATTGTCCCTTTTTTAAAGCTGCAAATAACTGGTAAAAATCTTGTTTAAGATCAGCAATTGATTCACCAGACTTGCTTGGGAAGTCAAAAATCTACTGTACACTCATCGACCAGTTTATTAGATACACCTGTAACCCTAATTATTCATGTGATTATCTAATAAGCCAATTGTGTGGAAGCAGGACAATGCATAAAATCATGCAAACATGGGCCAGGACATTCAGTTAATGTTCACATCAACCATTAGAATGGGGAAACATTTTATCTCTGTGATTTTGATGGTGGCAAACTGCTGAAACTTCTGGGATTTTCATGCACAAAAAAAAAAAAAAAAACATCCAGTGAGCAGCAGTTATGCAGATGGAAATGCCTTGTTGATGAGAAAGGTCAATGGAGAATGGCCAGACTGGTTCGAGATGACAGAACGGCTACGGTAACTCAGAAATCAGAGCCTTTGTTGTACCAAAAAAATAGAGAAAAAAAAAAACATAAAATGTAAAACTCAATATTTGTGTTATTTGCTTAATTTGATCAATCCAACTTCGATGCATTGCATAATATTGAATTTATGTTAATACATTCAGCAGGCTTACGCATCATGAAATGTGAGACCAAACCTTGCGTTTGTTGAATTCAAGCAGATGGAGGGCTATATCTGGGGCCTATAAAATGAAAATGCGAAGACATACAAATAATAAAAGTGAGATTTTTAAAATATATTTTACATTTGCCTTTTTGAAAATTTTAACCGCCCCCATTGAGAACCCCTGCTCTTCAGACTTGTGCGTGAAAATCCCAGGAGATCAGTAGCTACAGAAATACTCAAATAAGTCCATCTATTACCAGCAGTCATGCTAAGCTCGAAACCATTCTGATTTTTGACGTGAACATTAACTGAATCTCCTGACCCGTGCATGATTTTATGCATCGCACTGCTGCCACACAATTGGCTGTTTAGAAAATTGTATGTGTGTACAGGGTGTACAGGTGTATATAATAAAGTGGTCAGTGAGTGTATATCCACCATCATAAATATACAATTATAATGGATGCTATGCCCCTGAATGTAGCCCTAGTGGATACTCTTTGAAATGGAAACAAGTAGGATGGATAAACCAAAGAAATGTCAGCAAAGATCTGGCTGTTTAAGACTAGATTAGATCACCCAAGGTGAAATTCATGAGCTTCAGAGTAACTGACCCTAAGTCATTTGCATAAAAACATCTGCTAAATGACTACATATTTACTTAAATGTATGTAGTAACATAAAAATGGTAGCATCTCAGGTCACTACATAATAAAAAAAAAGAAAATGAGCTAAAACAACACCATGAAGTCAGGCCCGCATTAGCGTTGCTATCTCTATCTCCCAATTAAATGCAGAGTGCAAACCTCCTGCCAGATGTATGATCGAACCGTTCATTCAATAGCTCAGCAAAGTAAACATGTTTTGCTAAGACACATTAAACCAAGCTGTCATCAAACTTAGTCAGTGCACAAACATGCTAATGCTAATTACATCGTAGGCTGTGCTTTTCCTCAAGACACTCCCTAACAGTGTAGTGGAGGTAAAGAGGCCACAGCGGGAATGCTAATGAACGATAGCAAAACAAAGCCTTCCCTAATGACAGCTCTCAGATAACAGGGTACAGGCTGACTAAGAAGAGAGATGCTCTTTTTTCTCACACTTTTCTTTCTCTCTCACAGACACTGTTAATTAAATCAGCTATATGTGGAAAATATAAACAAAAACTAAAAGCTTGAATGCTGCACTCCCAGTCCCTTACTTTAAAACAGATGCCAACCACTATTAAAGCTTACTTATGCATTAATTTTACTACAGTGTGAACATGAGGGTGATTTGCTGGGTTAAACCTCACATGTGTTTGACAGAAGCAGCTTTCTTGTTTGCATGCCTCTCTAAATTGATTCTCAGCAGGCCTTGGATTGCATAAAACAATGTCTTATGACCTGTTAACAAGGTGAACCGACTGGCATTTTTTCGGATACACAGGTGAAGCACTAAACTCGAGTAAAACAAAAATTATAATAAAATAAATTAAATCAACACAATGCGAAATGTGTTATGCATTTCACAAGTGATGACAAGAACAGATACAAACCCAAACACAACATCACATACAAAGCATTTAATGGCCTTTTAGAAGAAGAAAAAGTGGCAACACCAATAGGGTAAGCTTTGTATGTGAAATCTGGAGCGCACTAGTTTCAGCACCATGGACAGCACTGTGTGGGTACATGCGGTTGGCCAGAGTCCATTTAGCCTGAGATGAACCACTTGTAGGAAAATGAATGGGAAAATTGGAAGACCCAAAATGGTGGGTGTAGAAAAATAAGTCCAATCTCACAGGTAAAAGAATTGATCATCTTTTAGATACAGATTTTGCCTTATAGCCTTATAGTTTATCTTGACCAGCCTGAAAAATTGTGGATTTTAGTGTGATCTGTGGTGATAGATGAACCATTTATGATTCCAATGATGTAACTGGATTTTACTTCTGATTTGAAATATGTTATTTGATTATAATCTTGACCAACTCTCTGGGAGATTTAATTTTTTTCCCATTCAAGTATATAGAAGCTGTTCTTTTATGCCGCTTATATACATAGAAAATAGCTGCCCGGGAGCGTTCCCAAGATGCCCGCTGAGTGAACTGACTATGTAGGCCAAATGGCTCCATCTCAGTTCTGCCAATCAGTTCTATTTAAGCACCCATGTTTCTTCTGAGAAGGACATTCACCTTATGCAAGTGTTATTTAATAAGCAACGAGAGCCTGATCGAGGCCAAGTACAATTTCATCTCATCTTTAACCTGATGAGGAAATTAACATCCCCAATGCAGTCACTCATGAAAAGACATCACAACAGGAGTGTCAAAATTAATATACCATTTGGCCACAGTTCCCCTAACTACCCATAATTGATTAAATATTTCTGAGTAATTACAGTTATTCTAAAGTCATGTTATTATTTGAAAGTCATGATATGAACTGACCCCCCATCCACCTCCATCCTCTCTGTTTCTCTCTCTCACTCTCTGTCTCTCTTTTAGTGAAAGCACCATTGAGTATTCCTCTCAGGCAGTGCACCTGCATAAAGTCAAAGAATTCCCTTTGACATCCATTTGTGAGGCAATTTAGCATAGGAAAACCAAGGAGCTATTGTGAATAAGAACCTGATCTGAATAATCATAAATAGTATTGCTTCCAGGACACACACTCAGCACACACATACTCTCACAATTTTAATATGATCCAAAGATTGTGATTTCCTCTTTGAAAAAGTGGACAATATTGCAATCATATTATATTTTGGTCAATTACAGCTCAAAGCTGTTTTGTGATAACCTTGTGTCAGATAACACACAAACACACACATGCCAGTCAAAATCAAACCTTGGCCTAGCAGACATCAGAATATCCACTCCGCTCAGTCAGCAACTCGCAGCGGCCAGCCAGTCAGATAGGTTGCCATGGCAACCAATCCACAGTAAGATGACTGGTCAATGAAAGGCAGGACAATTTAATGTTTGCTCAAAATGGTGTTATTAAATTGCACAGTTCCTGGAACTATGCCTTCCAATTTAGCAGTAAAACTCACAGTTTCCCACTCTAATGCTGTTTCACCCAAGAAGTCTTCCCATCCTTGAGGGGTTAAGGGTAAAAATTATGAATAAGCATGTAAGTCTTTGCTGACAAGTCAAGGGCAAACATTAAGCAATTAATGCCAAAATGTTGGAAGTTGGGTTAAACTTTGGATTATTTCAAAATTTCAAGGCATTTAATTAAAAATATGCTAATTTCCAAAGTGGCAAGAGCTTGTTATGTTAAAATCATTTTAGACTACAATTCAGTTATGGTCACACTAAACATTCATCTTTGACTACACAGAGAGAGAGAGAGAGAGAGAGAGAGAGAGAGAGAGAGAGAAAGAGAGAGAGAGAGAAATTTCCACTGTCCCTGCTCCAAAAAAATAAGTATAAGCACAGATGCTATTAAAGTGTTTTTAATAATAATTGAGACTGTGTGCCCATCTAATAACAACCCCCAAAGAGGGGGTTTCAAGACTTGATTCAAAGACTTCCATCTTTTGCATGAAGTGGTTGTTTTTGCACACCCTCAGAAATCTCTCATTCATCCAAGTGCAAAGGGTGAAAATGAAACATGTGCAGGTGATGGAGTCCATGCTGAGCATTTGTGTGTGCATGTGTGTGTATGTTACCCAGCATGTTGAATACTGATCTAATACATCAAGCAGTGTGTATGCTGACCTTGTCAGTTTAACTGAGGGACCTTTGAACTAATGCTCACCGGTAGAAGTCACAGTATGTAACACGTAATTTATTACCACCAACTGCAATCTACTATACTGCACACAGACCTCACCATACTATCAAGCTGACAAGCACATTGTGAGAAAAGTAAGAGAGAGCGAGAGATAGGGAGAGAAAGAGAAAGATAGAGAGAGATAAAGAGAGAGTTAGAGAGAGAGCAGTTGCATGCCTAATTGTGTTTTGTAGGGGGACATCCTATCTGGTTGGTTGTGACACAGACACTTACACATACTCTCTGACATGGTGGTCTTGATTAGCTCTTCAGGGACTCAGCCTGCATAGGGATGTTGGACAAATGCAACAGTTGGCAGCTGCAGCTTTAACCATTGTGGTGAGACCGCTGGGCCAAGGTTGGCTCAGTGTGTGGAGTTTAGCTGTTTAATATCGACGTTTGTGTGAAGCCCTTTTCTGCTCTGATAGGCTCTGTTGCCATCAGAGTAGGAGAGAGAGACAGAGAGATTTAATTGTGTCAGTCAGACTGTCAACACTCTTACACACCCCATTACTGAAAAGCTCCATGCTAAAAGCTTGATTGAAAACCCTATGAGTGAAACCCAGCACAGACCAGACAAATGAACCAGAACCACAGAAAGGGAGCAATTACAGATCTTCCAGAGACCAGAGCACAGCCATATACGGCATCAGAATTGGCTGAAGTCCTAATAATGAATCAACAACTGGAATTGACCTTTGTACCTACTGGGTGACTTTGATTCTGGCAAGTAGGGTGTGTTTCTGATTCTAAACCCTTGTTGATTACTATCAACCTATCAGGTTTTAGCTTTTTTTTAGATTTAGTTTTCTTGTCAAGTTACATTGTTGTCTCTTTTGCAATATATCTCACCTATAGTGTGTTCATTCTTGTAACTACAACATTAAATTGAGGCTTTATAACATGTAACTGTAACATATTAGCAATGCAATGTATCATAATCTAGATATTACAATTGCAACAAGAAGGGCCCTCCAAAGAGGCTGGTGACTCGGGACATTGCGAAACTAAAACCCATTCTTGGTTCCAAAAAAAATCATGATCCATTAGCATGTCCTACTTGCTAAAAATCACATTTACCAACCATCCTAATAGAAAAGCCATGAAAAATACTGCAATATGTTTTCTGTGTCTGTGTCTGTTATAATGGAAAATGAGCAGTATCTTTATCTGTATTTGGATATAACCAGATGTCAGAGGGGCTTAAATCATGCTATCACATTTTGATGCAGAAAGTGCATCAAAATTCAATGAAAAGCCTATTTTAAACAGGACTTATTTATAGTTTATTATAAATGTATTTATTCTTCTCTGTATTATAATTATTGCTATTTAATTTAATTATATTATTTGTATTCTTTTTTCTTACAAGATAAAGCTGATGATGTGTTGTCAACTGTGGATTGCTCTCAATCATCATCCATATTGTCAAAAAAAAAGAAAAGAAAATATAATAAAAAACTGAACAGACTTGTATATAATACAGCGACAGACTTCTTAACTGCACAAAAGTAAGGCTGGGAAATATCTCTATATTATTTTGCCTATTCAATGAATATCTCGATAATTATATATTTGCTATAGTATGACTTAAAAGGGATTTTTTAAAAGAGGCACTGTCATTTTAACCAAACAGATATTTTAGATATGTAGATTCAATATGTATAATGCAGGGGTGTATGTAGAGTAATTAGATTGTATCACGGTATTTACATGATGACCTGAAGTATCTCAGCACTTTGATTTATTTTCATATCATGTAAGCATATTGAACCTTTTGAATTGGACACAGATCGTGAATTTGAAAAACCTTTATTTTTCCCCATGGCACATTGTTGTCGCTTTTCCCCGTCGGTGCTATTAATAATTTCTGGGCTGTCTAGATGTTGTAGACATTATATTTGTGCCAATTGAATTTAGATGGATTGCATAAGTTTTGTGGTATGCACAGCAAAATTGAGGGAAGCTTGTTCCGTTTAAGTGCACGAGTGATTTGCTCTGAGCTATCTTATTCCAGAGATACAGTGGGATAAAGCAGAGCAGATCAATGAAGCTTTGGTTCAATACACATGCAATAACCAGGCTTTAATCGCGATGCACAAATGTACGTTTCATTTGAGAAGCATATTTAGTGTGTGAAGTGCTGAACACTAGATTAATATGATTTCATTTTAAATGCAGGAAAAACCCTGTAATAACTAAAATGTATTTGACAACTCCTGCCTCAGTTCCACTCAAAACCTGGGCAGTTCCGAACAAGCGACGTAACTCACTGCTTAACCACCACAGTACAATGCATCATTGGAATTTAATCAATGAAATTCACTAGTCATGACTAGTAACTGTGTTCAACAATAAAGAACTATCGTTACTGACATACGCATAAGAGGAGTTCCTGTATGTTTTTGAAGAGTACACATGCGCATATATGCTCAGGAGCTTCTAGGAAACCTCGAAGTCTGATGTAGAGGGAAACCCCACTACTGGGGGGGAGGACTTTAAAACATTACAGACATTACAGCATCATTTTCTATTACAGTATACAGTACTTTCTTTAAAACTGCTTTAAAACAATGTGTGTTGTGAAAAGCACTATACAAATAAAAATGTTATGACATGACTATTGCAGTGCAATGCATCTTTCGCATTACACAGTGCACACCATTTTAAGTTGATATGCAAAGCTATATATATTTTATATACATTTTTTTCCACTGAAGTTTTACTCCACCCCCTGTGTAAGGACACATAAGCCATGTTCTCTGACAAAAACAGTGTGTGTTAAAGCACTTTCTCTTAAAAGGGATTGACTTCAATCCCTTAAACGGTGTAAAGATGGCTGCGTTTGCATTTTCACAACGTTTCAGATCACTGCTTTCTGAAAAACCCTGAAATAAGATGTTTTCTTAAACGCATGTAAACGTGGTCAAAGACTTGACAAAATGGAAGATATACATGGGTTGAAAGATCTAGAAGTCTCAGCATTGTCAAATGATGTCCTCACAGCAAACTAACAAGGAACTAGGCAAAGCTTATGAAAACTACACAACTTTGCGATGCTGTTTGCAAATTTTCATTGGAACTATGATTTCGGAAAAATCCAAATCGATAAATTTTGTTGGTAACGATGGAACTTGCAACCATAATTGACTTACAATGCTTTTGCGAAGTGCACCCCAGAAGCACACACACATACCATGTAGGCTATTAATTTCTTTTAATCACAGCTTTTTTGTGGAAAACCGATGGAGTGCGTACTCCAGGTAGGGAAGGAGGTATTGCCCCAAGTGAAGGAGTTCAAGTACCTCGGGGTCTTGTTCACGAGTGAGGGGACAATGGAGCGGGAGGTTGGCCGGAGAATCTGGGCAGCGGGGGCGGTATTGCACTCGCTCTCTCACCGTTGTCACGAAAAGAGAGCTGAGCCAAAAGGCAAAGCTCTCGATCTATGGTCATGAAGGTTGGGTCATGACCGAAAGAACTAGGTCACGAGTACAAGCGGCCGAAATGGGCTTCCTCAGAAGGGTGGCGGGCTTCTCCCTTAGAGATAGGGTGAGGAGCTCAGTCATCTGTGAGGAGCTCGGAGTAGAGCCGCTGCTCCTTTGCGTCGAAAGGAGTCAGTTGAGGTGGTTTGGGCATCTGGTAAGAATACCCCCTGGCCACCTCCCTAGGGAGGTGTTTCAGGCACGTCCAGCTGGGAAGAGGCCTCGGGGAAGACCCAGGATTAGGTGGAGAGATTACATCTCCACACTGGCCTGGGAATGCCTCGGGGTCCCTCAGTCAGAGCTGGTTAATGTGGCTCGGGATAGGGAAGTTTGGGGACCCCTGCTGGAGCAGCTGCCCCCGCGACCCGACTTCGGATAAGCGGCTGAAGATGGATGGACAGCTTTTTTGTGGTTTAACCCTTTCACACGTGCAATCAAACCGGTGTGATTACACTAAGCTGGGCTCAGAGGCGTATGATCAAACCGGTGTGATCTGCATTCGTGGTGCGGTTTACCACTTTGTTTTAAAAAGAAATTGTTCTTATTGATCAGAAACCTGTGCTCTTTGGATAATCAGTCTAACAAATATGTTTTTTTCTATTATTCAGTAGAATTTTGTATATATAAGTCATTATTCATGCCTTTCAAAATAAGGTATTCAGTCTCTGACTCTCTTGCAGAGTATTTTCTGATTGACCTTTTGGGCCACACAGCTCTGGAAGAAGCTGAACTGGTGTTCTTAAAACACTTTTTAGTACATATCCTCCCTCACCCAATTCTGTTTACAGGTTGTTGTTTTCTACCTTTTAGTAAAGCTTTTAAAATTGTAATACCCTTCAGAGACATCTCTCACCTACAGTTCTTTACTCTATCCAACTATATCTCACTCTTTCAATGGCACTCTCCTTCTTTTTATCTTTCAGACTACACCACTGATGAATTTGCTGCTAACCACTCCAGTATTAGCAGCTACTGACTTGTGGTTGTCACCAACCTGCTATTGAAAAACTATAGTGTGTCTACCTCACTCTACCTATCACTCTCTCTTTCTATCTCTCTCTTTCTAAGAAGCACAAACCTTCTGCATAAAGGGTTACTAAGCCCTCAGTTGACCTCAAATGCTAAATCTGCTGAAGGGTTATGCCTGAATGTATCAGCTTCTTTCAATTATGCACTTAAGATATGTTAGCTCTCTGGAGCCCGAAATCACATCTTTATCACTGGACTCGAATAACCCAAATCCTCTCTTTTATCTCAATGTCAATTACAATTGTGTTTCAATGTTCTAAAACAATGTCTGGATAATGGATTCAGCCAACAGTCTATCTTCTAAAATATTGAAAGCATGTGTCACGGGCTGTTGCTGGCAATAACCATGCTAAAAAAATCATACAGATGTTGATTTAATTGTGCAGTTAGCAAGGCGAAGATTGAAACTTAAATTGAATTTCCAGAAGAAAAATTACTGCTTGCATGGAAGCAAATGAATAGTGTTAATCTTTTAGGTAAGCTTAGGTTGTAGGTTTTGGTTCTGTGCAAATGAAACACTACATCTGAGCCTCAGCTCTGATGCCTTTGCAAGGCTGCCTTTGTAGAGTAAATGCAGCTATAGATGGTTAAATAGATGCAGTAAAGAAACAATCAATCACAAATCAATATGCAAATAAATATAAGTCATTGAAAATGTAATAGTCTCATTAACTGCTATAGAAGTTCACACCATTATAGTTTACATCCATGTTCCAAACCACTAAAATGGTTCATAGAAGATTTTTATATTGTAAATGTCCAAAATATATATTTCTGCATGCCTTTCAACCACTGTAATAAAATATGTTTCTTTACCACGACATGGCCCTATGCTTTGTTTGTAAAATTCTGATAACATTCTACCTCTGCTGACACCAACTGCACAAAATGTAGCAAAAGATTTAAATAAAATTTACAGCAGAAACTTGTCAACCTTCTCACCAAATCCTGACCCACCTAATGAGCCTTGACATGACAGAATCCCATATTCTCTCATTTAAATGTTTTGACATGAATATTTATCTTTTTCTTCATCTACTTCCTTCATCCTTAACAGAATGTCAGTTTTTCTTTTCATATATCAAAAGGAAGTTGTGTTTCTGATGAAGCTGAGAGGAGTGTATGATCTAGAGAAGACATGGGTAAATTAAATTCAATAAAAGAGTTGGCAGAGTGTAGCGAGGAGCTCAGCATTTGTGATGAATATCTACACTTGATCAAATCCAGAGGTTCAGGCTGTCTAGCAATCAGGAAGTTCTCTGAAGATACAATATCAGTTGATCAGAGAGAAATGTAAAAATGAGATGCAGTTTTCTAGGTAGAGGATATTGTCACGTCAAAGCAGGATCTCAAAGAACAAGTTCTGGAATTTAATCATCTTTTTTTTTCTTTTTTTTTTTTGGGAGAGAACCAGCAGGCTTGATGGATCAGACTGATCTCACTGTGAATTTGTCAACAGTATGTCGACAGGTTTTTAGCTAAACTCAACCTATGCTACTGAAATTTCAACTGGTTCCCCAGTGACAGAAGCAGTGTTTTTGATGGCCATATGTGAGCTCCAGTTTCCAGGTGAAATGTCCCCAGAGGGCACCAAATGTGTGTTGTCAATCAAGTTGTTTTTTGTTGTAAATGATGTATTACACTAAAGAGGAATGCTTTTTTATTAACTCTACCCCCAAACCCCAACCCTAAACCTAACCATCAGTGGAGTAAAATTTTAATCTTAACACTCTGTGAAACTGAAGAGAGCTGAATATAGCTGATGGGACACCAGGACTCAGAGGCATCCTGGGCCAGACAGCCCAGCCTCAGGGATGTGGGCTAAATTAAACACTTCTGACACACCGTGATGGGAAGTGACCTTTTCGTACTGGGAGCCTGGGAGAGGTCATACACACACAGAGAGTTCTAATCCAGAGAGTAAAATGACTGGGTCATTTAGGGCAGCTGGGGCTTAATAATGATGCAGTGAAGGGGACATTATCCGAGGCAGGAGCTAAGGGCAAAACCTGCTAAAATGCATTTGCAATGAAAAGTATATTTTTCCCCAATCCACCATGGAGTGTTTTAGGACTGTTCCTTTGGGGAGTATATACTCCTGAGCTAAACAAGGTTTTGAGCCATTGTTCAAGCATGTTTTGTTGCAAAAAAACTAGAGGAATGGCACTCTGTGTTTTTGCCAAATAGGACATGTTCCTAAATCAACATCCTTTATGGGTTCTTTAACAACAAATTCTTATCAAACAATCATAGACCAAACCCTTAGCCCTACCCCCATCCCTAACCTACACCAATACTAACTCCAACCTTTGCTTTAACCCCAGTGCCAAACCTACCATAACTCATAGTCCTCACCCCAGTCCCTAACCTACCCCAATACTAACTCCAACATTTGCTTTAACCCCAGTGCCCAACCTACCATAACCCACAGTCCTAACCCCAGTCCCTAACCTACCCCAATACTAACTCCAACCTTTGCTTTAACCCCAGTGCCAAACCTACCATAACCCATAGTCCTAACCCCAGTCCCTAACCTACCCCAATACTAACTCCAACATTTGCTTTAACCCCAGTGCCCAACCTACCATAACCCATAGTCCTAACCCCCAGCCCCTAACCTACCCCAGTGCTTAACCTACCATAACCACTAGTCCTAAACCCAGCCTTTGACCTTAAACCTTAAATCCTAACCCTTACCTTAACTCTTTACACAAACCTAAACCTCAAACTTAAATCCCTAATCATTATTAACAGTAATACTTCAAAACCCAAACCTGTTATCCTAAAAAACAAAAACATTTACTGATCTGGATCCACATCTTAGAAACCTAGATGAAGTTGATGAAGTTGTAAAATCTAAATCTAAATCTGTATGATATGAATGTTTTTCTAGGACCAACAAGGATGTTGATTCAGGAACATGTCTTACTTGGCTAAATCACTTTAAGCTATCAACATGATAAACAAGTAGAACACAAGGGAATGAAGATGTAGTGGTATTCGCTGCCATGACAACCTCACTGAAAATAGAAACTGAAAGCAAACATGCAGTTATCAACAGGTCTCTGTGATACAAAATCAAGGTATAATGTCTCCAGATCTCACTCTCCTCATCCATCTTATTTCCACTTGTCATAACTGACTAAATCAATTGTTCTAACAAAGAAGGAAAAGGAGAAACATGATTGCAATAGCTTGTTTATTGCCCAATCAAAGGCTTGCAGAGCTGGGTTCTGAAGTAGCACAAACTCTCAGAAGCAAAAATAAGAAAAAAGAAAGGGAGATGTGTGAAGGTTTATTCTATATTCTCTTTATTTATAGCCCACATTTGCTGGTCAGCTTTTCACACTTTTTCTTAGCTGTACCCCGAGGAAGGAGAAAGCTTTTCACATGTTATTGACACAAATATCACAACAGATGACATACACACACACTTTCCAAAGAACTGCTTAGTCTAAGAACCTTTGTGAATTAATCCTGCTGTAAAATACATCTAAAAGCAAGCTTGGTTTGAAAGTAGTCATAGCTGGTCATTTATGATAATTTCTTGGTCCAAGTTGGTCTAGATGGTTGATCAGCTGGACTATCAGATGGTGTGGCTAAGGTCGACCTGGTAGACCATCTTAGGTCTACCTAGTTAGGGCAGGTAAGCCACATTGGCCAGCAACAAACCAGGTATGCCATGTTCCAAAAAACACTTAACCAACTTAAAATGAGATGGCCTGTTTTTTTTTTTTTTTGGCAAGGTAGATACAATGTACAATATGACAGTGGAGGAATGGGGTTGTGCTTTTTGCCTCATTATTAGATAGTGTTGTGTAGGGTTGAAAGGAAATTATTGGGGAAAGAGCATGAAAATGTCAGGCTTGTTTGTGTATTCCTGTAACTGCTAATCTCCTGGGATTTTCACACACAACAGTTTCACAGCTGGATGTGAAGTCCTGCCCATGGACCTAATCTCAAACGCCATTGGTCAAAAAGCGGCCTATGACTGATGACGTCATCTTGTCAACAAAACTAGCGGACAGATTTTATTTTGGGCTCTCTGCGCCCAGCTTCTAAGCCAATGATTTGAAAAGAGACATACAAAGGATTTTCCCGTCTTCTGGACAAAGGACAAAGAGAGACCACGTTTTTCAAACCTCACCATTTGGCCACGGTAGACAAAAATTAATTTAGCTTTGTTCCAGTAGTATTACAACTGGTTCATTCATTTTCACTGCAAGACAACAGTGAATTTATTTATAAAACAGAAAGGCGACCAGATTCCCTTCTACCTACTTTTCTATCAACGTTGACCATCGCCTGCAATTCTCTCCGTCACCGGACATGAGGAAAAAGCAGAGAGGCATCTTTTCGCTGACGAGCTTAAGACAAAGGACCGTTTCCAGATCGTTGTCTCCTGACTGCTCAACGCAACAGGAATTCAAACAGACTACCCTGCAGAAATCACACAGGATTTCCCAAGTAAGGCTTGATATCTGGGCAGATTTGGTTTAGAAATCTTTAATGCTGAATGTTTGATGTTTTGAGGATAATCTTGTGTGTTTAGCTCTGATCGCTGTTTTGATTTGTGAGATCGTCAATTTTGGTTGAAAAATTGTTTATTGAGTGATCTGAATCAGCGATTCAGTCCCGCTGTTACCAACCATTATCCTCAGTTAAATTGCATGCACAGTTAAATTGCATGCACCCCTGTTTGTACGCTCTCTCTCTCTTTCAACACTGCGGTTTATGTCCGACTCAGGCTGGTGTTTTCAAATTCTCCCACCTGTTTGTCAGTTCCTTTGTGTGCCAGCTCATTTCCAACCACATGTGGTATTAGCTCCGTCACCTGGATCTGATCCAGCCATCTTTCTTTCCCTCCACATTCAAATAATCGTTGGCTCCACCCCTTTATCATCTAATCCTCCATTTTGAATTTAGTTTCAATTTTGAATGCAGTGTGCCATTTTGAACCAAGTTCTCAATGTTGAAACCAATCCTCCATTTTGAAACTTGTTCCCCCATGTGGAGTTTAATTGATACCAAATCTAGAAACACACCCACATACATACATACATACATACAGTAGCATATAGCTCCTCCATTTATTTAGGATTTCCATATTATGTTTTTGTGTTATATTCATATAGTATTGGCGGTGTTCATTGCTGTTTGATTATAATAAATCTTGTTATATTATAATAAGAAGTACTCCTAGTTGTTTGTTTGAATATTGTGTTGAAGCCAGCCTCTGCCACGTCAAGAACTCCCCTATTACTTCAGTGTATTGTTATATTGTTGTTGTTAGAAGCCAACTGTAAACAGATTACTGTTGGATTTGTATGGCAATAATTTGACAGTTTCTTCCCTTTTTGATTATTAATCAAAATACTCAAACTTCAGGGTAGATTTTATAAGACTCGATCCGTCACTTACTATTATTTTTTTCTTGTCAATGAGTGGTGCCCCGAGGATAGAATTGAATGAATTCTAATTCTATTATTTAATTTAATGAATTCAATTAATTCAATTCTATAATTTAATTGAATTAGTAATTAGTAATTGATAAGTATTGATTATTAAAATTTCTGATTGATCTAAACAACCAGTAGCACCCTACACACTCATTCAAGTTTGTGCTAAGGAGCCTGCTACCTGCTAACCCAATTCAGTGGCTAGTTCACTGTTTTGGCAGGAGGGAAATAACATCTTGTTCCCTCCATCAGGGAACAGAGGTTACAATAGTAACCAAGAAGTTCCCTATCTGTCACTCACTCGACGTTGTGTCAATGTAGTGACACTAGGGGTCCTTGTAAAAAATGCCACAACCAGCTGAACTGTGTTCATGGCATGCCTAATAATAAGTGCTCACAGCCCCGCCATAAACTTCCCAATGTCCCAGATAAGTCGTATTGTCCCTCGTACCCCAAGGGTTGGAGGGGGCGTTGTTGAGGATCAAGATGTACTTGATGCCACATCAGCCGTTTTGACCTTTTCTCTCTTTTTCTCTTTGGAATGAAAAATTCACAGCTGGGACCAAGATATTTTCGTGCCAGAGAAGATGTTCATTTTCACAGGGAGAAAAGACACTGCACAGACCACATCCTGTCCGAAGGGGAGGTTAACATATGGAGAATACATCACATGGTCTTACAAACTGGGAAGTACCACACATGGAAAGAATTCCTGGCAGTAGGTCCTACCTGGAAGGGAGGAGCTCTACAAGTGCAGCGACTAGTGGTAGAGCAGAACTTATGCCACTTCAAGGCATATAGCTGCCTCGTAGAGGAAGCTCTGGCCTGAATGACAGTGTCTACCACCACTGTTGGTAGCCCACTTAGGACTCCAAGTCTGGGTTGGCCAATTGGGTGCCACCAACACAAAATGTTCTTCATCATCCCGACTATGCACAGAGTCTGTACAAGCAGGCTCACTGGGGGAAACGCATGTGCAGGCCCCGGGGCCAGATGTGTGTCAACACATCTGTGCCAAGCAGGGTCTCAGCCAGGAAGTACCATAGCGGGCAGTGGGAGGATTCCTGGGAAGCAAACAGGTCTACCTGCACGTCTACCTGCACTTCATTAATTGACTCCAAACCAGCTGAACCACCTGGGGTGGAGTCTCCACTCTCCTTGAGCGCTGATCTGGCGTACGAGAGGGTTCGCCTGGGATGTGAGTGGCCCGCAGCGGCTTCAGTCACTGCTGACTCCAAAGGAGGAGATTGCGGGCGAGTTGTGACATGCGACTCATAAAACAAGCATAAAACACTTTGGCAATTTATATATGCTACCATCGCTGTGCAGTCCATTTACATATGCTTGCCCTAGATCAATTGCCGAAACCTCAGCAGAGCCAGCAGCACCACCAGCAACTCGAGGCAGTTGATACGCCAACGTGCCCATTGCAAAGGCACCCCAGCCTGACCTGGACGCATCTGTTGTGACAATGACATGCCTGAAAGCTTGTTCAAGGGGAACCCCAGCCCTCAGAATGCAAGGTCCAGATCAGGAGCTGCCATGTCAAGAGACCTTGTGTCTCGAATTCGTGGCTGTGCTGAGAGAATGTTAGAGCACTTACCTTGCTCCGTGTACCCACCAGAGGACCAGTCTTTGGCGGGAGAGGAGGCTGGGCGTCCTTGTAGCATGTCACAAACGCCTGATCATGGGTATGTGTGTGTGTCACTGCTGGGTGTGCGGAGGTAGAGGACTCACACCCGCAGCGCCTCTGCTGCAAAGGGAAGGAGGGCGTCAACTTCCCGTGGGAGGCTCAACGCTGAGGCCAAGCTGTCAGCTCTGGCTGAGGTGGAGCCAGTTTTGCCGCCACGGGTGGATGCCCTCGGTGACGACCAGATGGGGTACTGGATCTCGGCTTCCTGTAGGCGCTGGAGGAATTAAGGTGGGGTAGGATACGCCTCTGTCTGCTTCTTTAATGCAGAGAACTGCTGGGCAAGGTCCTCGACAGTATCACCGAACAGGCCACCATGAAAGATTGGGGTGTCAAGAAAGCGGCGTCACCCATCTCCACAGGTGGTGCTCCTGGACCACCATAGTGAACATCGCATGCCTGAGAGCCTGCACATGACTTTTGTCACCCACAGGACAAAGTCGGCTGCCGAGCGCAACTCATGCATCAATCCTGGTTCAGAACTACCCTCGTGCAGCTCTTTCAATGGCCTGCAGGGCAGAGGCGGCCTGTCTAGTGGGACTGTAAGCCTTGGCCGACAGGGACGACATGAACTTACAGGCCTTGAACGGAAGCCAAGGACGATTCCACCTCGTGGCAGCATTTTGCAGGCACAGGCACACCGCAATCGCCTTCTCAAACTGCGGAAACTACGTGTACCACTTGGTCGCCTGACTATCAAGTGTAGTGAGAGCGGAAGAACTGGAGAGTCAGGTCCGGGCAGTAAAAGGTGCCCGCCATGACTTCATGAGCTCCTCATGCACCTCCAGGAAAAAAAGAACTGGGGCAGAGCGGGGCTGTGTGTGACGCTCAGAGCCCAGGGACCAATCAATATTTTGTTTTCAGAGATCATTCTGTGTGTGTGTTTCTACGAGCCTGTCAAACTTTCTTTCCTCTGTTAAGAGTTAGAATTGGTTAGGCAGTGCGCAGTGAACGTTTTCTCCTTTCTTAAAAAAAAAAAGAGAGAATGACTGAAAGTCAGAGCAAATGATGAGTGTTCCCTTGTTTACACTCTATGGCCGATAGAGACACGCATCAGTTTTGCTTTGTTTATTTGGGGGAAGAGCATGCTGCTCTCGCATTGGAGTGGGTGCAAGCATTGCGATCTGCTTTCGGGCTAAATGCTTCGCGCTCACCTCGCTTACTTCCGGGAGTCAGCGTCCACTCTTTCATCGTGGGGCTCTCGCATATATCTGGCTGAGGAGCGAGAGACGGGTCCGTCCCTATCGCTCGCCCTCTCCCCAGATCCAGCTGATCCTTCTCGTAAGCCTGAAGCGCGCCTCGGCGCCTCTTCGTTTCACGAGCTTTGACGAGCTTTCTCGTTCATGGAGGAATCTTTTACTTCCTGTGTCTTCGTGCCTACCGTATATTCGACTATCGTGGGTGCTGAGACACGGAGGTATTCAATGATGCCGGCGGTCGAAGAGACGCTTGCGGGTTATCTCTCGCTGTGTTCGGCATCGTCACTTAAGAAAATCTCTCTCCCCACAAAGCCTTGCAGAAGTACCTCCACTTTAATGGGGAGGGCTTATCAAGTGGCAGGTCAGGCTGGTGCTGCTCTGCACACAATGGCAGTGTTACAGGCGTACCAGGCTGACCTGCTGAAGGGCCGTGAGTGTGGGTGCTGCACTCGACGAAGAGGCTTTTTCTGAGCTTCGTCGAGCCACAGATCTTTCTCTCCGTGCGACCAAGCAAACAGCCCGTGCCATTGGCAGGTCTATGTCTGCCTTGGTCAGCACTGAGAGACACATTTGGCTCAACCTATCGGGCATCAAGGACAAGGATAGAGTTTTCCTCCTTGATGCCCCGGTTTCGCCTTCTGGCCTATTCGGGGATGCTATGAGCACAGTCTTCTCCAGGTTTCAGGAGGCGAAGCCACGAGGAAGCCTTCGGGCAGTTTTTTCCTCGCTGCATTCAGGGGGCAAGCCCGTCTGCCACCCAGACCCACCTCGGTCCTGCTAGAAGGGAGGCTCAGAAGCAAAGCGCGGCAAGTCGTGCTCCCACTCGCAAAGATTAAGATTCTTTTAATTTCTAAGAGAAAGAAACCCTGATGGTCTTGCGCCTTATCTTGTGAGGGTAGCTCCCCTCGGGACGGGGCGTGCACATCATCCACTTCACCCCTCCCGGTATCCCCACGAAACCTCTCCATTCCTGCCGCCTCAGGTGTTTCAGGAGGTAGAGGCTTCCATCAAGAAGTTGGGTGTTTCGCTGCTTCATGCATTTATTCAGGACGCGGAGCACTCGACACCCCCTCAACAGGAAGTGTTAAAATGAATACCCATCTCAGAAAGCCTGGCAGCATGGAAACTTCTGCCAGATATTTTCATGTGGTTCCTAAGTACAGTAGTAAAGGGCTACCGAATTCAATTTGCTCGCCGCCCTCCGTGTTTCAACGGCATGGTCCCCACTACGTAAATCGGAGCAGGCATGTCTACTGTGGAAAGAACTGCAAAATAGTGGTGGTGGCATAGTGGGCTAAAGCACATAACTGTTAATCAGAAGGTTGCTGGTTCAATCCCCACAGCCACCACCATTGTGTCCTTGAGCAAGGCACTTAACTCCAGGTTGCTCTGGGGGGATTGTCCCTGTAATAAGTGCATTGTAAGTCGCTTTGGATAAAAGCGTCTGCCAAATGCATAAATGTAAATGTAAATGTAAAATCTCTCGGTCTAAGGGGCCATAGATAGTATTCCCCTTGTAGAGAAAGAATCAGGTTATTACAGCAAATATTTCCTGGTTCCCAAGAAGGGTGGGGGGTTGCGTCCGACCTTAGATCTTCTAGGCTTGAACTGCTCAGTCAGGGTGTTCAAGTCTAAGATGCTAACTATCAGGACGATCATGTCACAAGCCCAACATCATGTTTGGCTGGTCACGATCGACCTCATGGACGCATATCTTCATTTAGAAATTCTGCCACAGCACAGGAAGTTCCTGAGGTTCGCTTTCGGGGGCGAAGCCTTCCAGTATCAGGTTCTTCCATTCAGCCTAGCCCTATTAACCCACACATTCACGAAATGCATGGATGCAGCACTGGCTCCTTTGCGACTCCGGGGCATTCTGAATTACATAGATGACTGGCTTTTCCTAGCGCAGTTCCAAGATCTGGCAGTTCAGCACAGGGATATCGTCTTAGCTCATCTGGTTTCTCTGGGGTTGAGGCTCAATGCCAGGAAAAGCATCCTCTCTCCCACTCAGAAAACTACCTATCTGGGGATTGTATGGAATTTGATCACAATGCGGACACAATTGTCTCCTGCTCGAATCGAGTCCATTCAGGTTGCACTGTTCATCAGTATCAACGATTACTAGGTCTCAGGGAAACTGCATCCTCGGTGATCCCTTTGGACCTTCTGCACATGAGACCGTTTCAGTTGTGGCTCAAAGCCAGTGGATTTCATCCAAGGGCCAATCCACTAGGCTGATAAGGGTTACGCGCTGTGGGCTTCGTTCCCTTTCTATGTGGTTCAGACCCCAGTTTCTTACCTTGGGTCCCACTCTAGGTGTGTCTCGTCGACGCAGGCTGCTAACGACAGACACCTCCCTGACGGGCTGGGTAGCGGTCTTAAGTGGTTGTCCAGCTCAAGGGGAATGAGAGGGTCATCAGCTCGGTTGTCACAGTAACAGTCTCGAGTTGATGGCTGTATTTCTGGCCCTGAAATACTTCCTCCAGAGGCTGCCATGTCTTGGTGCGGGTGGGCAATACAGCCGTAGTCTCTTACATAAACCATCAAGGAGGTCCATGTTCACATCTGCTGCATCTCTTTCCGCTTTTATCAGGGAACAAGGGTTACCTTTAAGTAACCCGAGACTTTTTTTGTATCACAGATGGCAAGCTAACTCAAGTTCGGCACAATGGAGTTTTGATTTAAATCTTGTCAGGTGTTCAAATGCGCCAGCAAACAAACATTCTCTCATTTTTTGACTTGTAAATAGTTTAGCCCTTCTCAGTCAAAAATAGAGACAGTTGGAGAGAAAGTCTCATGGGTCTGTGCATTTCTCTCATTGTCATGGCTCACCAGGAGTTGTACAGGCCATGTCACCATGGTAGAAAAACCTGTCAATCAAAGCAGGTGGTGGTTGAAAGTGTCATTTGGCAGCTTGTCTCTGACTATGAAATCAGGATGAGCGTATGGGCTTGTGTGAGTGTGTGCGTGTGTGTGTGTGTGTGTGTGTGTGTGTGTGTTTATATACAGCTCAACAGGGTTTTGGTTATGACAGAGGATAGTGAAGACTCTGAATTTAGTATTTTTCCCCGATGTGAAGTTACGGCGCCACACCAATTAAATTTGCCAAGAAAAAGTACATTTATTAAATCTCTTAGTTATCAGAAATAGGAGAGAAAGCAAAATAACAATTTAAAGAGTGGTGTCATACAATGGTTTACGATCTTCCTCGTCTCTCTCTGTCACGTTTGGTCTTTCTCTGAAGAGCATACTCATGCAGGCCATTTTTAAATCGATCCATAGGAAAAAACATCATAGGCCTTACTTTGTCTAGAGCAAACCCAACACTCCCCCCTTAATTTGATCCACATGTGTATATGGAAAATGTACCAATAGGTAATGTAAAGAACTTATGACTTACTTAATAACTTAAATTTGAACTTACATGTAAGTATCTGTACAAATGCATATAAGACACATGATGTAAAAGGGTAAGTGGAATACTATAATGCAAATGATCAATAATGTTACTAAATTATTTCTAATACTGATGATAATCAGTGAAAAAAGAGGGATGGAGATCAACAGGGTAATTGCGGAAAAGTAACGAAAACTCCTTCCTTGAGGCAATTCTCTCAATTGTATTTTTTTTTTCTAATTTCTCTCACTGTTTTATCTAAATTATATATACAACACTGCTTTGCCTAACTGTTTAATTTCTAATTTGTAATTGCTTTCATCAGGTCAATTCATCACACATAACTACTCTGTTTTTTTAAATTGCTAAGTCTTCTGTCTTTTCCCATCTGGCATTATGAAGCTAACACTCTATCTAACTTCTAACTTCTCTTGGTATACTGTATATCTTCCATATTTATTGTCTTTCTCCTCTTCTATAACAATGTTTTGCATATAACACCTTAAATCTATTCAGATCAAGAGATGAAATGTCCTTATAATTTCCAATTCCTCAAGCTGTGAAGATAATCAAAGTTTATTTGAAATATGTGAAACATGAATTTAATAATTAGCAAGAGCAATGGGCTTTACCTCACTGCTGCACATGAAAAGTTTACAAAGAATAGATATGTCATAGCTACTGTACAGCCAGAAACTACTGCACAACTCAACCTACAATTTATTCCTATACAGTTTGGTGTATGCATGTTGTTAAGGTAATGACACAGTATTATAATAAGCCTTTTGAAACAGCCTTTGCATTGAAAAATGCTGTCAAGTTTGGCAACTAACTAGCTTTTAGAGCAAAGCTAATGTCTCAATGTAAAATTAGAATCATCATTTAAAGCATAAATGACACAACCTAGGTGTAATTTGAATACAGAAAATAATCCTAAATAGTTTACAGTATGGCAAAGGGGCTCATTCTGGATAAATCCTACAGAAGAATGAACAGGGTGAAGTGATCCAATGCACATATACAGATGACAAATAGGAAGTCAACGTGGTGCCACTGTCAATCACAAAACCGCAGATGATCTGCATTTACAATACGCCAACTCCCATATGCTCTTTCGGGAGGTATTCAAATGTTGCTTATTCATTCTTTCACTCCTTGCTGTACAGATCAAATCAAATTAGAGCAGTCTCATCACTAAGCACAAGAGAGACGGAGCGCACAGATGACTGGTGCATCAGAGTCCTTATAAGATAGGAAGCTGAAAGCATTTGTTTCCCTAAGTGAGAGTGAGGTGAATTCAAAGGAGTACACGGAGGTTATGGTTGGGATTGTCATTAGCACTTCTGCTCAGTACAGCAAGTTATCCATTAAAGCAGAGTGAACTAGTGTTATTATTGTTAATAGAAACTAATAAGAAAACTATATAAAAAAAATTAACTGCAATAAAAATGGAAACATAACTGTAAAATAATTAAATTAAATTAAATACATTTTCATTACTCCAAAACTAACTAAAATAATAATAAATAAAAAATGACCACAAAATAGTTTTTGATACACAGTATATTGTCAGAGCTGAAACCTTTACAACACACCTGTATTAAACAAGAAAATGCCAAAAGATAGTGAACAAAATAGATTACCCTGATCATTTTATTTATTTATTTCAATTATATTAGTTAATTATGGCAGCCCTAAAATATCTAAATTTAGTACAAACTTAATTTACTAAAAAACTAGATTGAAACTATAGACAACACTGTTAAAATAAAAAAACCTAAAACTAAATGTGAAAACTAATGAAAATTAAGCTACATTGAAAAGACCAATTGCAAATAAAATAGACAAAATCTATTTTATTTTTTAAAACATAGAGCCATATTTATATAACTTCTCAGAAATGCTCTTAGGAATAGTCTAAATCCTCGATTTAAGTGTCAAATTCTTAGTAAAGAGTAGGACTTGTGTAAGAGTATGAGCTTTTTAAAGATATACTGACTGATAAATAAGTGCTGACTGAGGTGACACTTGAGAGTATATAAAAAAGGAGTGCAATGATGTCAACCCAAAATAGCCTTCCTCAAACACTGAATCAGCCAATAGTGAGCCCGCAATGGTAATATGTCCTAGCTGGTATGATCCCATTCATTCATTCACGAGTTAATATTTTGATAATAGGTTATTTTCTGTTGATTAATGCTAATTTAATTTCCTGTATTTTAAAACTTTATTCCACATCTTGCAAAATGTTGTCCTCAAACAATTTTGACAAAAAATGCAAAATCTTGCAATAATGTAGAAGGACTATTTAAATCATGAAGTAAAATGATAATAAAACAAACTGTTGTAATCTCACTACAGCTACATGTAAGATTTCAGTTCAACACAGTCAAGTTTAGAGGTAAATTTGACGTTCAACATATCAACAATATTTTATTTTATTGAGTGGAATTGGCGCATACTCGCTTGCTTTGCAAAATGGAATTGGAAAATTGCATGACTATAATATTTACAAATTAGATTAAATCAGTAAAATGCAATTTATTAGCTTGGGTTAAACGTCTCAAACACATTAAACTGCAGAAGGAATCTGTCGAAGCACCTGACACCTCACACAAATCTATGAGCTTCTTTTTTGCCCACTGTAAAGTGGTGTGTGTCACTGATGGAGATTGCAGTTCTAGTTCAAAGATATTCATCTAATCATAATTGAATTCATTATTGATTATTTTCATCATTGATTTTTTATTTTATATTATTTCAGTGATATTTTGATTTTATTAATCAGTTGTTACAGCCCTGTGAAAGTTTAGGTATGTAGATCATAATTTATTTTCCTTCAAATTCTTAATTTACAGTGAGTTTTTACAGTGATTTAATTTCGCTAAACTACAAAAGACATTTGCCCAAATTCCACTATCATAAGTCCAACACATTGTTTCTTTGCTATAAAGTGTGTTGTTTCTGCGGAACACAGTCATTGTGCTACTCCTAACTAGTTTAGGAGACATCTCCAGCACCCTTAGGTGGTTTCATATACAGTACGTTTTAAGTGAACCAAATCCAGTTTGGTTAAAGTGAACCAGAAAGGGAACCGGCTGCAAATTACCTCAGTTCCGTTGGTGTTCACAATGTAAGTGGACTTAAAAGAGGACCCAGTTTCTTTTTTGGTCCCCTTCACATTATTGTGGTCTCAGACCACTTGTTGTTCACACCACAGCTCCTTAAGAACTCAACTACCCAACTGCAACTTGGGCTGTCACAATTATGAAATTAAATTAATATGACAATAATTTTATATAAATAATTGGGATTATTATAAGCAATTGTCAGAAAAATGGTCATACTTCTTAAGGTGTATGTATGCTTATGACAGCATATGACTACTTAAGGCCTACACCTTTATTAATTTATTGATATTTAACTTGAAATTATTTGATAACATGTTTCTTTATCCTCTCGAGAGTAATGGAGCAAGCAAGCTTCTCCTGCTGTGTGTCATTTACATTGTGTGTATGAGCCAAGAATATTTGCAATTGCTCAAATAAAATAAAATTGAAGATATAAAAATCATTGCTTGCATTTTCTTGTGAGTTTGACGTAAACCTCCGTAGATGGTACGCCCATCGGAGCACTTTAAAAAAAACTAATTATTCACAAAAATTCCTACGAAGCACCTTGGAGTACAGGGAGGGAATTTATTTTCCAAAATTATTTTGGATTCTCTCGCAATAAGTGTTCTGTTCCCTCGTAATAGCTTAAATCTCTTTATGAAAACTATCAAAGGTTTTACAGTAACTGTAGTTCAGCTATAGCAACCCAAAACTACGGTAATACAAAAAAATAACCAAAAAAAAATAAAAAATGGCTACTACAGTTTTACTATAGTTAAGGTGTCATGAAATGATATTTAGATATATAAGAGATAACTGTAGGCCTACTATAAAAACAATTTGGTTTTTTAAAAAAGGTATGTTTCAGAACTCAAAACTTTCTCCCCAGTCTAAAAAGAGCATTTACAGTATAGTTACCACCCTGCTGAAACATCTGTTTTGAAATCTGTGTATGCTTGTGATGTCATGAGACATTGCTCATTTGTATTTACACATCCCACAACATGCATCATTGCACCATTGGCCCCACCCATTGGCGTTCAGTTTGAGAGAGCAGGACGGGCAGGTCTAGTGTGGCAACTATTTCTGAACACCAAAGGGGACCCATCTGGACTATTTTGAATTATTTTTGTATATAAACATGCACTACACAAACTCTTTGACCGTTGTCATGTGTCTCACCACTTTTAAAAGAAGCGGTGCCAAGTTACAACTGAAAAGGAGACCTCATTCTATTTTAATAGTTGGTGTATGTAGACATGAATTAGATCATGAATTAGATTAGTCTTGACCATTTAGATGTGTTTCAGGCGATGTGCACCTTAGTGTGCCTACGTGTGTGCATTTTTTTCAGCTCATGTCAGCATGGATTTTTTATGAACCAGTCATGATACGATTCAAACTTAGCAAAGGAACTGTTATTAATGGATGGGGGTTAAAAACACTTGGACCCGATAAAAATTGTTTTAATTCATGAATATTTCAAATGTCATGACAGTTTGATAGTTTATGGTGCTGAGTGTTAATAGTTGTGCTTAAGATGAACACTTTAATACATTTGGATGCAATGTAAACCCTGAAATTTAGTTTTATAATGTTGTGGAGCTTGTTCATTCTATTCCGACTGAGTTTCAAATACGACTGAATTTGAGGGGCTGCACAATGTTAGCCAATTACAATAGCGGGCATTTACGTTGCAGTTTTAAGGTGGTGTTTAGGCCAAAACAGAGCAGTAAGAGGAGCAGAGACAGGGTGAAAATGTATCATATATTACTAAATTAAGAAATTGGTGCCATGGTAAATGGTTTTACTACAAATACCATAGTTAAACTATGGTTACAATAATAAAATCATGAACTGAATGACCATTATCATTTTGGAAAACTTTTGAAGTTTGAGGCATACCTGGTTTGCTGAGCTGATAAAATCATTGACTCCTTATTCATGAGATGTAGAGGATCTTTAGACAGCTGAGACAGGACAGTGAGAGACTGACAGATACAGTATGTGTCTGTGCAGATACTCACAAGCCTGCACATAGTCTTATACACATTCATAGACAGACAGAAACAGCCACAAAGTATAGAGCAAAGAAAGTACAGCAGCTCTTTAAAAGTCACTCAGTTTCGTTTACAAGAGAGAGAGAGAAATAAAAACACAAGAATCTGTAAAAAAAGGTTTTATTATATATTTCTCTCTCATTGACATCACCAGAAATATCTTTTCCTCACAGTCACACATGTCTTTGTTATGATTCTTTGTAATACTCTGGTTTAGTGCCACTTTGGCTGTGGAGACTGTTTCGTCATGTCAATCTCTGTCTCTCTTTCATTCGCTCTCTCTCCTTTTCCCCAAGCTAGGAAAGAGGTTACAACAGACTCAAGGGATGGAACAATACACCAAAAGCAATCCGCCAGTTGGACTCTCTCTTTTTCTCACACACACATTCTCTCTTTCTTTTTTCATTCCCATGCTCTGGCCCGGAGACAGACATATGCTTCAGAACTGCTCAGAACTATTTGAGCAATTGCTTTTGTCAGGGTATGTGTGCTGGATTTTGAGACGTTTAACTCCTGTCACTTGCTATTATGTCCTGCTGTTCGTTTAGGAGAGACAGAAGGCTCAGTGATTCACTCAGCTCACATTGATTTTCTTTTTCCTGTGAGCTGGTAGTTACAGTAAGAGGTGTGGGTTTGGGAGTATGTTTATGAGTTTTGCCGCATATATAAAATGCACTTGTGAAGTCAGTTATTATTTGAACTGTTTTAATATACTTTTGTGGAACCATGACACTGGACTGTTAAAGTTGAAGTGTGTATTTCTTTCTTTTTTTGAAATGCTTTCTCTTATCCAAATTTAATGTGCAGAGACAACTATAAGAACGGCTGAAGCTATAAGTTTGATTTCTGGAGGTAATCGCTTTGACTCTTTGTTTGTTTGAGCAGTCCAACATGTCATCTTCTGGTTCAGCAAGTTATGAGTTTGGGGCAATTTTATATGAGTTTATCGCAAGTCCTTTTGACATTTAATCAAGAGCAGTGTATGAATTATATATATCTACAATTTAGTTTTTACTAATTAAAATCCTTGAGAACTGCACTGGAATTATTACTAATGAAAATGCTATTAGATTTTAATTAGATTTGCAATAGCAAAAATGTCAGTACTTGATAAAAAAAGGAATTTCAAAAATAAACATATTTTTTAATTATCTGTAATTGTATTTACATTTACAGTTACAGGGACAGTTCTCCCAAAATGAAAATGTTCTCATACGTTATTCACCCTAATGCCATCAATAAGACTTCAGTGGCTTAATCCATATCTTCTGTGGTGATCCAAACGGTTTTGGGTGAGAACACACCAAAATATAACTTTTCACTATAAATCTTGACATCAGCCGACATGATCATTATTTCAAGCTCAATTATACTTCATTGTACCATCTAGTGTTCTGTGCATGTGTCAAGCACTAGGAAGTGTAATCGAGCTTGAAATAATGATTGTGCCTAGAGACTGCAATAGGAAGATGTACAGTGAAAAAGGAGTTATATTTTGGTCTGTTCTCAACCAAAATCAATTAGATAGCTTTAGATTATATGGATTAAACCAATTTCAGTTCTATTGATTAATGTTATGCTGCCTTTATGTGCTTTGTGCAGCTTAACCATTTCTGTCACCATTCACTTACATTATGTGGACCTACAGAGATGAGATATTCTTCTAAATATTAATTTGTATTCAGCAGAAGAAAGAAAGTCATACACATCTGGGATGGCATGAGGGTGAGTAAATGAGGGAATTTTCATTTTTAGGTTAACTATTCCTTTAATGTAAAATTATACAGTACTACCCAGAAATGTTCTGGGTAATACTACTGGTGTCTATTCGTTAATGATCAATAATATCAGATTGTTGAAATTAAGTGAGAAGCATGATTTCTCTATGTGCCATTCACACAATACAAGGCTACCAATGTTATTAATACCTACTTCTAATTAAGCCTAGAAACAAACAAATTATCATTCAGGAATGCTGCCCACTCTCACTCCCTCTCTATTTCTAGAATGCTTTTGTAGTGAGAGAAACACAGAGGTGATCAATCAAGCTTATTGGGGTCCACTGTGAAACTAAACAACAGACTTCATACAGATTAACTGACATTTCATTCAGAATCCTCAGAGGTCACTTTTAGCTGTTTTAAATCTGCTGTGTAAAGTAGAATTGTAATCTGTTTGTTTTAGCAGCCCGACATAGTAACATTGGCTTTTCCAGTGGTGTGAACGAGTGTGGCCGTTTGTCCGAACAATGCAAGACAGCGGGAATTTTTCTAAACTTGTTTGAAAACACTCATTATTTTTGACATTCTTTTTGGTGCCACACTGCAATTACACACTGTACCTTTAGGGTTAACATGGAAATGAATAAACTATTAATGCAAGAATACCAGCTTGACGTCACAATGTCAAAACATAAAAAGACACCATATGCGGAGTGAAAAAGCTGACTGAATGGCAATCAAGATATTTACCAGCTGAGCAAAGGAACATTTCCTTTTCCTTTTACTCCAAAATCAAAAGAAACAAATAAGAAATTATATTTTGCAACACACACAAAAAAGCTCATCATGATATTGTAGTTATTGCAACATAAAAAAAGATATACAGTAGGGTGGAGCTTACTTTTTAACTTTTGAAATATGATCTTCTTGACGTTTTTCGCCTATGGGGTTCACATACTTTTTCAAATCATCACTGAAAACAATGGGAATGATGAAAGTAAAACATCTGGCGGTAATGAGAATTTGGGGGTAATATGTGCTTGAAATTTATTTATTTTATTTTTTTTAAATAATGTCACAATGCAAACACTCTTAATGGTTATGAATATAGGCTTCATTTTATTTATTCAAAACAGAGCCGGCCCAAGGCATAAGCGAACTAAGCGGCTGCTTAGGGCCCCGGTGGCCACCAAATTTCTATTTAATTCTATAGAATAAGCAAAAATTAAAAAGACCCTGATCTGAAGTTTGTATAATATATTATGAACATTTTTAGTCTCCAAAGGTCCATAAAGCTAACTTTTGATAAGACAAGGAAATGTATTTGAATCTAAAAACAATAAAGGTATTATTAAGTATTAAGTATCAACAATTAAGTAGCTAGGCTAAGTTACGAGCTAACATTAGCTGGCTAGTTAGTTAACATAGCCTATGTAGCATATCTTCTTTTTTAGGAAAGTTTTATTAATCATCCGTAAATAGCATCTTAATATATTATTAGTACAACATATTACTTAGCAAGTTTTAGATTAAAGTTTTTGTCTTCTGTGTAAAAATAACTTTCCTGGGTATATATTTTTGTAATAAAAATAAGCTTCTGTTCCATAAACTTTGTACTGATAACAACTTAACATTATTTACATTAGTCTACCATTTTGGGGTCTTTGCTATTATATTCCAATATCATTATGCCTCAGTTAGCTAGTTATAGATTAAGAGTTGTTGTTAGGTGTACAGATGGCTTGCTGCTGTGTAAAATAATTTGTGTTGAGAAAATAACATATTTTATCAAATATTCTCTCAAATATGTACTCTTATGAAACTTCCCTAGGAGCACTGTTGAAATATTTTGGACGTGGGGCACAACGAACGCCACCTGCCCCAAGTGCAAGAGCTACAGCTGATGATGATTTTTCAACAATCCCAGATCATTATATTTATATGGATAAACCATGTGTAACCCTGTCAATTTGTCAATTTTGCCCCAATAAAGTCCTGAAATGACCTTTAATGCAAACACTTAAAACTAGAGTAAAGTGCAATATCTAGTTCGCCATTAGGTGTCAGCGCACAACGAACCGTTCTTCTTCTGCTGTTTTTTTGATTCGCCTTGTCAAAAAAAACGGGAGCCAGAGCAGAAGTAAATATTAAGATTGAAATTTATTTCGAAAATGAAATATATCCTCGAGGTTGAACCACATTGAAAATTAGATGACACCTGTTGTAAAACAAAGTTATCTCGTGGATTACAGTGGCTTAAAAAAACCAGTCTGGCTATGTACAATAGCAGTGGATGTTACCTCACAGACTGTTTTTTTTTTGGCTTCTTCTGGTCCCGGATCCCTGGTGTTCTTTCCACCGAAGCTGGATTCCTCTCTGTTCGCCCTGGTTCCTGGTTCCCTGGTCCACTGCCTCAGATTTTCCCTTTTGTTTTTTGTTTCATGAGATCTCAAAAGTTGTGGCTGATTTGTTAACGTCAATGGTACTAATGCTGTGAACTGAACTGAATATTGCATTTTTGAATAAGGAAATAAGAAAAATAATTTGAATAAGAACTACATTTAAACTTTGATCTATTGTTCTGTACTTCTTTGGAGTGGAATCTATGAGTCTTTTGACCATATGATTAGTACATAACCAACCTCCTCATCGAATCTAGGTTTAGATAACTCCGACAATAGGTTCTTAGCCTGCCTATAAACAGAACTACCACCGGAGTGTTACACATGCCTTTGTTTCTGACAGACAGTTGCATTACCTTCTAATATGACATCTAACATGGCTAGCTTTTATTATTATTTTCATCTTTCATCAGGTCCATCCTCTGCATGCGAGGAGCACTTCCCAGCACGTGCATCCACTGATGTGGTCATCTGACTTTGAAAGGACTGATCTGGTAAGCAGAGGGCCACTGCCTATAAAGGAAAACGTCACATTCCCTGAAAAACCTGATGGCCGAAGCTTCCACTACACCTACAGAAAATTAATTAATGGGGAAATAATGTAAGTGGAGCTGCTCACTTATTCAAAAAGAAATGATACTGTCTACAGCTTCTGCTGCAAATTGTTCTCTAGGAAGTCCACAAAACTGGTAACAGAGGATCAACAGGATTGGGTAAATATAGGTGTGCTACTGTTACATTTAAAACCGTAGAAGGGTAAAATCATGCCAGCCAGACATTGGTATGTTGTAAGCAACACAGCTACAACTAATAAAATTGATAAGAGGTGTGTTAGATTTATAGTGTGCGAATAATCAAACATTGACAATATTCAATCATATTGGCAGCACCGAGGGGCCCCCAAATCAAATTCTGCTTAGGGCCCCATAAAGGCTTGGGCCGGCCCTGATTCAAAATATAATATAATAATTTTTTGGTATTAATTTGGGGTTAAATTTGACCATGCTATTATGTTGTCAGAAGCATTTATTTTAACCACTGGGCCACGGCCCCATCTTTCCTTTCCAAATCTTCCCTTTTTTATCTCCTCTTAGAGCTAATAACACTTCACCTCTTTTCAATCATTGACATTATTATTGTTTTACTGTAGCTGGTCAAATACATAGACAGTTGGGCTTGTGTCATCTCTTCATTTGCTTGTAATTGGCTCAGCAGTCTTATCACACTGTTGAGAAGGTCAGTATGGGTTGTTTTGATTAATAAGGCCAGCTAGCATAGCCACTTGTTAGCTGATTAAACTTTGTGATCCTGCTGGTTTGATTCCTATATATTATTCTGATGAACAGCATCACCACGCAGCAGGGGGGCAAGTAGCTGTATCTTTGTCAATGGGAGAAGATTCTCACTCCAGATGTGAAACAACCTTTCTTTTCAAGCGGGAATGGCGGCCCATCAGCTTGAAACACCCCTGACAGAAACACAATAACATTCTTGGAGAGTCCGTTCTAGCAAAATAGAAATCAGCTCGGCAAAGGCAGTTGGTGCAACATTTTTTTCTCTTTAGTGCCTTCTCTGTGATTAATTGTATTAGACTCAGGTGAGTGCCAGAGACACCATAGGATAGATGGATCAAACCATTTGGATGTCTGATCTTGCACACACATACACACATTCCTGTTTTTTGTTGAGACTGGTCCAACCAATGTTTCAATCACTCACAAACTTGATTTGGAAATCTCCTCAGTTAATCATTAGAATATGATGTGACCATTTTTTTTTTTTTTTTTTTTGTATATTAGAGAGAGAGAGAGAGAGAGAGAGAGAGAGAGAGAGAGAGAGAGAGTAGGTGTGTGGATTCATAAGGTGTGGATCTCCATGAAGGAGGTCAAGGAGGTCTTTCAGTGTCACTCAAATCTTAATATATCAATCAATCAATCAAAAACACACATGGTTACACAAACTCTGGAGGTACAATAGATGCTTTGAATCACCCGTTCCTATATCAATGTCGCACTTGTAGGGTGTTGTGAATCAAACAAATGCATTGTCAGTGGAAATGCCTCATTAACTGTGGTGGAAAGAGTAATGATTTTATTTTTATTTTTTACTTAAGTAAAAGTACTGCTACTGAAGAAGTAATTCACTTGAGTACAAGTAGAAATACTGAGAAATATTATGACTCAAATAAGCGTAAATAAGTAGCTTGCCAAAAAACTACTCAAGTAATTATGTTACAAGTTACTTTTTGAAAATGTTTAATATTAAATATAGTATAAAGGCTTGCAGACATTTTTGTTCTTGAAATAAATGTATGCTTCCTTTCACCAAGGATGCATTAAATTGATAAAAAATATTGCTAAAATCATTAATTGCTTATTATTATTATGGTTTTATACTACAGGACACATGTGTGTTTGACACACACACGTGTCCTGAGTTGCACTTTAATTACTGTCACTTTATAACTGTCTGCTACCTCAATAACTGCTATGTGCATAGAACACTATCTCATAGTATGTTATGTTTACGTTTTAGAAACTGTCATCTTTTTGCACTACTGTATACTGGTCGGCGCTGCACTGTGTCTATTGTCCTGTTCATTGTCAGTAATTTGTTGTACTGTCCCTTACCTTGCCCATGTTTGCAAGTGCACTTTATATAGGTATATATAGGTTTTTTATATAGGTATTTTATTTAGTTGTGTAGTCTCATGTGGTCCTGTGTTGGTCCTTTGTTGTTTTTATGTAGCACCATGGTCCTGGAGGAACGTTGTCTCGTTTTGCTGTGTACTGTATTAACTGTATATGGTTGAAACGACAATAAAAACCACTTGACTTCACTTGACTTGAAATGATTGTTTTAAGTGATATTTATTACATTTTTCTTTACCCATGATGGCAAACATATACGGTGTCACTTGTTGCTTACAAAATAATTATAAAGTGCTAATTTGGTATTATTATTAGAACATTTGAAAATGGTTGCGGTACCATGAGTAAATCACAATACATTGGGTTTTTTCCCCATTCGCTGAGGTATTGAGTTCTTACAAGTTGCAAGTTACACTTGCAAGTTAAATTTGGGTTTTAAAAATAGGCAAAAATATATTCTATATCCATTGTTTTAGAGGGATGAAGGCTATTCTGTGCATTACTATTTTGAAAAAAAGAATCTCTAACCATGACAGAGAGGGATTTTAAGAATACAAAATTTATTGAAATATCGCCTAAATCGTCTCTAATCTACATAATGTGCATTGTGACTGAAACACATTCCTATTTCAGGTTTATTCACATTCATGTACGTATGTCCAAGTATTTTGGCTATTAAGTTATCATACTGTACACAAAACTAATATAATGCAATATCATAGAGGAGGAAATGTATCCTTTATGATATTGCAGAAATTATCCAGATATGGAATGAGATTATAATGCAAACTGTTATCAACTCCTACATGCCAACTGAATAAAATAAGGCAACATTAAACATTTCACACAGTGTTTAGTGAGAGATATGATTGATTCAAACACTAAAAGTGGTTGATCTGTATATGCATTATTATACTAAATTTGTAATAACAAAGTCTGTATTAACATTATGGTTCTTTAACATATTGATATATTAAGTAAATTGTAGCATTTGGTTTCATTATGTTTTATGATATCTCATACCTTCTTTATATCAAATCCGTCACTTGAACACTTTTGGCCTCTAGCAGTGAGGCTTTTCAGACAGATAATCAGCAGCACAGCACAGCACAGGAAAGTACAGTACAGCACCATGAGCGAGAGTGTTACCTGCTAGCAGGGCTGGACTGGTAATCTGGCATACTGGACATTTTCTCAGTGGGCCGACGCACTTTGGGGCTGATCAGGGGTGGACTGGCCAACGGGAGATCCCAGCGGGCCGGTGGGTCAATCGCGAAATCTAAAATGAGCCACTGCGTTATACAGAACAGACCACAAAACTGTGCCGCGATATGCAGAAAAGGCCCGCGACAACAACTTTTGGCTCAAACCCCCCGCAAAATTTGCAGACATAATTCGTGCCCCGCACAGCATGTTTTATCTTCTAAACAGATTTAGCATTTAGAACTTTCTTATTCCCAAATATTCTGAAAAATAGTCCATGGAGGGCTGGATTTTAACTGCAGCCCTCCAACTCTAAGTCCAACATTCTATCAGGTGAGCTACCTCGCAAGGTATCTGGTTTGGAATAAGTGTATACAGTATGTAGATGAGTCTGTAATAAAAGCATTAAAAGTAATGTTTTTCAACAGATGTGTTTAAGAAAAGGTGTGTCAATAACATAACAAGTTCTGAGTAATAGAAATAAAAATAAGTATTTATAAAGTCAAAATCAGCCATTAAAGTCATGATTTGAGTGAAAGTGAATAAAACGCAGTTCTTGTAGCACCTCTACTGAAACCTTTCTCCTGAAAACTGCAGGGAATTGTACCTAGAGACATGTTTAAAAATGATATAATATATTCAAATCCTGTATATAGAGTCACGTTTTCACAATGAGATTGTCACAGTCTCCCTCCCTCATGTTTCCTAAGGACTCTTATTTTGAAGTTTCACATGGACTACATTTCCTATTGTGCAATGCCCTCATCACTTCCATCGGTTTCCTATCATCCTCACATGCCCTTCATTCCATTGTCTATCTTTGTTTGTATAAATACCCTCCTGTTTTGTTAATTCTCTGTCAGTTCTTGTATTGCAATGTTGTGTTGTATCGATTCCTTGTTTGATATCGTCCACTCCAGCATCAATTATTAAATATTTTACATTACTCCTGTGACTCCTCTCTTCCTCTCCCGGTACCCAACGTTAAAGAAGAACTGACCTAACAAGATAGATGTGCCTGCTGGCATCCATCCTCGATCAAGGGGACTGTCCAGTTGAGAATTGCGTCTGTGAGTTTTTACAACTGGCAAATTTAGTGCACCTTAATGACCACTCTCTGGTGCTTTTCTTCAGGACTGGTCTTAATAGTACACTAAATGAGCTCATGCCTCTGGCTGATCCTCTCTGGATGCTACTTGAGTTCGTGGAGGTGGTGTTACAACTTGGCACCTCACCATTCACTGTCGGTGTGGTCGATGAGGACTTTGAATCTCCTCCCACAGTGGACATCCTCGAAGCCTGCCACGGCTCCTCCCTCAAAGCCTGTCACGGATAAAGAGCCAGCGCCTATAGCCTCAACCATCCCAGTGCCAATGCCTGTTACCTCTACCGCCTCTGAGTCAGCTCTTGCCAAGTTAATTTACTTGCTCCCTGCCCTGGTTCCCACACTGACTACCGTTCTCCGCTGCTTCAAGCCAGCATAACGGACACCCTGGTTACGTCCATTGCCCTGGCCCTTCCTCCTCCGCTGGCTCCACTCAAGACATTTCCTCCTCCTCCTGGTCAGCTGTATGCCCCCTAGTCACCGGCTCGACCATCGACCCCGGTGATTTCACCGGCAAGGAGATCTGTTGACCCTCCAACTCTGCCTTGGCCCTCTGAGCCCTGGACTCGGCTTTGGCCCTGCGATCCCTCATCAACACCTCGACTCTATGTCCACCTGTCTCCACCGTGGGCCATCAGCTTTTCTGCATCACCAGGGTCCCTCGTCCCTCCAGCTCTGCCTTGCTCCGTCGGTCACCTGGCTCCACCTTCAGCTCCACCACAGACCTCTTTCCATCTGGATCCGCCTTGGTCCTCCGAACCTTTGGATCCACCCTGACCCTTCGAGCCGTCGGCTTCTCTCTGGGCACCAAGATTCCTGGATCCACCCCTCGAGTATCTCACGGCTCCACCTTCCATGGCTCTTCCTCTCATGTCTCCACTTCCTTTGGCTCCGCCTCCCATGGTTCAGTCCCCAAGGCCCCCGGATCCATTCCCAGCCCTGAAGCCATCCCCCATGCCCCGAATCCATTCCTAGCCCAGAAGCCACCCCCCAGGCCCCCTGATCGTCTTCCTTGGACCCTTCCTCACCTTCTGCACCACCCTCCCCTCCTAATCCATCTCTGTGTGCCAGGTGTCGCCCTTTGAAGGGGGTGGGGGGTAATGTCACAGTCTGTTTCCCTCATGTTTCCCAAGGACTCTTATTTTGAAGTTGTCCCCTGGACTCCATGTCCCATTGTGCACTCCCCTCATTACTTCCATCTGTTTCCTATCATCCTAACCTGTCCTTCATTCCATCATCTGCCTTTGTTTGTATAAATACCCTCCTTCATTCCCTGTCAGTTCTTGTATTGCAATGTTGTGTTTTATCAATTCCTTGTTTGATATCGTTCAGTCCAGCATCAATTCTTAAATATTTGAAGTTACTCCTGCAACTCCTCTCTTCCTCTCCCAGTACCCAACGTTACAGAGACCAGATTGAAAATGTTTTTGGCTCATAATGTTGTGATGTCTTCTCCCATAAGGGTGGGGTCCGTCCGCACACCAGTATATACACGTAAATGCTCTCTCTCACTCTCACAGACATAAATGGCAGTAGTCAGTTGAAAGTGGAAGTATATCAACTCCTATAGCCACATAACGACAAATAAATATCCCAATGCACATACTCAAACAGACAGAGGAGTGAAGGCAGTGATTTTAATTCCTAAAGAGTGTCGTCTCTTTCTATTACTGTTGCTGCTGTTTCTGTCTGTCTCATGTGGGTATAGTGTGGCAGAAGGGGAAACCCAAGAGGAAGTTGTCAGGTTGGTGTCTGTTTTGATATGGAGCTGTTGACAGAGGTGAGTGACAGAGACTCCAGAAACAACAGAACTCTCATAATATCAATTATTCACACAGACACCCACACACACACACACACACACACACACACACTCAAACACAAGGACATACACTCTCTGTAGTTGCTATCACACACACACACTCTCTCTCTCTCTCTCTCTCTCTCTCTCTCTCGCTTTCTAATGCACCATTGTATGCCACTCCTGATCAGATATAAAACAATAGTGTTTTGCTGAGGGCAGGTAGAGTATGATGATGCACTGTACTGTCTCAACATATTTAGAGTAAGTATGTAAGGCTGGATGAGAATAGAATCTGTGTGTGTGTGTGCACAGTGAAAGTATGCCATGTAACTGCAGGCTTTGCTTTAGGCGAATTTTAGTGAAAGTGTCACTATTAAACTCTGAGCTGCCTGTCACACACACATTACGCTTGCACACTCAGTGTAACAGTGTCTCATACCCCCTGTAGGAATGACCTGCCTGAGACGAACTAACAAATCAGTGTTGTGTCTTCAGTGTGCTTTTTTTAGCTCAGTTAGTTGACTGAGATGAATACTCCATCGTTACGTGAGGACAGATTTGTGCAATTCCAAACATTTTAAGCCACTTAATGTTATTATACAAATTTAAAAACGCGGTGCTGTATCACAGAAATTAAGGAGGTGACAGTGTTTCATAATAGTTTTAACGAGATATATTTCTGTTATATTCACCTTCACTTGGAGTTGTGCGGAATAATTATAGCAATGATAACAATGATATACAGAACAATTATAGCACTGGAGTGTCAGAATGCATGAAATGCAGTAATAATAAACTTCATTGGACAATGAGAAATAATATTCAGCTAGGTTCCAAAATATAAGTGAATGAAGTTTTAATTTTTGCACACAATGTTCATTCACAAAAGAATTTTGGGAAAAATATATGTTGGTAAACATTACATTTTAACTGATATATTGTTGTATTGGTGCATGCAAATTACATTTATAATATTATAAATTAAATACCATTCTTCCTTAGTGAATTTTTTTGTTTTTTATTTCATTAAACATTTTGAACGTACTTGGCTACAATGGCTGTTAGAATGAGTAAAAAATATGATTTAAAATCACTTTTATGTCATTTCTAAGCAAATAAACAATTATCAAGATATGATTCAATATTGTCAACAGCCTAAAAAAATATCGAGATTAAAGTTTGAGCTATATTGCCCATAGGCCCCTGGTTGGACAGTTTCTCGGAGCCTCAGAAATCGTAACCCCACCCCTGTGACTATTTTCTTGCCCGGCCACTGAAAGCCAGGAGAGTGCTCGGTAAACCTGATTGTAAATACTTAATCTTTGTGTAATCCCATTTGGTAACACTGGTGGTGCAGAAATTAAACAATTTAGCTTTCAAGACTTTTACTGTAAAGTTTTCAAGCCTGTAATTGTTTGTCACTAATAAATGAATGCAATTCTACAGAAATTATTGTCCAGATGTAGCCGCAAACAAACTTTTGACTATCAGCATAAAGTCTTTGTACAGACACAAACACTTTGTAGACACAAACCTGGACATTTCCTTTCTTAAGATAAAATAGACAAATGCTGCAACTATATATTTTCTCACTCATTTTAACAGGCTGCTAACTTCTAAACAAACATAACAACACCTGGTGAGCAAATTACAGAAATGTCATCAGTATACAATGTGCACTGCACTACAGAAAGCCAAAAGGGTCAAAATTATATATTTATTTATTTTTTAATTTTTAACTATGCAATTTCAAACAATACCGTGAGCAGGTCACACAATGAATGAAAAGCGCATCTCCGCTTCCTGTTGCATGTAGGAAAAATAATAGTGGTGGTAGTAAATCTAATAAAAATATATTTAGCCCAAAAAGAAGCACTGGTATTAATATTGTAGGATTATTACATATATCATTTAGAGATAGGTTTAGAAGGGAACATTTAGTGTCCGTATTCTCACCATAATATGTAAGGGAATTTGGGAATCTTGATATGTGAGCTATGAACTAAATAAAATGTCTCGGGTTACATGTGTAACCCTTGTTCCCTGAAAAAAGCGGAAAAAGATGCTGCGCTGCTAAGCGCTACAGGGAACAACTCTAGCTGTGAACCGTGCTGAATAATGTGTGTAACACGTCAATGAACATTGAACGGAATTTATAGCCTCGGCTGATGTAATCATTAGATGCACCTACGGCCAGGCTATAAATGGATACGTCACCAGGTGTCTTTAGATACTTCTTTTTGAAGAGCAGTCCTGGGACGTCCCAGTGCGGCAAAGCAGCGCAGCATCTCGTTCCGCTTTTTTCAGGGAACAAGGGTTACACATGTAACCCGAGACGTTCCCTTTACAAAAAGCTTCACTACGATGTTGCGCTGCTAAGTGCTACGGGGAACACAATGCCCATGCTGCCGCACTTGGGGCTGTCCGGACCCCTACGGTTGTGCAGTGTACACACAAAAACGCGAGAGGTCTCAGACATGAGCTTGAGATGTCGACTCAAGGGCATAAGAGCCCGGAGTAGCATAAACATCTAAACCATTCAATTTTGATGAATGTGTGCGGAGAGGACCAGCCTGCCGCATCACAAACTTGTTTAGGCATGGGCTGAGATGTCGACTTAAGGACATAAGAGCCGGAGTAGCAAAGCATCTAACCCATAAAGTTCGATGAATGTGTGCAAAGAGAACCCTATCGCAACACAAACTTGTCATAAAAACTGATGAATGTGAGCGGAGAGGACCAGCCTGCCGCATCATAAACTTGTTCAGGCATGAGCTGAGATGTCGACTCAAGGGCATAAGAGCCCAGAGTAGCAAAGCATCTAACCCATAAAGTTCGATGAATGTGTGCGGAGAGAACCCTATCGCAACACAAACTTGTCATAAAAACTGATGAATGTGAGTGGAGAGGACCAGCCTGCCGCATCACAAACTTGTTCAGGCATGAGCTGAGATGTCAACTCAAGGACATAAGAGTCCGGAGTAGCAAAGCATCTAACCCATAAAGTTCGATGAATGTGTGCGGAGAGAACCCTATCGCAACACAAACTTGTCATAAAAACTGATAAATGTGAATAGAGAGGACCAGCCTGGCAGTGGCGAGGCAAGTGCCCGCTGACAGTTCTTTCTACAGAAAATCCAGAACTGAAGCAAACTGGCAGTAAGCTGGTTCTGTAATAAGAACTTTAGTAGAAGGAAACGCATGCAGGCGCATTTGTGCTATGTATGCGTTACTACGATCAGCCCATCCCGGGGACTGGGCGACTCGGGGAGAAGTAGAGGAGACATTGCGCTATCAACAGAGGCGAAGAGGTCCTCTTCTGCCCTGTAAAATCTACCCAGATCAGTTCCAAGTGGAGGGAGCCCTAGCACTTGAAATGGTCTCGATAATCTCAAGAGAAAACCCTGTGAACCTCATTTGGTACCCTTAGGGGCCAGACATGAAAGGTTTCACAATTCGGGCCAAGGATGAGAAGGTCCTCCCTGTTCAGAATCGCCCAAGGCAAGCCGTCGAGGAGAGGAATTAGCTCCGAGAAACATATCCTGTTCGGCCAGCGCAGCGCCATTAATAGGAGGCAAGACCCTTGCTGGTGAACATCGCCAAGACTCCCGGGAGCAGAGAAACCGGGGAAAGAAATGCATACAGACGCATTCCGGGTCATGTATGTGTCTTAACGTCCAGACCCAAGGGGGCTGGGTGATTTCAGGGAGACGTAGAGGAGACATTGCGCTATTCATAGAGGCGAAGAGGTCCTCTTCTGCCCTAAGATCTCACCCAAACTTGTTCCAAGTGGAAAAAGCCGGCATATAAAAAGGTCTCGATAACCTCAGGAGAAAGCCCTGTGTCCCTCAGTTGGTACCCTTAGGGGTCAAACATGAAAGATTCCACAATTTGGGGTAGGGATGAAATATTGCCCTGTGCCTGAGATAGAAGATCCTTCCTGTTCGGAATCGCCCAAGGCGAGCCGTCGAGGGAAGAGATTAGCTCCGAGAACCAAGCCCTGTTCGGCCAGCGCAGTGCTATCAGTAAGAGGCAAAAACCCTTGCTGGCAAACTCTGGGCAACTACTACCTTAGGGTGGAGTTCTTAACTCCCCCGTTGGTATTTTCTGTCTGGACTGTAAATCTGCTCCTGTATACGGGCATCCAGGGATATAACTGACCTGAGTGACAGGAGCTTACCCTGGGCCCTAAGTAGAATCCGACGTGTCAGAAATACAGCTGACAAGAACATGGGTCTCCTTGATGATTTATGTAAGGGGCTACCGCTGTATTGTCCACCCGCACCAAGACATGGCAGCCTCAGGAGGAGGTATTTCTGGGCCAGAAATACAGCCATCAACCCGAGACAGTGACTGTGACAACCGAGCTGACAACCCTCCTAGCTCCTTAAGCTGGACAACCACTTAAGGCTGCTACCCCGCCCGTCAGGGAGGCGTCTGTCGTTAGCAGTCTGCGACAACAAGACGCACCTAGAGTGGGACCCAAGGCAGAAAACCGGGGTCTGAACCACATAGAAAGGGAACGAAGCCTGAGGCGCGTAACCCTTTTTAGCCTGGGGGTTTTGGCCCTTGGAAGAAATCCCCTGGCTTTTGGCCACAACAAAAAACGGTCTCATGAGCAGAAGGTCCAGAGGGATCACCATGGACACAGTTGCCCTGAGACCTGGAAATCGTTGATACTGATAACAGTGCAACCTTGACCTAGCCTGACTTTGCTCAGGGTGATCTGAATGGACTCAATCCTAGCGGGAGACAGTTGTGTCCGCATTGTGATTGAACTCCATATGATGCCCCGATAGACAGTGTTCTGAGTGGGAGAGAGGACGCTTTTCTTGGCGTTAAGCCTCAACCCCAGAGAAACAGATGAGCTAAGACGATGTCCCTGTGCTGAACTGCCAGTTCCTGGAACTGCGCTAGGATCAGCCAGTCGTCTACATAATTCAGAATGCAGATGCCCCGGAGTCGCAAGGAGCCAGCGCTACATCATGCATTGTGAATGTGCGGGTAAAAAGGGCTTGGCTGAGTGAAAGAACCTGACCCTGGAAGACTTCGCCCCCGGAAGTGAACCTCAGGAACTTTCCATGTTGTGACTAAATGAAGTATAGAAGTGCTTCATAAGATCGATGGTGACCCGCCAAACGAGTTGTATTTAGTGTAATAACCTAACTCTCTCTCTGGAAGGGGAACACATACCATGGCCCCTTTAACCAGGAGATTAATTTTTTTTTTTTGTTTTTACATAAAAAGAAATCCGGTTCACGGTAGTGAGAACACGCCGTTGAAACACGGAAAAGCGGCAAGTGAATTAAATCCTGACGCCCTTATAAGACCCACAGAAAAGAATATATCCGGCAGAAGTTTCCACGCTGCCAGGATCTCTGAGATGGGTATTATATTTTAACACTTCCTGTTGAGGGGTTGTCGAGTGTTTCGCATCCTGAATAAAATGCAGTAACAGCGAAAACACCCAATTTTGCCGGAAGCCTCTGCAACCCGAAACACCAAGAGGTAGCGGGAATGGAGGGGCTTCGAGGGGGTACAGGGAGGGGTGAAGTGAAGCACGCGCCACATCCCGAGGGGAGCTACCCCCTAATCTAGGCGCAAGACCGTCAGGGTTTTCTCTTACTAGAATTTATAGTCCTGAGGTCTTGCTTCGGGGGCTGGCGAGGGCGGCGAGACTGTCCTCAATCCCTGGGAGGAGGAGCACGACTCGCCACACTTTGCTTTTGAGCCAACCTTCAGTCAGGACCGAGGCGGGTCTGAGGCTTGCTCGTCAAGCGCAGAACCCACACTCAGGTCGTCCAGGAGGTCAGCCTGGTACGCCTGTAAAACAGCATAGTGTGCAGAGCAGCACCAGCCTGACCTGCTGCTTGATAAGCCCTTCCCACTAAAGTGGAGGTTGTCCTACAAGGCTTTGAGGGAGAGAGGGCTTTTAAGTGACGATGCCGAGCCCGGCGAGAGATAGCCCGCAAGCGTCTCTTCGACCGGCGGCATCACTGAATACCCCCGTGCCTCAGCACCCACGATAGTCGAATATAATGGCGTCGAGGGTATGTGAACACGGGAAGAAAATATATATATATATATATTTTATTTATTTTATTTTTTTTAGGGGTTCTCCATGAGCGAAAAAGCTCTTCATGGAGGTTATCAAAGAAGGGAAGGGACCCATGAGGCGTTCCCTTTCTTAGACTGGAAGATCAAATCTATCTCCTAATTTGGAGCGTTTGGGGGTCTCTTTTTTGCATGGCCAGTCCAATCTGGCAACCGCACGAGTAACAACATCGAGCAATTCCTCCATAGATTTTTAATCACGGACGGAAAGCTCGGAGGAGGGAAGAGAATCGCGATCCACCTCATGATCCGAAGAAGCGTCGGAACGCACTTCGAGATCATGTGAAGGACCAGCTAGGTTTGGGGAGAGAGCGAGAGAAAGGGATCAACCGTCTCTTGCTCCTCAGCCAAATCCATGCAAGAGCCCCTCGAACAATCGTTTTTTTTTTTTTCGTGAGTGCTGACTCCCGGAAGCAAGCGAGGCGAGCACGACGCACTCTGCTTGTTAAAGCAAATCGCAGTGCTCGCACCCACCCTGCTGCAACGCGAGAGCAGAGTGCTCTTACCCCCAAACAAACAGAGCAAAAACTAATGTGTGTCGTCTTCAGCTATAGAGCGAGAAGAAGGGAACACGCACCGTTTGCGGCTTTCAATCACTCTCTTTTTTTTCGTTCTTTTTTTAGAAATATATATATATGTAATATTTTCTAAACAGAAGAGAAAAGAGAACAACGTTCACTGCACACTGCCTAACTAATTCTAACTCCTAACAGAGGAAAGAATGTTTTGACAGGGTTTGTGAAACACACAGAAACAGAATCGCTCTGAAAAAAGAGTTTCTGACGACACCTGGTGACGTATCCATTTATAGCCTGGCCACAGGTGCATCTAATGATTACATCAGCCGAGGCTATAAATTCCGGTCAAAGTTCATTGTCGTGTTACACACATTATTCAGCTCGGTTCACAGCTAGAGTTGTTCCCCGTAGCGCTTAGCAGTGCAGCATCGTAGTGAAGCTTTTTGTAAAGGGAACTGTCCTTATTCTACATTATTATGTAATGAAATATATAATGGAATTAGTCGCGTTCGACAACCATTATAAATTAGATAAATGACAAATAACTAGATTATTTGTCTGAATAAAATTCTCCACCATTGAAACCGTAATATAACGATTTCAAATTATAAGTCTAGTTTTATCCGCTCACACTTTCTATTGTAAGGAATTTGCTTCAATAAGGGAATTATGATTAATTCACTTATTGGAGTAATATTATTCTCATGGATTATTGAGAATAACACACATATTCAGGTACAGCGTTGAAGCGAAATCATTTAGAAACAGTGACGAGATAATTCATCATAAAATACCACAGTCAAATCAACTTTGAATACAGACAAACTTTATGGCTATTCTAAACATAAATCTAATTTAACACATATATACATGAGACAGGTTGGCGAGTAGTGACAGAAGGTGAAATAAATTATCAACACAGTGAAATGGAACTTTATGGAGTCTATCTACAATGCCTTTAGAACTAATTATCCTCATTTGAGTCTACATCGATTTGCTATCAGATTACTCAAAATATTTAATCAATACACCAGCCCTTTGAGCACAAACTGGAGGTGTACTTGCGTGTATTTGGTATGTCCAGGCATTCTTTATGTCGAAATATATTAGTTGAAAGTTTGTTCTGTCGATGTGTTGGACATCGTATGATTGGAGGATTATTTTTTGTATGAATGATGAGGTTGGTTTTAAGCGGAATCCGGAGGATCCGCAACTCCCGTTGGGTTTGTGAACCGTAGAGAGTGAGGCTTCCTCGGGACTTCGAGTCCTGAAGCTTCATGGTCCTCACATGGCGTGTGGAGAAGAAGAAGAAGAAGCATGGAGCGATGAGAGCAGTGTGTCAAGAGTCAAAAGGAAAACCAAGAGAGTGTGTTCTTTCTGTTTGGAAGCATTTGAACTGAAAATTGGAGCATCCCCAAGGGTGTCCTGCGCCAATCAAAAGTGACTTTTCAGAGTCACATGGTCGACTGGGCTGTCCTTGCCGACAGCTGATTTGTGACCCTTTGTCTTGGAGTCTTACAAATATCCCACTCAAAAATAGTGCATACTTAATCATGAACTCTTATATTTTGAGAATGGTACAAAATACATGATATTCATTGTCATCAGCTTTCTCTGCGTACACCTGTGAATGTTTATATACTAAATATGACATTGTTTCATGAATATTGTTCATGTACTTAACAAAATATTAAAAATCCCTTGATACAAAATCATACTGGTTAGTTCCTTGGTTATACAACATGGATAAATATTACACATATTTTAAAAAGGTACTATAAGATTTATAAAAAGGGCTATAATACTTCATTTGTCAGGTATGCAATTTAACACAGTTCAAAGCCATTGTCAGAATTACCAAGCAAGACTAGGTATTGTATAAATCATGGATTTCAATGCATTCCGTACATTTAGAAGGTTAAATCAGTAAAGTACTGGGACTTTGTGTAAAATATTCCTGGATTAAGCTGAAATGTCTTAGTATTCGTGTCGTGCAAATCTGATGGACTTTTGGAAGCCTTACAAAGGAAAGTCTGCTTTAAACTCTGTGTGGAGGTTCCTGCCGAGATCAGGCTGCGGGGCCTCTCTGACCAATGAGGACGCTTGAGCAGCTTAATTTATGATGGTGAAACATTCCAAACTGAAAGGCTGGTTTTTTCCATTTCAAATTATGTTGGTGGAATTCTTCTGCATATATAATCTTACAATATGAATGGGAGAAATTGGAATGCCCAATATGGCAGCTGCAGAAAGGAAGCCTCTCCTTACAGGTAAAAGAGCCAATCACCTTTCAACTCGAAAACAGGCATTCACATTAGCTGAACCAGCCAGAAATAAATAAAAATATATATATATATATATATATATATATATATATATATATATATATATATATATATATATATATATATAAAATCATTTTTTTTTTTTTTTTTTGCATGATCTGAGCTAAAGAAGCTGTGAGAAATATAAAATTGTACATGCTGTGCTGCTCTGTGTATGTGTTTCTGGCCTTCCATGTATGATCTGCTGACCCCAGATGCAGGCTGCAGTGAACACGATAGTGAGTCAATATATTTAGCAACTGTTGACCGTTTTTCTTTTCCTCTTTATCATGTTCCACATACTTATTTCTGTGATCTGATTAAGGTCACTCCCATCCATAAAGTCAACCGTAATGTAATCACGGCTGGAACATCTGTATATGGCCTCTACACCCATTTTCTCCCCTTTGACCCTAGGCCTTGTTACCGCTTTCCCATTGGCTGTTTATTGTCTCATGAAAATATAAATGACATGCCTGCTCTAATAAACATTGAGTAGATTGAATACAGACCGACATGCGTGTTGTTCTTTCTACTTCCTTCGCGAAGTTTCCATAGACTCAGACTCACGACTGCACCTCACTGGGCGCGAACATAGAAAGACAGGACAGGGGAATTGGAGATTGCGACTAGATCAAAAATATTCCTAACAGAAGCATAATTTATGATACCATTGTTGCCAGATTTAACTGCTGATTTCAAATATATTTTTTGATGGTAATCTTGATCAACCACTTTTTTCTGTCCTTCCCCATTCTGTCCTTCCCCATTTCTGTCCTTCCCCATTCAAGTTGATTGGAGCTGTATTTTTATGCCGCTTGTATCCATAGAAAATAGCTGCCCAGGAACGTTTCAGTAATGGTCACCAAGTAGACTGAGTTGCCTTGAAAGTGACTTGGATCTAATCACAGTGCAGACAAAGGTTACATACGAAAATGAACTCGAAATAAAAAATGGTGCAACTGTGTAAACTGAAAGATTAGAAAGGTCAACATTTAATATGCAGTTTCTCTAAAGCCCAGGTTTTATTTAAACTGTCAAACCACAAAAAGACATACTTGTTACTGGAAAATTGTCTATAAACAAATCTTCTAACCTAGGCATAATGAATAATGTATGTTTTTAATTTAAGTTAACTTATTAAATTTTATGGGAAACTTAGTGGCTCGAAAGGATTTTACCACACATACAAACATGTTTTCTCGCCAGACATACTTCCCCTCTGAAGCTGTGCCTACCCCAATTACAATCTCTCCTAAAGGACAAGACCCAAGAAAGGGAATTTAGGCTAGAAATAGACAAAGCTATCCTCCTCTTTCTAAATGATAATGAGCAGATGAAACACGGTATGTTTGCCACCTTCTGAACTTGCCTTATTCTTTTATCAAAGTCTCTTTTTCTTGCCAGTTTTCCCTTTCTCATTTAATGAAATCAAAATAAGCGTAACTAAGAGAACCTTAGCAATAAGTTTAATTCTAGACAGCCTCTAAACATGACTTAATGTCTGGCAAAGAAATACGCTTTCTAACCAAAACAATGGCGTGGGAATGCATTTCTGGTGCGGGGGACTTATATTAAATGAGGCTTGGGGGGTATAGCAAATGTGTATGTATTTGTGTGTCAGAAAGTGTTTATTCAGTGTGGTTAGCAGAATAGAGAGTTTGTGGGGGTGGGAACAAGGTTTGAGCATGAGCCATGCCAAGATTCCTGTTTAGCAAACATAATTTGCATAGGACTAATGCAAACTGAGTTGTGAGTCACAGTAATTTTAATATATTTGCATAAAATTAATGCTTTGCCCCATATCCACAACGATTGTTACGGATGCAAAAAATAAACAAACATAGAATGAGCAGATGTAAACATTAGTAAGCACACACAGGAGATGTGTGTACACAGACGACAGATAGACATGAACCATCAGGGGTGTGAGTGCAACAACAGGGTCAGTAAAAAGTGTGAATTTTTACTATACAGCAAATATGAATACATGCTGTTCATTCAACCACACTCCTAAGTTCTGTTATGAAATCGGGTGAGGTGTCTAGCTAGTCCAAATATTGAGGCGTATAGGCATGAAGGCTGTTCCAAACAGTAGGCAGCAAAATTTGTCCTTGTTTTGGTCAAAATCTAATGTGGTGGCATCACATGTATTTTATGTGGATAAGGCAATACCAGAATGTGTTGCGACTAGCTCAGTGAAAATTTGTATTGTTAAAAAATAAAGCATATTTTATTCAATCCTCATAGGGATGGCGATGTTCACATTGCAGTGAAATTATAAGAGACAATCTGTTTAGGTGATAAGTTTAAAATGTTCTTCTATTTCATTGTATATTGCTCTTTATGTCTGTCTGTCTGTCTGTCTGGATGGATGGATGGATGGATGGGTAGGTAGGTAAGTAGGTTAGTATTACAACCACCCTGATCTCATGAAAATTATGTGACCTTGGCAACATTTTTGCAAAATGAAATTTCATGCCTCATTAAGTTTTCCTGCAGTTTCTTAGGGAAATGTCCAGCGTGGGGCACCAAAACCAAGAAATTATGTTCTAATCAGACTAGGTTTTTAAGATGAAAGTTAGATGGAGGTTTTGATGAGTAAAACCTAACCAATAATGTCCTAAAAGCAAATTAAAAGTGAACAAAACTGTTATGAATTGTGGAAGTAGGAGAAGGCAGACGGGAGTGTGGATCCAAATTCGGCTTTAATAATAACAACACAAAAGAAACAAAACACTGGAACAAAGCAAAAATCCACGATGGGAAAAAGGGTAAACTAAACACTAGAGAATGCAGAGGAAATCCTCAAACGAGTCAAACAGGCAGGGGCGCGAGAACAGCAGGGTAACCTCGGACGGACTGACAGATAGCTGGGTAACCACGAACGAGTACACAGAATGGCAGGGAACACGAACAGAGAGCATCTTACCAGACATCAGAGGAGACACGGAACGTTAACGAACGACAACGGGAAGGGGAGAAAGCGGGGTTTAAATAAACAGACAAGGTAATGACAAAATAACAGACAGGTGCGGACAATAACACAGTGATCAGGGCTGGGAGCGTGATCCAGGAATTGTGGGAATTGCAGTTTCACACACGGACAGTGAGACTCAGGGCGGACAACAGGGAAAACGTGACATGGAGCGGCATCGGTGACGGGTGAAACGGAAAACACGGAGCGGACAACAAGGAAACGTGACATAAATATGATTAGTGAAACAGAGAACATAGGGCAGACAAACACAGGAACGTGACAAAAACAGACATCCTTACCCTAAACCAACATCTAAACCTATCCAATTGTGTACTAAAACTAAATATGAAATGAAAAGCACAATTTCTGAAGCAACCACGTCAATTTGTGTTGCTTCTATGACACTTTCCGCTCATGTATCAGAATCAGAATCAGAATCAGAAAAGCTTTATTGCCAAGTACGTTTTTTACGCATACAAGGAATTTGTTGTGGTGTTGTAGGTGCATTCACACACTCTCTAAATATATGAACAAGAACAAAAATATAAGCAATATAAATATATATATGTCCACACAGTATCAATTAAAATATAAAATAAAAGAGAGCAGAGTAGTGCAGTGAAATGTAGAGCCAGAGGTGGAGTGTGGAGAGTGTCAGGGTGGGTACCGGGCATTGTTGATAAGGCAAGTGGCGGATGGGAAGAAACTGTTCTTGTGGAGTGAGGTTTTTGTCCTGATGGACCTCAGCCATCTGCCAGAGGGGAGTGATTCAAAGAGATTGTGGCCAGGGTGGGAGAGATCAGCCACAATCTTTCCAGCAGGCTTCAGGGTCCTGGAGTCGTACAGGTCCTGGACCTTCTCTGCAGACCGGATGACACGCTGCAGTCTGCCCTTGTCCTTGGCAGTGCACCATCATTGACTTTGGCAGGTTGAATTTCTTCAGCTGCCGCAGGAAGTACATCCTCTGTTGTGCTTTCTTGATGAGGGTGCTGATGTTCAGCTCCCACTTGAGGTCCTGGGAGATGATAGTTCCCAGGAAGCGGAAAGACTCCACAGTGTCAATTGTGGAGTCGCAGAGGGTGATGGGGGCAGGTGCAGGTGAGGCTGAGTTCTTCCTGAAGTCCACAACCATCTCCACTGTCTTTAGAGCGTTGAGCTCTAGGTTGTTTTGGTTGCTCCAGGTCACCAGGTGGTCGACCTCCCACCTGTAGGCGGACTCGTCACCATCAGAGATGAGTCCGATGAGGGAGGTGTCGTCTGCGAACTTCAGAAGCTTGACGGACTGGTGACTGGAGGTGCAACTGTTTGTGTACAGGGAGAAGAGCAGAGGAGAAAGAATGCAGCCCTGGGGGGATCCAGTGCTAATGATCTGTGAGTCAGAGACGTGTTTCCCCAGCCTCACATGCTGCTTCCTGTCAGACAGGAAGTCAGTGATCACTTAGCTGGGAAAGCTTCTCCTGGAGCAGAGCCGGGATGATGGTGTTAAAGGCGGAGCTGAAATCAACAAACAGAATCCTGGCGTAGGTTCCTGTGGAGTCCAGGTGCTGGAGGATGTTATGGAGGGCCAAGTTGACTGCATCGTCTACAGACCTGTTGGCTCTGTATGCAAACTGCAGGGGGTCCAGGAGGGGTTCGGTGATGACTTTGAGGTGAGAAAGCACAAGGCGCTCAAAGGACTTCATCACCACAGAGGTCAGGGCGACGGGTCTGAAGTCGTTAAGTCCTGTGGTCCTTGACTTCTTGGGAACAGGGATGATAGTTGAAGACTTGAAGCAGGCTGGCACGTGACATGTCTCCAGTGAGGTGTTGAAAATGTCTGTGAACACTGGAGACAGCTGATCAGCGCAGTGTTTCAAGCTGGATGGGGAGACAGCATCCAGTCCAGCAGCTTTCCGGGGGTTCTGTCTCCTGAAGAGTTTGTTGACGTCCCGCTCATGGATGGAAAGAGTCGTCACTGGGGTGGGTTCAGGGGGGGTACCTTTAAGGTGGGCATTGGTGGGGGTGCCCAGGCCCCTGCTGAGGTGGGGGAGGTGGAGGTGATGCACTGTGGCTGGAGCTGTTGGGAGGTGTCATGGGGGATGGTTTCAGGACTGTCCCTTTTTCTTTCAAAGCAACAGTAGAACTCGTTCAGGTTGTTGGCTAGGCATCGGTCGTTGATGGCCTGGGGGGATTTAGGCTTGTAGTTGGTGATTTGGCTAAGCCCTTTCCAGACAGATGCAGAGTCGTTGGCTGAGAGCTGGTGTTGGAGCTTCTCAGAGTACCGTCGTTTAGCCTCTTTCACCGCCTTGCTAAACTTGTACTTAACCTCTTTAAATCTGTCTTTGTCCCTACTCCTGAAGGCCTCTTCCTTATCAAACCTTAACCTTCTGAGTTTGGCTGTAAACCAGGGTTTGTCGTTGTTGTAACTCACCCTGGTGCGTGATGGAATACAGCAGTCCTCGCAGAAGCTGATATATGACGTCACAGCCTCTGTGTACTCATCTAGACTGTTTGTGGCAGTCCTGAACACATCCCAGTCAGTGGTGTCAAAACATGTCTGGAGATCCTCCACAGCCTCACTGGTCCACAATCCTTGATGTCCTCACTACAGGTTTGCAGAGCTTTAGTTTCTGCCTGTACGCAGGAATCAGGTGGACCATGACGTGGTCAGAGTTTCCCAGTGCAGCACGGGGATGGCATGATAAGCATTCCTGACTGTGGTGTAACAGTGATCCAGAATGTTCTCCTCTCTGGTCGGGCATTTAATAAACTGTCTGAATTTAGGGAGTTCATGAGTGAGGTTTCCTTTGTTGAAGTCACCAAGAACAATAACTAAAGAGTCCGGGTTGGTCCGCTCCACACACAGTATCTGGTCGGCGAGCATGCGCTGTGTGGCCTGCACGTTGGCCCGCGGCGGGATGTAAACACCGACCAGAATGAATGAAGCAAACTCGCGGGGTGAATAAAAAGGCTTATGATGAAAGATTCCAGGTCAGGAGAACAGTGCTGCTGGATCACTGGGCACATCGTTGCACCAACCGCTGTTGATGTAAAAACAGATTCCTCCACCTTTGGTTTTGCCGGAAAGTTCAGTGTCTCTGTCCGCTCTGTAAATTTGGAAGCCTGCCAGCTGCAGCGCAGAGTCCAGTATTAATCCACAAAGCCACGTCTCTGTGAAGCACAAAACAGTAGATGAAGAAAAATCCCTGTTTTTCCCCGTTAGAGAGAAATATTCCCGGTAACGGTGTGCGTAATCCTCGCTGGCGAAGACGCACAAGTGCACCAGCCCGTTTCCCTCTCCTTCGGCGTTTCACTGCTTGAGTAAAGGTGAGCGCACCTTTGACCAGAATGTCCAAAATTTCCAGTGTAGGGAGAAGAAAAGTAGGAAATAAGTCCTCTGGAGTTGTACCCCTTATGTTCATGAGCTCATCTCTGGTGAATGAGCTAAAAGAGTTAAAGCACAAAACAAAACAAAACAACGTGCATACACACACCGGATGGCGGTCTGTGGCGCCATCTTGAGAGATATAAACATATCAGCTTGCATGCTTGGCTGAGCTCGAGCCTCTGTCCTCTGAGTCCAAATTCCAACACTCAATCCGGTGAGCTAACGTGCAAGTGAATCACGCAATGATGCGTTAGGTTAAAGTGTTTCGATATCATAACATACAGTAGCAGTGTGTGAGTAATAGAGTTTCTAAAGTCAGCCGTTGTACTTGTGATTTATTTGAAAGTGAACAAAATGAAAACATGTTGTAGTGCCTCTACGGTTAATTCCACCAGGAAACTGTGGCAAAACTCGAGTTTGCAAAAATTTTGTTATAGTAACATCAATTCTGAGACTAGGTTGGTTACAACAGTACCTGGCTTAAGGGCAGCTGCGTTGTTTGTCGTCAGATGCAAATTTTGGAAAATAGGGATGTAGGTTTTTGGTTTGTGTGTATAGCAAAAAGTGTTACAACTTTACTGTTAATGGAGTTGGTGTCAATGTAGAGTAGGGCTAGTCAACTGGTTAGTCAAATCATCTTTCTATGGCCCTGCGAGTAATTTGTATTAAATCACCTTGTGTTCTGAAAAACCAGTGGGCTTTCTGTGCAACACTCACAGAAGCACGTGCAACAGCATTCAGCGGAGAGTTTAACAATGTGTGCAATTTCTCTTTCAAGGCAAGTTAGTCCACTCTGCGGCCACTTTTGGAATGTTCCCGGGAAGGCTGGGCAGCTATTTCCATGCATACCAGCTAATGCGTATGCACGTTCTCGAGTTGATTGACAAGCAATGTCTGTATCTTAAAGGTGATTGGCTGGTTTACATTTAAGACGGGACTTCCTTTTCTATATACGTTGGCTATTGGGTGTCCAATTTTTCCCATTTAATTTAACAGAGGTGGTCTGTCACTGCTAAATAGTCTCTGGCACGTGCAACAGCATTCAGTGGTCGTTTAAGCTTTTCTGGCCAAAGTTCAGTTAAACTGCTTTGCAGTACATGGACATGCACTGTTTAGGCTAACAATTGAGCGTATTATTCAATCACATAAATGACATAGCTGTGATGTGTGGTCAAACCTACCACAGCTGTTGTTACAGAAGTGGTGTCAGCTTGTATGCACAATTCTATTAAACAAAAGAAAAATTGATGATGAAAAGCGAACGTTCTAAGAAAATGCACAGAAAAGTTTGCTTATGTTCAATTTTTTTAAGTGTTAAAAGGGCGTGTCTCATCTGTTTAGGGGTCAAGTAAAAAGTGATAATGTGTAGCACCACTGGACCTTAATACAGGCAAATGTCCTCATGACTATGTTTGGTTCTGTTCTCAATCCCGACCATCATCAAATCAGTTTGTTCTTCTTTTACCAATGTTATCTGCATACATTTCTGGCTCGTGCACTGACACAGGCTTGTGTGCAAATTCACAATATTGCAGGAATATTTTTTTTTCTTCTCACAGAATGGGAGGATATAATATACATGAATATACAAGTGAATATACCCCAAGACTATTTAAATGTAAAGATGCACAGTATTAAGGGTGTTTATTTATTTATGCTGTGTGTTACTTACAATGACGGTGATAAATATGGAAAAAAAATGTTGTCCCCCTTTGAGCTTTCATCTAGATAATCTGGCCCCTGCATCAAAGTAGACTGAAGATCCCTGATATACAGCATTTTTAAATCAGTCACTTATGAGCAGGCCCAGACACAGTCTGTGAACTCTTTTGCATTTTCTGCATTGTTTTTTGGGGAAGAATCTGCGTATTTCAGCGTAATTGTTTAAAATATGTTGAAATGTGTTTAACAGAGCGGAGAGTACTACACTCATATTGGTAAACAAAGTTAAAATACAAACTTTCAGAAATATTTAATTAAAAAATATGCAACCAACAAGGACATTTCAGTTAGGATGCTGCCTTAAAAGGTACAGTAGCTGTTGCATATTATTATTTAGGGAGCAGACTTCTCACCACTAGAACAGAGCCTTAGTTTCTTTCTTTTTCTGTCTCTTAGACAATTTTTTTCTCAGACACCTTTATGCAGACATAGACCTGCTTCACACCTGCTTCACTAATGCTGAGTTTAACCCTATAATTGCCAAATCTCTCCACCATCATAAGGACAAGATTGAGAGGAACTGTATCATCTGGTCACAATAGTAGGAATGACAAGAGAGATTCACACATCATATGTGGCCTAATTATTCCATCCTGCAGATCACTTATAGCGATAGTGTAGTGGGAAAAGTGAAGAAGAAAAAAAAAACTCAAATCCATCTAACTTCTTCAGCACAGTGGCCATTGATCCGGAGCAGCCAACTGATTTTAACCAAAATGAGGGGAAAAAATATGAATCGATCCGGTGTGCCCTTAATTGGGGCCTTTGTGAAAGTGGAAGCATTGATTGCAGCACAGTTCAGACAGAGAAAGAGAGACTTTGAGTACAACTCAAGGCTTATTTGGTCTAGGAAGTGATTCAAACAGCAAAATCCTTCAATGGTTCACACCATTTCCCTCTTACTGTCTGTCTCTCTTTTGTATTAAGTATCCTACAGTCTACAGTATAAGACATGGTTGGTCATTATCTCTCTGTGTCTGTGTGGATTGTTCCTTATGTTCCCTTCTTAGCTAAGTATCTTCAAGAAAATGAACAGGCTGATTGCATTAACTGAAATCAGCTCCATTCTATCCTGTGAATCTGTAATGGAGAACTCTCCTCTTGGGGGTTCCATCTGCATTATGGAATGTCTCGTTAATCATGCATGCGACCTTGTTTGCATATTCAAATCTATACGGCAAAAAATACATTGTGAAATAGGCATGGAGAACCAGTTTGATATCATATGTGAACTAGACCTTGTGGATTGTGTAATTATTTGCGTGGGGTGTTGTCGTGCATGAGTGTGTTAAGTAAGTAAAAGAGTATTTAAATGACAGGCATGGAAGACATAAGATCTATTATACAAGAGTTTTAAATATCAGATGTTGTTTTTAAAATATCAAAAGGTTATCTCTGAAAAAAAAATAATATTTTATTTAAATCAAACCTGAAGTTTTGTATCTATTATTGGGTCGTTGTTGTGACACACATTTTATGTCTGATTCTATTAATTATTTAAAAATACATTAAAAATGCATTAATCCAAAATAGTTACATTAATTCACCTCTTCTATGATGGACATGTTCATTTTCATTTTGACAGTTTTTTGTGGAGTTTAAAGTAAAAAAAAAATTCATGTGGTGTCACTGCCAGACAAGAAAAAAACTATCCAAATAAAAGATGATATTCTTAAAAAAAATGAAATGTTGGCATGAGTAAACATTGAAAAACTCAGGTCGTTTAACCAACATGTAGGCTGCCATTTTGTTGTAATTGTGTGTATGAAGTTTAAAAGAAAACAAAATATTTTAAAAAATATATATTTTTATATTGTTTGTGAATAGGAATTTTGTTTGTCATGTAGAGTAACCCTGACAACATTTATGGATATTCTTCACTCAAATGTGCATGACATTTGTATTTTTTCTGTTTTATCTTGAACTATTTGTTTGAATTATTTTTTTTTTTATTAATAAAGTTGTGTACAGTCATGTATTCAATTTCAATACCCTTTACTTTAAGGGAACACCACATGACATTTTTAAAGTAATTAATTACATTTATATTATTAAAAATGCTATAAATATTTTTTCAAAAATGTATGAAACCTACTTAGACACAAATGTGTGGTTTAAACTAGATTTAAATATATATATATATATATATATATATATATATATATATATATATATAGGCAGCTCAATCGTTCAATAAGAAATTAATCAACCCAAAAGATAGAAAACTGCACCTATCAAATATATTTCATAGGACCATTAAGGCTTACAATTTTTTTTTATAGATAAATATTGAATTCAATTGAAAATGGTGTCATGTTTCTCACCACCAATATCACTGAAGTTTTTGGTTTGTTGTTTGTTTGTTTTCTCTACCCAAAGTAATTTTTACTTTGGACATGACATCTCAAATCATGTGGCTTATTGAGAAATGTTGAGCTATTACTTTTTTTATCTGACTTTTTGCCAAAATGTATGTTTAAACAGGCTAAAAAAAATCTCATAGACTCAGGTAACCACCTAGCATCCACCCAGAACACCATAGCAACTTCATAGCAATGCCAAACAAACTTTACAAAATTGTTATCATACTGTACCATTTTCACAGAACGTTTGAGTAAATTTCAAGAATTACACTTTTCATAACATTAATTATCTATTTATCCATTTATAATTGTCTCTTCATTTCAGATGACAATGGAAATAAAAAAATATTTAAAAACCTTAAACCTGTTGCTGATTACTGGCAGGCAATGCTCTTTCTCTGTCTTTCCCTCACTTTCTCACTTTCAACAGTAGGGGCAGTGTTTTCCTCAACTTTTCATTTGTCTTTTAATTAGTTTGCATTTTAATCTGTATCTCATTAGAGATGACCATTAGTAAAGTGGGAGTGGCAAACTGTGTCTGCACTGTCTCTTTTAAAAAGTTCCTGAACCAGTGACATCAGAACAGCTTCTGAGAGCCAGATGCTTGGATTACATGGATCATCCTAAGGAAAAGGGGAAGTTATTCTAAGATTTTTCAGATAAACTCTTTCCTAAAATAAAATAAATCTAAAATAGTCATGAGCTCGTCTCCGTAGTATTAATCTATGAAACACAATAAAATCATGCAACTTACGCATTGACATGCATACAAGCTGGGGCACAATGCCACATCATCAGAACTTTCCTCTTCAGGGTCACAGGAATATCTCTCATGCTCTGGAGCCTAAATCAACACTAATTGTCTTTTGGATCGGCACCCTTTCAGCGAGTGGATTTTCTATCTTCTCCCTTTGTGCTTCGACAGACACCGTATTTGTGACAGGGCGGAGGGCGGGCCGGGTCTTGATTATGCACACCCGGTCCCTTATCAGGCTAATTAAGCCTCCGAGAGGGATAAAGGCTGATTGCGGATGGTGGTGCGAGGAGAGAGAGATAATTTACAGACATGTCCGTCGTGTGTGTGTTTGTCTTTTAAGTTAATCATTAAAATATTGTTTATATTGCCAAGCCGGTTCTCGCCTCATCCTTTCCATTGAACTGCGTTACACTGGGCTGAAGCCCGGGAAGGAGGAGGGATGCGCCGTAGTAGAGTTCTCGCCACTACCTAACCCGGTGCATTCATCCAAGCCTTGTAGGCTCACATCCTCTTTGTTGGGTAAAGTCTACACTTCAGCAGGTGAGGCTGGTGCAGTTCTGCAAACCAGAGCAGACCTGATGAAGAATGATGAATAAAAGCAGCTTAGATCCTGAGTTTTTTCAAGAGCTGCATCGTGCCATGGATTTGGAACTTCAGGCAATCAAGATCACTTCCCAAGTTATAAACAGATCTATGGGAACAGTGGTGGTGCATGAGGGTAGGCAGTGCGCATACTGGCATGGTCACAGGCGAGCCTCTGTGACCTCTGACTCACTACTTGGATGCACAGTTTTCCGAAGGTCTCCAGCTGGGTAACTCTCAGTTACAAATGTAGCCATGCTTCCCTGAAAGGAGGGAACTAAGGGTTGCATAGCTTTGCCACACTACTGATTTCCTGCTATTAAGGGACCAAGAGATGCGCTCTTCTCCCTTCAGCTGAAAAATTCTAATGATGTGTCATTGTGCCCCACTTACAATTGATACACACGCATATAAGGGTGGAGCACCAAGTGCCACCTGCCAATGTGTAACTGGTGTGATTTTATAGGGTTTCAGAGATCTGTACTCCTGAGTGGATCTTCCATAGTGTCTGCACATTTCATGAAACCACAGAGTAGCAGGAGAAAAGAGAGGAACAGAAGAAAACCCACATACTGCACACAGTGTTAATCTTAAGTAAAACTACTGATGAAAAATTTGTTGAAAAATAGTTTTTTTTACTTTGTCAACGATAACAAAGATGAGATGAAAAATGACACATAATGACAATAATTAAACTTTTTCATTAAAGCATACTATTGATAAAAACATGATAAGAAAAAATATATAGTGCAATATATTAACAGTGCACAAACAGAAGAAGAAACATCTAGAGAAACATCTGTTTTTTGATGACGAAACCGGCAGAAAGAATAGATTATTCTAATTTCTTGATCTGCGTGAACAGAAAGAGCTGAACACTGGCAAAATCAAACGCTTAACAAATGGGTTCACTCACTCAAATGCACCTATTTATATCTGAGATTATTCATATCTACAGCCTATGTGTAATACTACAACTTACATCTGCACAGACAATGAAGTGAATGAACAGGTGAACTTGAACTATGTTACGTGCTATTCAGAATGTGTAACTTACCTTATAAATATGCTGTTTCCATAAAAACGCACTACACGCAATACGAAACTGCCTAAAACACAAACAATGATAACAATCTCAAAAGTATTAAGAGTTCAGCTACTTCTAAAAAGTAGTTAATTCACATGCCATTATTTCAGATGCTCAGGTTTTCACAAGGACACTTTTCACATTGTATGTTGTTTTCACTTTTATATGTTTGATACATGTTTAAATTAAGAAATGAGTATACATTTCTATTACTGTTTGAATATTTAGTTAAAGTTTGGTCTGTTACAGTTTGACACACATTTTGTCATTTTGCACATAATCATCAACTAAAATGAATGAATAAGATGACATGACAAAATATTGAATACATTTAAAGGATATTTTTGTCAAATGACTGAAACTATGAATAAAACAAAAAACTAAAAATAAACACTGACTGTATAGATTAAGAGAGAGGGGGGAGTGTGGGGTGGCTGTAGCTTTTGGTTTGTGATGAATGCTTTATATTGTTAACCCATTAGTAATCACAGCAAAATCCATTTACATTTCATACATATATAAATGACGCTACTTTACATTAATATGACAATCTTTCCTTTTGCTTCTCTGCAGCACTAAATAATAAAATCAACTTGTAAGAATCTGCACGTATTTAAAGAATGGTATACTCTATTCCTTGGAGAAATATGCACAAACTGTTTATATAATCTGTGCAATTTAAAATCCCAAAAAACATATAGTGCAAATGTATCAGTAAATTAGATTTATTAAGGGATATACTGTACTATATGTTGATATATGTGCTAATCCTCAGCTGAGGGACTCCTGTGTCTTACTAATGCACAAAAATGTACAGATATTTAAAGGTCTAAATAACCTCAAATGACACAAAAAAGGAAGGAATGCAAAACAAGAATGGTAGTGTGTGTGTGTGTGTGTGTGTGTGTGTGTGTGTGTGTGTGTGTGTGTGTAGCGTGTATTTATCTCTTTGTGGGGACCAAATGTCCCCATAAGGATAGTAAAACCCGAAATGTTTGACCTTGTGGGGACATTTTGTCGGTCCCCATGAGGAAAACAGCTTATAAATCATACTAAATTATGTTTTTTGAAAATGTAAAAATGCAGAAAGTTTTCTGTGAGGGTTAGGTTTAGGTTTAGGGGATTGAATATAAAGTTTGTACAGTATAAAAACCATTATGTCTATGGAAAGTCCCCATAAAACATGGAAACACAACATGTGTGTGTGTGTGTGTGTGTGTGTGTGTGTGTGTGTGTGTGTGTGTGTGTATTTCGCTGTCTGTATTTGGACACAGAAGCCACACATAAAAGTGCATAAAAAACATAAAACCAAGTGGCATTTACATTTAAAGACATAGTACACAAACACACCTGTCAAGCAAATGAATTCACACAAAAAAAGAATGGAATTTTCAAAATGTACAACAGATATATAATTAAAATTTATATATATTTGGACACTTTCTGGGTGTCAAATGCTTGAACTCTGGAAATGTCCAGAGTTAAGGTATTCAACTACATCGGTGTTAACTCTCACCGACCATTTTATTAAGATCACCTGAACACCTACTTATTCATGCGATTATCTAAAATAAAATCAAGCAGATACGGGTCATTAGCTTCAGTTAATGTTCACATCACCCATCAGAATGGGTAAATAATCTCAATGATTTTGACCGTGGCATGAGTGTTGGTTCCAGACGGGCTGGTTTGAGTATTTGTGTGCCTGCTGATCTCCTGGGATTTTCACGTGCAACAATCTCAAGTTTTCTCAGAATGGTACAAAAACAAAATATCCAGTGAGCGGCAGTTCTACAGACGGAAACACCTTGGCCAACGGCAAATGGCTAGACTGGTTTGAGCTGACAGAAATACTATGGTAACTCAGATAACTACTCTGTAAAATTGTAGTGAGCAGAATAGCATCTTAGAATGCACAACATGTCGAACCTTGAGGCAAATGGGTTCCAACAGCAGAAGACCACGTCAGGTTCCACCTCTGTCAGACAAGAACAGAAAGCTGAGGCTGCAGTGGGTAAAGGCTCATCAAAACAGCACAGTTAAAGACTTGAAAAATATAGCCTGGTCTGATGAATCTCGATTTCTGCTGAGGTACACAGATGGTAGGCCCATTGCACTGTTGCCACATGACTGGCTGATTAGATGATTGCATAAATAAGTTGGTGTACAGGTGTACTTAATAAAGTTGTCTGTGTGAACTTGAGTGGAACTGATTTCATACATCCACTAAAATCACCTGCACAAGCAACTGCAGAAATGGCTCCAAAAATGAATAGTATCATTTGTTTGCAAATGCTACTTGGTTTGTGAAATGATATTCAGACATTTTTAAGTGTCCAAATAGTTTTTTGGTCAGTATATATACATTTACAGTATATGACAAATTGTCTTTACGTTGAAAGTCCAGAGAGTGCTATATACATCCATACTGAAACAAAAACAAACATTAAAAACACATCCACTACACTTACATTGAAAGCACATTAATAGATATTCAGATGAAAATGAGACAAACTAGCAGAGCTTACAATAATCTATAGATTTGCATGCTGTCATTTCACTTTCATTGTATTTTCATATTTTCAGTTCTCACAGTCAGTGGTCATGGAGTCTCTTCAATTGATTCAGATTTTAATACAGACATTAATGCACACCCCCACAATATTACATTACTATTTCTTTTTTTTTTATGCATAACACATCCTCTTGTCTCCCAGAGCTTCCTATAGACTGGGTTATGAAGTCCTGAACATGAGATTAATATTCAATTTATGGGAGGAAAAACACTTTCTGGTGTCTCAAGGAATGTTCCCTGTGTTATTTGGTTGAAATTTGTAATTTAGAAAACAGATAACTCAATGTAACTTACAGAACACTTACAGGGACAGTTCAAATAAAATTAAAGGCTTGACAGGGGGATGTGCAAACCTTTCACAAAAACAGCCTATGATATCTCAAATCTGTGTGCTATTACCTTTTTAAGAAATCAGATTTTTGCCTGGCTGGTATTAAATCAAGTAAAAAAAATCAAATAAATGTGCATTGAAGGAGGGACCAAAGCAATGCATAAGAACTACAATCTCATAGAGATTTAGGGGTGGGCTATCTCAGCTTTGACCAACTACTCAGAACCCCTTAGCAACCACCAAACAAAACCACCTTAGCAACCACCCACAAAATGTTAGCATTGCCCAGGAGTCTTCAGCAGTCAAGTCTATGTTTTGAGAACATATTTTAACACCCAAAGTAATTACATTTGCCACATCATAAAAAAGCTGCTCAGCATTTTTTGCTTATCTCGTTGTACATTTTTTTCTCTCTTTAAGAGATTTTGAATTATCTTAGATCTTCATAGAACACCATATTGACCAGCAAGTAGCATGTTGGTTTCCTCCACAGACCATTACTGCACAATTTTGTAGTCTTTCATTTTTGAAACTGAGTGGATGTTGTTTTAAAAAATTGATGAAATTGTTCTAAAGTGATGAACAATAGAGCAGGCCTCGCCCGCGAATGGTAACGGACTCCACCCAATTATCATAGATCCTCCCCTGAGTGATCTACACACAGTCCGCCATTTTTTCTGCGCTGGAGCAGATACAGTGAGAAGAATAATGTCTCAGCTTCGTAAGCGTCATAAGTGTTCTGTTGTTGGCTGTAAAAGTGAACATAAGAGTCTTCATGTACTCCCGGCATCAGAGCCACTGAAGACACAGTGGACAAGTTTTGTTTTTGAAGGAAATGTGCCCCAAAAAGTCATCAGAATCCTTCTGGTTACCCTAGTGAGAGGAACAAGGTGATGCTTGCCAACCTGGGAACGGGCCAAGCCTGGCCGGGCCTCTTTTCTCTCTATGTTTCTCACATAGAACAATTACGGCCGGGGCCCTTACATGCATTAAGGGAAGGGGGTCTTACCCAGTTTCCTATTCTTTCAGGGGGAGAAGACCCTGCGGAGACCACACCTACCCTGCAGGGGAGGTAAAGGTGGCTAATACATCACATGGCCATTTAGGACCTATGTGGGAAAGTTGGCGCGGTGGTAGATCCAGCCTAGTTGTGGGTGGAGTTGCTACAGCACGGTGACCGAGGCAGCTGGAACTGCCTAAGGGAGACACTGGAGTCCGCTCGTGAGGGGACAGTACCGCGGAGATTACACACAGGGGGAGTCCGCGTAGGAGGCCTTAAACCTGTGGAGCACCTATTCCAGTACAGGGTAGATTAAGTACCCATAGTGGCTTGGACTGTGGGCCCAAGAGGGCTAGGGAGGAATCAACCAGGGATCCGAGAGATGGGGTCTCCTGGAATAAAGGCACACTGTTTTACCTCGGCTGAGGGAAAGGGCAGTAGGTGCAAGCGATTCACCCGGCCAGTTCATCAGCGTGTTACCGAGTTCTACGAGCTCGGACCTGAGAAAACACAGGACGATACGATACGAAATCTTGCGAAGGTATAAGGTGTTGCCCACCCTGCTGCTCTACAGATGTCTGCTAGGGAAGTGCCCCTGGCCATTGCCCACGAGGACGCAACACTTCTGGTTGAGTGCGCTCGAACCCGCAAGGGGGGGGGGGTCACGGCCTGGGTGTAATAAGCCAATGAAATGGCAACAAGAACCCGGTGGGCGAGCCTCTGTTTGGAGACAGCGTTCCCTTTCTGCTGTCCCTGAAGCAGACAAAGAGCTGCTTAGAATGTCTAGAGCTCTGCGTGCGGTCCAAATAGATACGCAAAGCACGTACCAGACACAGCAACGAACATTCTATTATTAAGAATGTAATGAATTCAACAAAAAGATTCTCCTCCCGGCCCCCCACCGGGGAACAGAGTGGTCTTACCAGCTCCGGAGCTAACGTCTCGGTCTCTGGGTCGGTCATCTCAGGAGCGCCTGGGAGCCTTCCGGGTCCTCAAGGGGGTCCGTGAGACGATGGGCGTCCAACTTCTGCGGGGAGCTCGACGCTGGGGCTGAGAGCTGGGCCCACTCTTGTTTGTTGTGGCGGAGCAACACTTTCTTTCTTTCTTGAAAGCTGCAGGAGGACGCCCTCGGGGAGCAGACAGGGCATGGCCCGTGGCGGCAGGTCTGCGACAGGGCAAGATGTGTGAAATAGCCTCCATCTGTTTCTTCACCGCTGAGGACTGCTGGGCGGAGTCGTCAAGTGGTGTCGCCGAATGGACGGAGCTGGGAGATGGGAGCGTTTGAGAAAGTGTCAAGAAGAACAGGACTGCCCAAGTGCAAATTTTGAAGTGCCTTGGCCCGGTGGAATTGCAGGATGGGGCCATGGCGTTCAGGAGGGAGCGGTCTGGGACCGAGGAAGCTCGGCTTACTCAGCTCGTCATGCACGTCTGGGAAGAAAGGAACCGCGGGAGGGGGGGGGGGGCGCGGCTGTGAGCGGCGCACATGCCCACGAAAAAAATTAAGCCCAGGGAAGCATAGCGGACCTCCGTGCATCAGGCTCAGACTGGGCGAGCAGACCCGAAGGTGGCGGCCCAGGTGAGTTATCCGCATCAGACGCCGCTGTGACGCTCTCTGATGCAGCGGTGATGTCGTCATCCAATGTACGGGAGCTCAAGGGACCGGACGTCCGGCCGCTAAGTGGACCGCACTCATCCCGAGCTCGGGGGAAGCAGGCAAGCATGCCGGGGAGGCAGGAGGTTTCGAGGGGATTTACCCGGCGAAAACGTCCTGTTATTCTCCCCAAATCGTCTTCATGGCCCGCGGCGCCTGCCCCAATCCCGTAGGAAGGAGGCGAGGTGGGGGGGAGCGGCTGAAGTGGCTTTCTCTCACTACAAGAGAAAGCAGGGATCGCAACGCTGCCGCGGCTATGTTCTCACACTGAAAACATAGACCATTCATAAAAATGCTGCCTGCGTGTGATTGCAACCCAGGTACGCGAGGCAGTTGTTATGACCGTCAGAGGTGGGGAGAAATCAAACGCATCCAGAAACTACACAGGGGCAGAAAAAACGTCTTTAAAAAGACACTGTGTTTTGCTCTTTTTAGAGCAAAATTACTCTTTTAGAATAACTCTTTCGAGTTGTTTGCGCTGTTGAAGCGCCCAGAGGTAACAACGCACAGCCATGCAAGGAAGGAGAAAGCTGCTGTTATGCGCCGTCGAATCCAACAGCATGCAGAGCGTCAGAGGATTAAACAGGAACTGGTGTGTGACTCGCAGCAGACTGCATGCATGACCATCGGCTCCGAAGAAATTTTCTGAATTGACTCCCGTATTTGCCCGCTTAAATACCCATATGTCCGGGGGTGGGGTATGCAAATACCGTCTGCCAACTTCTCAATGGCCTTTTTTCATAGATCAGAGGCATATATTGGCACTCAAGAGAGACCCCTAGTGTCGCTTCTCCGACACAACGTGGAGAGAGCGAAAGAGGGGGAACTCTTGGATCCCAATTCTTTCTCCTATAGTACATTGAGATCAAATGGAGGGCACATAGAGACTTGCTTAAGTCTTCTGCTTCTCAGATGTTTCTCCTGAGAAAAGTACCCAAGTAATCTTACATGGTGTCCTCTGGAATTTCAGATGAGACCTCAACAATGTTTCAAATTGGCCTCATATTTGCCATGAGTCAGATTTTTTCCATTTCTTATGCAGAACACAAAAGTACATGTTTTAATGAATATTGAGAGCTGTTTTTTTATGCTATGTCAGTGGATAGTGCCTCACTTTAATAAATGCACAACAGATTTTGAACTGGAAAAAGGACTTACATTTCAGGGGTTTTTTTCCCCACAAAGACATATTTTATGGCTTCAGAACACTTGGAATATGAAACAGGAGTCACATGGACTATTTTATGATAATTTTGGGCTTTTTTTATGCTCTGAAGTGAGTGACTATCCACTGCCAGTGTATTAAAAATAGGGACCACAAGATATATTAACAAATACCCCTTTGTGTCCTGCAGAAGAAAGAAAGTTATAACAGGTTTGGAACAACCTGGGGGTAAGTGACTGAATTCCCACTTTTGGGTGAACTATCCCTTTAAATGAAACACAACTTAAGAGCTCCATTATGTCTCCTGAGTTATGAATGAGCAATGATATGTTCCTCTCAAAATATACATTATATCTTATAGAAAGTTTTGTAATGGCAGAGAACATCATCCAGCCAGTTATACCTCAAGAAAATGAGAGAAGAGATTTGCTTGGAAAGCCTCTGTTTCTAAGACAGTATTCAGAGTGGGAATCAGATGGAAGGAATAGATCGCACAGAAGGGAGAGACAGACCAAGAAAGATGAGAATGGTTTAAAAACACTAACCTGATCCGACTGATTCCACATAAGGCAACGCATTAAGATTGGGAGAGAGAGAGAGAGAGAGAGAGTAATCAAAAGCATGTCACACACACATACAGTACCTGACATTCAACACATGGAACATTCAATCTGTGTTGATTGTGGCATTAAATTAGCTATGGCTTCGAAACACCTTGAGAATCTTAAAACATCTCTACACAGTGATGACTGCAAGTAACCTCAGGCAATCCATTCATGCTAACTGCAACATCTTCACTTGTTTTCGTATACATTACAGTGTAATGTGTATCACTTTGATTCTTCTTGCTGTTGTCTGCTAAGAGGTGTTTTGAGCAAAATGACAGGAAATGGGCCCATGAGGGTCCCATGATGTAATATAATATTAGGCTTTTGTCATGACCTACAGTAGATATTATAGGCAACCTGCGGGGATTCACACACAAACACACACTCATGTTTATCAGCTGCAGAATAAATTGCTGAATGCTTTAAAGAGGGGTGCGGGACAGACCCTGAAGCACCAATCTACAATTGGAGAGACTCCCTTGAGCACTGAAACTCTAACCTTTTCATTATAGTGATATGTCTGGCATGAGGGCCCGCTAGTGTTGTCAAGGTAACCCCCTGATGAAACTTGACAATATCCATGAGACGCAGCATGTGACTGCAGCATGCCTGTCCCTGCCCACCACAGGCGACACACTTTCATGTTTTAAGTAGCTATATAACATACAATATATGTGTTTGTGTGCATATGACCGAATTACTGTATATTTTATACTGTATATCATCTGGTCATTATTGCTAAATAACCAAAGTGAGACTGGCTGACTGTACATTGCCCTACTAATTGCAAGGCTACTTATCAAATAAATAAAAACACTTACATGAAATACGTGTTTATTTGGAAATAATTTTAGCATCTGAGTAGAAAGGGACTGTGGAGTGATATAAAATATGAGAGACTATAACACAGATATTAAGGTAGTCAGATATTAGTTGCCGGAAAAAACAGCTAGTTTTAATGTTCACGGAAGACAAATATGATATATATATATATATATATATATATATATATATTTTTTATTATTATTTTTATATATTATTTTATTACAGTATTGTATTATTATTAAATTACATAACATAATCAAGTATTCCAGATATCTGTGTAATACATTTATAATATTTTATTATATGTATTGATGATTTTATTTAGTTATTATACAGCTCTCTGGAATACTTGATATATGTAACAACATATTTAACCTAATTATAAAATCATATTTGTATGTCAAAATATGTGGGGCTTTAGGCTATAATTTGATTCACAGCTCGAGTATTCGGTGTGTGTGTGTGTGTGTGTGTGTGTGTGTGTGTGTGTGTGTGTGTGTGTGTGTACGTGCGTGTGTGTGTGTGTGTGCTCGGAAGAGTATATCCTGAATTCAGATACAATAAGAGATGTGGTTCCATCTCAGCATCCTCTGCTGCTCTTTCAGAGCCTGCTATCACACTACACATCAATCTCTCTGTGACATTTAATTCCCTTAGCCAGCCCAACATACTGAATGAAGCATCGTAGAGGAGTGCATGTATGCACGCTTACACAAAGACATACACAAACACATACTATACTCAGTGATTTTACAAACAGTTTAAAAAAAATATGCAGGTTTATGTTGGTTAATGTGCGTGTACTGTCATGGTCTGTCTCAGACATGAGCTTTGCAATAGAAAGACAGATTAATTACATATCTCTGAGACAGGGAATCTATCAGTGTTGCTATGACTTCTGTTTGTGTGTTTATGTGTGTGTGTGTGTGTGTGTGTGTGTGTGTGTGTGTGTGTGTGTGTGTGTGTGTGTGTGTGTGTGTGTGTGTGTGTGTCTGTGTGTTGATAGGGGTCAGTGGGAGACATTTTGTGCAATGTTTCATTTAATCTAAGCCAGGGGTTAAAGTACTTTCTCAGAAAGTTGCGACCATTGTGTTGGTGGAGGTAATGCATGTTAAGCTTATTTTGCCAACTTCCATATACGTACTAGGAATGACAGATTTGAGAGAGTCGATTTGGTCTCTCTCCAAATTGTATATTTGAAAATATCAGAATATTTTGCAAAAACAATCTAAATTTATTGTTTCTACACTTATAATGAACAGTTTTCTATTTTTACATCATTTCATTAATTCAAATATGTCATGCATAATGCTTTTTGGGATTGTTGTTCGTGCCCTCACTAAAGAAACTAGGTACCTTGTAGGTCTTGTACCTTTGTCTTTTTGTCTAATTTTTTAATTCTTTATTTCTTTACATTTTTGCTTCAACTCAGTTTGCAATCTTGTCCAGGCTTGGAACTCTTTTAGGAAGGATTTTATAAAAGTCCTATGGGAAAATAAATGAATGTAAATCGTTTTTTCAGATATCAAGACAGCTGAAAAGGTGGACAGAGACCACTGCACTCTATAGAATCAAAATATTAAAAAGTACTTGTATCAACCCAGTATCTTGTGAGCACGACTTTGTTTCCAGTCACACTGACACAAAAGTTATGTGTACCCTTACTTGCGAATGCTGCGCAAAGCCAGGCAATTTCAGCCAGGGCTTGCCATTTTGATGTGCAATTTGCATCAGACACTGGTACGTAGGTGGTCCGTGGACGTGCCATCTGAGGCCAAGACAATATGCTCACTGCATAATGTATAAAACAACACACTTAAAGCTATTGTGACTTTTTATAATGTCCTCAATGTTGTATTCATTATGTTAGTTTCAGACAAAATCTAATGAAAATACACACAGACAGCCTGATCTCTCAAGGGCCTCTATATAAAACAAACCTAATTTGCATGGGTTACTTATGGCAACCCATTTTTAAACACTGACGCAAATTAGTGCCATGTGGTATGGACACATAGCCCCATGCTCCATCATTAGTCGCGTGTCAGGGTATGTGAAGGGAAGAGGAGGGAGAGTGAGGATCCAAACGCAGAACTTTATTGTAAAAAGAAGAGGATACAACCATGACGGTAACATTCAAAAACGGTAATACAAACTCTACAGCAGTATGCTTGCCAACAACACACTACATAAAATCAAGAACCAACACAGGTACAAAGAACAAGAGGGTATATACAGTACTGTGCAAAAGTTTTAGGCACTTGTGAAAAATGTTGCATGGTAAGGATGTCTTCAAAAATAATGACATAAAAAGTTTTCATTTATCACTTAATGTCATACAAAGTCAAGTAAACATAAAAAAGCTAAATTAATATTCTGTGTGACTACCTTTGCCTTTAAAACAGCACCAGTTCTCCTAGGTACTCCTGGATACAGTTTTTCTTGGATGTTGGCAGATTTTCCAAGCTTCATGGAGAATTTGCCACAGTTCTTCTATCTATTTAGGCTATCTCAGTTGCTTCTGTCTCAATATGTAATCTCTGATTGACATGATGTTCGGTGGGAGGCTTTGTGGGAATCATGACATCTGTTGCAGGGCTCCCTGTTCTTCTATTCTAATCTTTTCTATTTGCAAAAGTAATGTTTTTGAGTCTAACATTTATATTTCCTATTGACACACTAAAGCTGAAGATATAAATAACCATCTTAAGATAAAAGCTTTTGTGAAACATCTTTTGCAAAGTACTGTATACACACATGGGCTAACAAGAGGAGGAACACCTGAGATATAATCAGGAGGGAATCCAGTAAAATAGACATGACAATGATTACAAAACACTTTCAAAATAATAGTGATTGGGGAAAAACGTAAGAATGACTTGACAAAACCCCCTTAAAAAGGGCAGCTCCTAAAGCCCATAAGAAATAACAGTCTAAACAAGAAAACTATAGGGGTTTATGGTAGGAGACACAGTAGATAATGAAGCAGGCCCAGAGACAGGCATGGATGAGGGGACCAGTGTGGAGCCTGTGGCTAGGGCAGTGGCTCCAGGAAGGGAGCCGTGTCCAAGAGTCCAAGAGGCCAAGGCGGAGCTGACGGACGATTCAGAGGCCAAGGTTGAGCTGTAAGATGGTCTGAAGCCCAGGACAGAGCTTGCAGATGATCCAGTGGCCAAGGCAGAGCTGTAAGATAGTCTGAAACTGCTAGAGGCGGAGACAGGAGAGCCACAGAAGACTCAGAGAGCGGAGCAACAGAAAACTCAGAGGGCGGAGCCACAGAAGACTCGAGGGGTGGAGTCCTGAAGGATGAGGACGACATAGACACAAGTTTGTGATCTGTAATAGATATACATGAAGAGGATGGGGTCTCTGAGGATGGAGATGTAGGGACCACTAGACCTACCAAGGCTGGGACTCCCAGTAATGGAGTGGAACCTTGGAAAATTTGCTCAATCTGTTCTGCTTGATCCACAATCCAAGGTCGGTTCTTCTATCAGGGTATGTAAAGGGAAGAGGCGGGAGAGTGAGGATCCAAATGCAGAACTTTAATTGTAAACAGCGATGAAGGTAACATAAAAAAAAGAAGATAATACAAACTCTACAACAGTATGCTGGCTAACAACGCACTACATACAAACAAGAACCGACACAGGAACAAAGAACAAGAGGGTATATATACACATGGGCTAACAAAAAGACAAAGAACAACTGAGATACAATCAAGAGGGAAAACCAGGAAAACAGACATGACAGACATGACAATACAATGTATGCTAAATTCAAAATATAAGAATGATGTGACACCACGCCATTTGAGAAGAGCTTGATTTGCGGCAGCATCATTAATAAGGTCACAGTGAAACGCTCACACAGGCTGTTACATCAGGTACATTGACTTAACCTCCCAGCAACCATTATCCCTCCTGGTCCATACACATCTGCTCTGCTTACAGCTAGAAGCACTGTGATAATACTGCAGAATACCAATCAGAGAGCGAGAGATGGATAGATGTGCTGTCAGGGTTAAGAGGAGGCTTTTACTAGCAGGTGGCCTAAGTCACTTTTTTCTGTTAGGTGTTCTATTTCCATATTTTCTTTCTGCAGTATATTTTGCAAACCTGCGGAGCACTGCTATAGTTCGTTGACAGGCCTTTCAAAGAATAAAACTTAGCAGCCCAACTGTTGCTATGATGGTTTATTAAAAGCAGAACAGTAATATATTCTGATCAAATTTAGCTTCTCTCAAAGCTCTCTGAAACAGTGGACAGCGATACATCTCATCATTTTATCAGTGCTAAGTGGCATTCTAGTAATGGGGGTAATCAAATACTGTATACAAACTACACAGGACAAAAGAAAATTATGTGTCACATGTCACACGTATGTGTCAGTGCAAAATCATAGCATTGGTTATACAATAAATTACTGGTAGCTTTGCAACCTATGATGATGCAAAGAACCATATGCAATGATTATTCTGTAAACAAACCTAACCTGCTTTATAACCACTTTGGGATAATGTGCCATGTATTTTTCCCCCATTTTAAAATATCTTTCTGTAAATTGCCTCACTTAAGGTAAATCTCACTTAAATTGTCATTTAAGAAAGGTCGGGAGCAGAAACACAGGAAAAAATAATAATAACCTTGGCGTGATTTATGCTGCCTTCATGTGCTATCTGAATTTCACTACCTTCTTCTGAAGTGGTCGTGTTCACATGCTTTGTTTTCGGAAAGAACAGGAAACCTGGACGATGCCAGGTTTATTCACATTTCTTGAGGAACTTTTATTTTGACACCACAATACATAATACTCAATTAGCTTGCTGACGATAATGGATTTTTGGTCAAATTCGAGCTATTTTCATGTACAAAAATTTACAACATGCATAGAATGATTGCTGATAAACATAAATGTATATGACCAAAACGGCAAGCGCTAACAATTAGCTGTATTTAGAAAAATTAACAAATCCATTCACTACAGAAACTGTACTCTCCTGCACCATATTGAAAGTTTAGGACTCCTCCCATCTCGGCAACTCAGGTATCATCTAGAATCCCGAGTTTCCCACTTGAACTTACTGAGTCCACTTGAAGGGCACACTAGTCACAGAGTCTTAAAGTTTAAACCCCCTGCCTGTCTCCACATGCCTTTGTTTGTGGGATTAAGATGCCAGATCGATTTTTCTTTTCAATAAAAATGTTACAATAACTCAGAGGTGCTGTAATCTTGACAAACCTTCGGGCTGTTGTGGGGCTACTGGTAGTCTGGTTCAGTATTATGGGTTAGAGAGTTCTTGAGTAAAAACACACTATGGAGACCACAACTACTCTTTAAGAGACTAGAAATACACTGTTTGGTTAATGCTTTGATAGTAGAGTAAAAGAGGATAAATTATATTGTAAACAGAGTGAGAGATGTTATTACTCAAGTAGCAAATACTAGCATTTAGCATGCTAATGTATGCTATTGCTAGCTAAAAGTTAGCTAGTTAACAACTTTATAACAGTAATTGGTAAAGTAACAAAATATTAAGCAAAACTGAAGACATGTATTATGTTAGGGACACAAAATCACATTGAAGCTGCTTAAAAAATAACTTTATTCCATTATGTTGAAATTAACTGAACAAATTATGTTTTCTGACAAAGAATTAATTTGCTAAACCAAGAGGATGTATGTGATTAAATCATGGAAATTCAAAGCATTGTATTCCGTGCATCTTTGTGCAAACATAATTTTATTTAGACTCCCATAGCAACAGTTTATGAACCATTTTGCATAATTACACATGGTAATGTAATAGACACTTGATTGATTGACAAACTCAGGCCTCCTGCCTCTGAGTCAGATTGATTGAATATGCTTAATCTATTTTATTGAAGGCCACCCCAGTCAAATACATCTCTGTTGGTAATAACATTATCAAGGACAGCACAACAAACCTAAAAATTCATAGCTATTTGCATCTCAATATCACCAAATTATTGGCATAGCAGGCTACTCCACGCAACATTGCAAACAGAACATCTAGCTATATGGAATGATGGAAATCTTAATACCCTTGTGTGTGTGTACAGTATGTGGGGGGGGTGGGGGGCTCTCTCCTCCTGAATCCCCAGCCCTGCTGTTAGATGTGACTTTCACTGCATTAGCCATTCAAGTCCAGTGTAAACATGGCGGGTCATCGGGGAGTCCAGTTAAATCAATACAGCAGCACTGCTCTAAGCTCTGCCTTCAGAGCGGACTGAGATACAGCCCCAACAGGCCTCCGAGCCGTATACCATCGGATAGCTCATCTACAAATCTAAAAACTATTAACCTCAAAATGTGCTTCATGTGATAACATCTAAATTAACTACTTTGATTCACGTCAAAATTAACATTGTCTGAATCAACCTGAATACTTTAGGTCACATGAATAAAAGTAATTTTTAATGATTAGATCAGGAAGAAATAGCTCTGTTAGGTTATTGCAGGTTGACACTTTTTAAAGTGTATACACTATTTTGTTCCATCCATCCATCCATCGTCAACCGCTTATCCTGTGTACAGGGTCGCGGGGGCTGGAGCCTATCCCAGCTAACATTGGGCGAAAGGCGGGGGACACCCTGGACAGGTCGCCAGTCCATCGCAGGGCCACACATAGACAGACATACACTCACACTCACCTCCACATCCACACCTAGGGCAGTTTTTTTTTTTTTTATTAATAAATATATGTGGGTAGGTGACAGACTTTTTGTAATTTTTTAAAGACTGCAAAGCACCTCACTGATCTAGGCCTGGATCAACTTGGTGTAATGATGGGCTACACTTCATCAGCCAACTAACAAAGGACAATGCATTTCTATGAACTTCTGCAGTTAATCCATTATGAACTTCAAAGACATGAGTCATTAAACTTGCACTTCTTACAAAATATTTGTTTAAACACTGGCCTTTAACACTTACTTATTTTAATCTTTTTAAACCATGACTTGCACTATACATAATTAATATTGGCATTATATTCATGATGTTAGTCAGAGGGGAACTGGCCCTCACAGTGAGCCTGGTTTCTCCCAAGGTTATTTTTCTCCATTAATCAACATCTTATGGAGTTTTGTGTTCCTTGCCACAGTCGCCTTTGGCTTACTCACTGGGTTTCTAAATACAATTATTATTTAATTACTTGTATTTATAAACATTTCATAATCGTATTTAATCAAACTACACAATGATGACTAAGACTTTATAGATATTATGTTTTCATTTTCTGTTAATGCAGGATTTTCTGTAAAGCTGCTTTAAAATGATGTGTGTTGTGAAAGGTGCTATTCAAATAAAAATTAATTGACTTAATCATCATCAAGATTTTGGGATAAAATTGATATTAAACACATTTCTACCTTCACAGGTAACATTTTACAATATGGTTCAATTCCTTAACCTTACTTAATAAATTAGGCATCATGAACAAACAATTGATTTATCTTAAATGCTATTCGGAGAGGACTGGGAGGTTAGGTGCTGCACATCTTTCAATATGGATGTAAAACATTTGCCATCTGGTGTAAAAATAAGAACATAAAATCAACAAGGATGATTGTTTATTCAGGGTTCTACTTCTGTCAGCCAAGAACAGAAAGACAAGGCTGCAGTGGGCCTACAATTTGTGTACTTCAAATTCATCAGTCAAGGCTATGTTTTTCCAGTCTTTACCTGTCCAGTTTTGGTGAGCCTGTGCCTACTGCAGCCTCAGCTTTCTGTTCTTGGCTGACAGAAGTGGAACCCGACATGGTCTTCTACTGTTGTAGCCCATCTGCCTCAATGTTTGCATTCTGAGATGCTATTCTGCTCACTACAATTTTACTGAGTAGTTACCATATTCTTTCTGTCAGCTCAAACTAGTCTGGCCATTCTGAGTAAACTCTAGAGATTGTGGTGCATGAAAATTCCAAGAGATCAGGGTAGGGTTGCACCAGCTGTGCACACATTCTCACGTAAGTTGAGATGTAAAAGTTCACACTAAGGGCGTAGTATCTACTAGTTAGAATGCAACTAAGTCAGTGCTTAATTTGGTTGCACCACCTGTTCTTAAGGCAAGACTTAACTAGTAGATCGTAAGCTCTCCGTAAAGTAATGCGTAGTCGCAAAATATGTGCAACAGGCCCCAGAAGTTAAAGAAATACCAGCACGTCTAGCACCAACAATCATGACATGGTCAAAATCACTGAGATCACATTTTTTACATCAGAAGATGGCACCACAGATGGCTGCATTGGTGTGGAGCTCTGTAGTGTTCATGTTACTTTTGTTTGTTTATTTTTTTGGTCACTCTTTCTTGATGAGTTTTACCAGGGATGAATATTCAGCATAGCATACCATAGCATAGATAATTTTCTGACAGTGTTTGATTATTAGATTTTTTTTTATCAGACATCTTAGTTGGAGGTGCAGCAGTGCTCTACAAGTGATCCAAAAGATGCACCCATAGGGAAGTGAGCCAGACAGCTTGTGAAGCTTCGTCAACATGGCTTTAGGACTCCACTGCCGAGTATTCATCTGGCGAATGTCCGCTCCCTCGCAAACAAAACAAATGAACTGCTTCTGCTCACTAAAACAAATAAGGACTTTTCTAATGCTGCTGCTCTGTGTTTCATGGAATACTGGCTGAATGAAGCCATCATGGACACTGCGTTACATCTGCCAGGCTTTCAGCTGTTTAGAGCAGATCGTATCGCGGAGTTTTCAGGGAAAATGAGATACGGTGGCACATGCATTTATATCAATGAAAGTTGGTGTACAGATATAACAGCATTGAAGAAGATGTGCAGCCCTAATTTAGAGAATCTCTTCATCAACTTTAAGACTTTCTACTCGCTGCAGGAGTTTTCTTCGTTTATTCTGGTGAATGTTTATTTTCTGCTAAAAGCATGTGTAAACGCAGCATTGCAACAGCTGGCTGCTCACATCACAGACACGGAGCAACAACACTCAGACACTCTTATCATTATTCTGGGATATTTTAATAAAGCTAACCTCACCTATGAACTGCTAAAATACAAACAACACATCACATGCCCCATCAGAGAATTAAATATATTATACCACTGCTACACCACTGTAAAGGATGCATATCCCTCTGTCCCACGTACAGCTTTAGGACTGATCACTGTCTGGTTCATCTTCTCCTGACCTACAAGCAGAAAATAAAATCAGCTAAGCCTGTAGTAAGGACTGTATAGAGTTGAACCAATGAGGCAGAGCTGGAACTACAAGCCTACTTTGACTGCACTGATTGAAGTATTTTTGAGGCTGCAGCCACAGACCTGGACGAGCTCACAGATACTGTGACATCATATATCAGTTTGAGTGAGGATATGTGCATCCCTACTAGGACATTTTGTATTATTCAATAATGATAAACCATGATTTACAGGAAAACTCAGACAGTCTCGTCATTCCAAAGAGGATGCTTACAGAAGTGGGGATAAAACATTGAACAACTAGGCCAGGAACACACTTACTAAGGAAATCAGAGTGGCTAAAAGAAGCTACTCTGCAAGCTGAAAAAACTGTTTTCAGCCAACAATCCTGCATCTGTGAGCAAATGCCTAAAAAGCATCACCAAGTACAAGACACCTCCCTTAGTCAACTAATAGCTGATGAACTGAATGTGTTTTACAAAAGGTTTGGAAAGCCCAGTCTCACACCCTCCCACACTCTGATCTTCAGTTCACACACAAACCCCCCCCCCACTACACAGTATGCACTTCAGGTCTGTGAAGAGGATGTGTGCTGGGACTTTCGGAAACAAAAGTCTAGGAAAGCTTAGGTTCAAACGGTGTTTCACCTGCCTGTCTGAAAATCTGCGCTGACCAACTGGCCCCATCTTCACACAGATCTTCAATAGATTACTGGAGCAGTGTGAAGTTCCCTGCTGCTTCAAATGCTCCACTGTCATTCCAGTAAAAAAAAATATTTATATATTAATCATTAAATCACAGGACTTAATGACTAAAGACCTGTCGCTCTCACATCTGTGGTCATGAAGTCATTAGTGAAACTGGTTTTGGCCTAACTTAATACATCACTGGACCCCTGCTGGACCCCCCTTCAGTTTCCTTACCAATCAAATACCATCATGCCTGATCTTCTCTCAACCAAAAGTCTGCATCAGATAGGTCTGTGGATGATGATATCAATATGGGACTGCATTATAACCTGTAACACCTAAGTAGACCTGGGACTTATGCAAGGATCCTATTTGTGGACTTTAGTTCAACCTTCAATACCATCATGCCTGATCTTCTCTCAACCAAACTGACCCAGCTCTCCGTGCCTTACCCCAGTCTATCGATGGATAACCAGCTATCTGACAGATAGGAAGCAGCTAGTGAGACTGGGGAAACTCACATCTGGGACCCTCACTATTAGCACTGAAACAAAATCTGGGACCCTCACTGTCAAGCTCCTGAAGTTTACAGATGACACCATGGTCATCTGCCTCATCCGCGATGGTGACAAGTCTGCATACAGACAGGAGGTTGATCTGCTGGCTATCTGGTGTGGTCGCTACCTTGAACTGAACACACACAAAACAGTGGAGATGATAGTGGACTTCAGGAGAAAGCCCCCTCACCATCTTGAACAGCACTGCAGCAGCAGTGAAGTCATACAGGCTCCTGGACTCTACCATCTTTCAGGACCTGAAGTGAAACACTCACATAGACTTCATTGTGAAGAAGGCTCAGCAGAGTTTGTACTTCCTTTGCTAGCTGAGGAAGTTCAACCTGCCACAGGAGTTGCTGGCACAGTTCTACTCGGCTGTCATTGAGTCTGTCCTGTGTACATCTATAACTATCTGGTTTGGTTCAGCCTCCAAATCAGACAGAAAGAAACTACAATGGACAGTCAGGATTACTGAGAGGATTATTGATGCCCCCCTGCGCACCCTCCAACACCTGTACGTCTCCAGAGTGAGGAAATGTGCAGGTAGAATCACTCCTGACCCCACACACCCTGCCCATTCTCTCATTGAGTTGTTGCCAGGACATCCAGGCTCAAGAACAGTTTTTACCCTCAGGTAATTTAAAACATGGACAGTTAAACTGTCTCAGGACTCCCCCACAGTGCAATAATGTAAATGAATATCTCATATACATACTGAATTTAAATTCATATATTTAATTCAATAACTGTTCATACCCCTACCCTGCACATACATTACCACTTGCACATGTACATACGCCATTCTGTTGTATGTCATATTATTTTATGTTTATTTATACTCTTACCTTGTTTGATATTCTGTGTCTCACTGTAATGTTCTGTGTGCACTTATATCACCAAAAAATTTAAATATTCCTTGTGTATGTGAGAACACATGACAATTATGCTCATTCTGATTCTCTCTCTCTCTCTCTCTCTCTCTCTCTCTCTCTATATATATATACATATTTACACATACTGTATGCTGTATACAAGACACTTCATCTGGAAAATAGAAAGCAAAGTCTCTGTCATTTCAAAATAAGAGTCCCTATGTGTGTTTCGGGTTTGTTTATAGTAAAGGTCCCGCATTATGCACCGGATCTTTATTTAATCTGGTTATTATTGTGATTTTGGTTGAACAATAAACTGCATCTGGGATTATATTAATTCTGTACTCTTGTAGCATCTATGTCTGTGCCCGTCATAAGGAAAGAATAATAAAATTGTTAACATTATATAAATCGATTTTAAAAACTATCTGCTAATTAATGGGTTATTTAATTTTTATTTAACACTTCAAAATAGATTTTGTATTTGGGCAGAATAGCACCTGTATGACATGTAATCCTTCAACAGCTCAACAGATGAATTATAAGCATGCATACTGAGTTAAGACGACCTCAGCCATGCATTAGCTAGCAGATGCACACATGAATGCAGACAAGGCTACACGACAGATACACACACTCACATGTCCATGTAAACTCACATTGCATACCAAAAACCTCGGAAAATAGCACAATATATAAAACCTATCTAGTGCACACATAAACAGCACTCTCTCTCTCAAACACACACACACACACACACACACACACACACACACACACACACACACACACACACACACACACACACACACAAATATTCTAAATAACACTAGTTCAAGCTCACAGATTCACATATAAAAAGTATGTGCATAAACACACATCCTAACACAAATACTGTAATTTTGTGTACAGGAAAATGCATTTTCAATGACAAAAGCCATTCCCCATGCTCTTCAGAATAAAAAGATAGTTATGTTGTACAAGCATTGAGGAAATGGATTTGTTAGCATAGCTCTAACCTTCTGTCCAAAGAACCATATTTGCTGTGATATATTCCTCCTACCCTCTGCCTCCCCGCTGAGCACACTGCCTCAATCAGAGAGATGGCAAGAAATAGACAGAGACAGAAAGAGATGGACGGGGGCCTATATTGCTGAATCCAGCTTGCCAGATACGTGAAATGACAAAGCAGACAGACATGACAAAATGAGGCAGAGAGGCAGGATTTGAATATATTCCAACAACCACTTTCCACACAAACAAGAGTTTATACAAGGCCTTTCCTCACCTTTGCTGCTTTCATAGGATGTGAAATCGAGGGAGCAGCTTACGGAAAAAACTGAAGCAATTCAATAAGGATTGCTGTTTTCAAATACTTTCTACCCAAACAACAATCACACCAGACAAACATGAACAGACAATAAATACAAATCAATGCACACCCAACCTGATAGCACATCGCCAAGACGTCTGTTCAATGTGTGCATTTTCACTTGGAAGATGTCATTTTTAGAGCAATATGACGTACTGTATATGCAACTAAAACATTGCCTGTCAGATGTTAGAAGTACATTGAGCAGATGTCATAACAGCGTTTATGATTTATTTGAATCCAATCTTTTTTTTTTATGATAATCTGATGCTTGTTAAAGCAAGAAGGCAATAGAGGCCATTCTTATTTATTTTTATATTCCACATGTCATTATGACCAAAGTGGTAATATCACTGTAATCCATGGCCTCTCGTGGCATATTGCTTTTATAAAATGTCGGCAATAACAATATAGTTAAGGAATCAAATGTTCAATAAATTGTTACATTTATTAATAATAATTATAAGAAACAAAATCAGTAATTCAAGTTATATAGTTGCTAAATATGCTAAATGGGTACACACACAAAACAGACTGATCTCATTAAAATTTGTTTATTTTTGTTTATTTGTTTATTTTTAGGATCCTATTAGCTGAAAGTCTGTGCCATCAGCTAGTCTTCCTGGGTTCCATTCTAAAAAATTACATTACAACAACAACAACACATTTCAATCATCACAGTACACAATATATAAATTTTATATATGTACAGACATACACAAACACACACTCATACCTACATATAATCTAGTTTCGATTCATAAAACTAAATATAAATACCATGTTATTTACAATTACCTTAATCATAACATGTAAAAACCTACATCGACACATAACACCTTAGACTTCTTTTAAATGCCAGCTTATTACAAAGCATCTCATTAAAATGACATGACTGTGGTGACAGTTTTTCATAATTATATTACATGGTTCCTTACTTGTTCTGTTCAGATGTGAAATGTCCACTGTGTGTCCAAAAGCAATTGAACTATTTTCCCAAACAGATGAGGTTTTGAAGGTTTATGTTCCATTGAGTTTTAAATGCCGATAGTCAATAAAAATTTTCAATCGTTATTAATCGCATAATTTTTTTATAGTTAATCGTGATTAATCTCAGATTTTAAAAGTGCTGAAACAGTATACGGCATTGAGTTTTAAATGCCAACAGGCGATTCAAATCTTTAATCATGATTAACTGCAAAATTGTTCATAATAATCATGATTAATCGAAGATATTGAAAGTGCTGAAACAGTATGTGCATTCAGGAGTGGCGCTGCACCGCTGCTGAATTATGAGTGCTGCTATTATCTATTGACATTTCACATGGTTCATTAATATCCATGACGCAACATAACACTTGCCAGCACCAGTCAGTTGGTCACACTTATACGGCGTGAAGTCAAATGGGATACCTGTGTGAAGCGAAAGAGACCCCACCATATACACACGTGTTCACAGTAACGTAATCATATAGCAGCCTATCAAAAGCAGTTTACGAGTTCGTACACATACATAACAGAGAAGCAGGAGACCCAACATGATACCTATTCTAGCGGAAAGACTTTTACTCATATAACTTCTTTGGCAAAGGTAGTAGAAATATAGGGCTCCAGACTATGGTCGCATCTTGCAATCTTTTTTAAAAACTATGGACACTAATGGAGGAACTATGGCAACTTTTCATAATTATTATGGCCCAAGTGATCAGTTTTTCTTTGGTGTAAAATATGTTCAACTATCTGATCTTTGATTGTAGAAAAAAGTAACTTGCTTTGTTTGTCTTCAGAGATTCAAAGAGATGGCTGTAATTAATCCGTAGGATCAAACAAAGAATATTGAATTTCAGCCCTATATAATATATATCCTTTTTTGCAGATGTAACTGTTGCGTCAATTCAGAATAAATTATATACAGTCTAATGTGCATTTCAGCACAAAATAATGTAACATAATGTTACTATTTTTATGAGTTTCTATCAGTAATTATAATTATTATTATTATTTTAATTAAGGACAAAAAATATATTTTTCCACTGTTGCTACCAAGTTAGGTGCTTGTGCCACCATCTGTAGATCTTGGTGGCACTATGTTAGTCTGGAGCCCTGTGTTGACATGTATGTTCTGTTACATAGGTTTATATTTTATATTGGTGTTTATGTTTAATACATATAGTGAAAGTGCTTCAACTTTCAAAAGCTCCCAGTAAATAATAAACACACACATGACAAGGTGAACATGAATAACCCATCTATAATGATTCTAAGGTAATTTTAAGATAAAGATAGAAATGCACTAAAACTTGAACAATTTAACAAGTAACATTTGAAACAAAAATGTCAAGTAATTAAATGTTTTGCTAAGTCTAAGTAGGAGTTTGACTAGTTGTATTCAATGAAATGCATTTAAAATTTCTTAAAACGTTCTTAAACTTGTATGCATGTCATCTTGGACTTAAACTGACACCTTGCGGTGTGGATGCAGCATCATTTCAAAAGAATTAGAAATGTACTGATATGACTGGAGTCTTCAGCTCATCGGAGTTCTCATGATTATATACATTTGTTTCATAATTACTATTCATTTAAAAAAGGCCAACTTTTTTACTGAGGAATAAAATACTGAGTGCATCTTTAAAAGAATTCCTCTCCATTTATTTAAACCCTCTATTACCTTAGAGTGTGCCAATAAATCCTCCATCCACATGTATGAGTATGTTAACACGTTGTTTGTACGTTTGTGTGTAGAGCTGTGCTGGGAGTCAGGCTTTAACCTCACTGCAGAGTCATCCATCTTATCTTCTGTCAAACGGCCCCAGAGCCTGTGACATACACACATGCGTGCTAAACATCCCAGATACACTCAAACACACACACAATATGAAACATATCTTAATCTATTTACAAATGTATGCATACATGGTGTTTAATATCAGTAAGCCTGAAAGCTCAATATGTCGACACCATACACAGTACTGCACCAGACTGGAGAACTCTCGTATGTGGACTAGCCAAACATGGTCTCAGTCTGCCAACGCTGTTAACAGCACAACTCCCACACATTCCCTTGTCTCATTGACTCACACCCACAGTAAAGACTCCACAGTAAAGAGCCAACGCTCTCTCTCTCTCTCTCTCTCTCTCTCTCTCTCTCTCTTCCTGCATGGTCATTGGTATTCTCCTCATCTCATTCAAATGTAGGTTCCTCAGTTGTAATTCACAGCACAGTAGCTACGACACGCAGACACACGTCCAAGCTCTCTCTGTTTATGTCTCTCTACCCTGTTCTCAGTTCTCATTCATATTTAGGTGTTAAACATTAGCACACAAAAATGTGTAAGAACAGATAAGAACAGATACAAAAATCTGTCGAGCAAATCAAGAGCATATCAGGACCATGTCATTTATGATATATTGTTATTGCAACTAACCAGTGGTGTAGTCTAGAGTAAATGCAAGAATATGCCATATACCCACCAGAGATGGGTTGTAACACACTACATCTACTCTGTTACATTTACTCGAGTAACTTTTTTGTGTATATTTAAAGGTGGGTACTTTTCACTCTTACTCAAGTAAATTTCTAATTAAAATGTTATGATAACGTGGGCTTTGTGTTCTGGGTGATTCTGTAACTATGGGCTCTTATGACCTCAGTTTATCAGTATACATTCTTAAATCAGTGCTGCAATATATCAGTTTTTAAATCCTTGCAACCATCTGCATTAAGTGTAAATGTCTTATGCTTTGCGGCTCGTGTGCTTGATTTCTGGAGCACGAGCTGACAGTACATCTGCGCCTGCACAGCATTTCTGCGTTTGTCAAATACGGCGCATTTTTCTCATGGACAAAAAACAAGAACTTAAGTACTGTAAGCCCAACACGCTTCCAAATACATAAAGTTGCAATTTACCCTTAGAGTACTGAACTAGTGATCAAAATGATTTAAACTGAAAGTGATAGTTCAACCATACTGTAAATGAATGTTCAGTCATAATTTCCCACCCTCATGTTGTTCCAAACCTGTATGACTGTGTATTTTGTGGAACCAAAATTTCAGTATCAGTCATTGACAGTCTCAGTCATCATAACCTTTTAAAATATGGAGGAAAAAACATGCAGTGACAGTAAATGGTGACAACAAGGAAAACGTTCTATCTGACATCTCTTTAATTGTGTTGCATTGAAGAAAGTCATATGATTTGGAACAACAAGATGGTGTATGATGACAATTTTCATTTCCATTAATAATAATTATTATATATTATATACTTGTAACAAAAATCAAGTACTTTGCTGCCTCTTTAAGGTGTAATTTAATTACCACAGAAGCACGTAAAGTCATAACTATCACGAAAATGCAGAACTAAATGTTGTTAAGCACTTGCATGTGGAGTTCAAAGCGGCGCTTGATGCTGGCGTTGAAGACCTGATGCAAATCTTGAATGTGGCTTCAAAATTGCTGTAACAATTAATGTTGTGGAGGATGAGAGTTTAAGTGATTTAATGCCCATTGCAATGGATATGCAATCTATGGGAAATTAGTTTTATTTAATTTAGCCAACCTCCCACTTAGACTTATAACTATAAACTATTATGTGATTAATCGTGATAAAACATCTTTATTGACTGACAGCACTAATTTAAATACAATGTATGCTGCTATTTTTTTTCTCCCTTTTGCTTATGTCTTTCCTTTTATAAACTCAAAGTATGCCCACTGCTTTAGTCACCACTACACCACTGCAACCCAAACCGATTCAGGTTCATGAGAGAAAATTGTTGTGTGAGGAAGTGTTTATGAACGTATATTCTGCTGTTTTGCTCCGATTGTTGTTGAAGTAAAAATTAGTTTTGTCACCTCTAGAATTTCTTTCACCAGGAAACTGGAGTGATACGTATAACAAGTCATGTACACTTTTTGCAAATATCAAGGTATAGATTCTATGAGACCAGGAAATGTCTCATCGAAAGATAATATGTATGTATGTAAATTCTATGAGACAATGTTGTTTCAAAAATGGTTCCCATTCCGTTCATTCCATATTTGCAAGACAATTTGGATACACTGATACAAAATTGCTTATTCTATGCATGTATTTATATTAAAAGTAGCACATAGGGAATTAGTCTGTTTGTTCCCCCTCTAGCCTGCCTGAAGCAAACTTGACCCGCTACATCAGGGGTTGGCAACCTATGGCATGCGTACCAGCATTTGCACGTGGAGGGGTTATCACTAGCACGCCAGCATCGGCGCGAGAGGAGTAGACTATTTTATTTATAAAAATTCCAAACCTGCATTACAATCTAGATCTTGATGTAATCCTTCATCATGATTATGCAGCATGTTTTCATGAGCTGAATGGGAGGATAAACAATTTTTTTTAAATGTGATGAGACTGCAGAGAGAGAGAGACCAAGAGACTTGTGCAGAGCGTGCAAGCCATTCGTGCATCACAAGCATGTCTAAAAGGTTGCCGACCCCTGCGCTTCATCAATACAACCTTGACCAATCCCAAACAGTCATGACTATATTACCACAACAATATCAATGAAAAGGGTTAACCCCATAATATGTGTTAAACATGTGCATATTTATGGATTATGTTTGCATCCACATGCAATAATAACCAGCATGTGTGCTAGCTATTTCTTCTAAATACAGACAGAACTGTATTTTCATCTGTCCCATTACCCATTATGTCCAAATTTTTCTTCAACTGCTCTGTCTTGTCTCGCGTTTTCATTTGTCATCTGTTTCCAGACTGGGCTGTGTGCGTATTAAGTAATGTATCCATTCTGACAAACCGACACTCTAATGCTTGATGGAAATGCAAAGTAAACTATATTTGAGACACAATGATAAAATTGTGAAGCCAATGCATGCACACCATTTCTGGTGAAAAAGAACAACACTCATGAGTTGTATTGTATACATTCCTGTGCTGGAATTGGTCTACATGAGTCTGTTGTGAAGAGCTAGCGCCTCTAATCGACACAATTACTCTGATCCTCCTCGGCTTCATGCTCATACACTCAAGCACACAACTGGGCAGGGTGAAAATTAAACCGGCTGCCACATTTCCAGAAACCAAGGCCACTTTCACTAGCAATATAACCGTTTGTGATTCAGTTAGGTATCATTAGTCTTTTACTGTCATCTCTCTTTTCAAACAAATATGGGGGGTGGGCAGGCACCAGGGCGTATAAGTACAGCTCCTATCTACTTGAATAGTGAAAGACTGAAATCTCCTCAATGGTTAGTCAAAATTACAACAAACTAACATAGCAAGGAAACTTGGGCTACTTTCCTATTAAAAAAAAAATACAGTTCAGAATTTGTTGAGGGGCTCCCTGGACCTTTGGGCGCCTAGAATCGTTATCACCTTTCACCCCACTAGTTACGGCCCTGGCAGGCACTATGAAAACGCAAACCTGAAGTATATTCTCTAGCTTACTGATGCTGGCTGTTTCCATATGGCAGGAGAGCAGTGTTGACATGATAGACTAGCTGTTAGCATGAACAGGCTCTCTAAACTCACACAGGTGAAGCCAGTAAGATATTGGGCACACATTTCATACTGCTGTCCCATGAGACTGAGCTATGGTAATAAGGTAAGGTAATGTTGCAACTAAATGCCTCAACAATTATCAAGACCAGATGCTATTAGAGTCCAATATCTTCCTTTCTGTGTTGTTCTTCAATTAAAGCTAAACAGTCCAAATAATGCTTGTAGTATGTTTAATATCACTATCAATGTTTAATTTAAGTGCATAATGTCTTTGTCTTTAGAGACATCAAATGGAATATAGCCAAAGTCGCTTACAAGGCATGTCAGCCCACAAGAGGGCCTTCTTGGGAATGCTCCCGGGCAGATAATTCCATAATTCCAAAAGCAGCATATAAGTACAGTTCCTATCTACTTGAATAGTGAAAGATTGAAATTTCCACAATGGTTAGTCAAAATTACAACAAACTAATATATTTCAAATCAGCAGTTAAATGAGACTACAGTTATATCATAAATTATGCTTTTGCTAAGATCATGCAAAAAAACACTGACATAAGATGAACCTATCAGAAAGGTATTTGGCTCTTTTCCCTTTTTCTACATTCACCATATTGGCCGTTCCAATTTCTCCTATTAATTTTAATACAAGAAATCCATGTCAGCTAAAATGTCTCTGGTCAAGCTTTTACTTCCAGAACATTCTGGATCTGGAAGTAAAAATCCCACTCTTTATCCATAATTATTCATGGGATTGTAGTTCATCAACTTATTAAAGATTTTAAGTACACAGTCTTGTTTCAGTCTGATTTTCAAATTCTTGTTAGCTTCAAATCAAAGTTTGTAATGTGAAACACCTTGGAGCTGGTTTGGTTAATGGGGGGTTGGGGGGGGGGGTAATGGGAAAAATACTTCGGAACTAGGACAGCTGAAAAAGAGGGTGGGCAATGTATCGCTCTATTGCAAAAATCATGCATTACTTATACGTATGCACTTTTAAAGACCACATGAAATGGCATTTGCCATGTCAGTGAGCATGCCAGCTGTAAAATCAGACAGTGTGTTGTCTTTCCATTATGTTGTTATTTGCTGCGAGTCAATGATGGTCCGTACTTCAGTTTATTTATGGGATGACTCAAGCACTCTCCATGGCGATGACCTCTGCCCATTTACTCTTGATTGGTAGTGAACCTGACAAATGGAGGAGTTCCTCCTGGGAAGGGATACTGCTCCTCTTGTTAAGCTCCCTTTTCATTTTTCAGTCTCGTACAACCCTGTCCTAACCATTTCCTGCCCCGCACCCCCCTCTCTCTATCATAGATTGATGGATTGCTTTAGTGTTGGGGGACTGTGAGACAGCAGTAATTCCATTGCCTTACTTCAACAATATCATCCTGGATTACAGCCAAATTTCAAAGATAAACACACACATGCACACAGTTACTTAGCCATCTAAATGTGGATATACTATATACTTATATTGTTTTCATACACTCACTGGGCACTTTATTACACCTATACACCCCCTTATTCATGCAATTATCTAATCAGCCAATTGTGTGGCAGAAGTGCAATGCATAAAATCATGCAGATACAGGTGCCAAAAACTAAAAACATCCTGTGAGCGGCAGTTCTGCTGATGGAAACTTTTCTGCAGAGATAAATCAACAGAGAATGGCCTGGTTTGAGCTGCCAAAAAAAAAAAATAAATAAATAAATAAATAATAATATATAATAATAATAATAATAATAATAATATATATATATATATATATATTATTATTATTATTATTATATACAGAAACTTTTCTGCAGAGATAAATCAACAGAGAATGGCCTGGTTTGAGCTGCCAAAAAAAAAAATAATAATAATAATAATAATAATATATATATATATATATATATATATATATATATATATATATTCCAATATTTAGTTTAAATGTTTATTTTCAGTTTTGTCTTTATTAAACGCTCTGCTCTGTGAATCCCCCCCTCTCTCATACAGTAAACTGATAGATTGCTTTAGTATAGGTGGACAGTGAGACAGCAGTAATTCCACTGGCTTACTCCAAGGCTTACTACCCGACAGAGATAAACAAGACACACACACATACACACAAACACCTGATAACACCTGGTCCTTGGGGAGAGGACTGTAGGCAGTAAGATGTATGACCAGCCCTCCACCAGGGCACAAATATTTCTAGAGGACCCCAGAGACAAGCAACCAATCATGAAGCACCAAACCTCAACACCTGCCTGAAGTCAGGGCCCTCTCAGTCAAGAAGTCCTGTTTAGACATTCTTTCATTCACTCCTAGGCTCTGCACTCATCAGTAGCGGATCCTGGCATAGGCGCGGTAATGCTCTCTGGGGCGGCACGACAGGGTACCAGATCGATCACCCCTTCACAGAGTTCACAAGAGAAGTTAAGTTGGGCGCCACATCAGATCTCTCCTAGTGCACCAAATAAGCCAGAACCGCCACTGGCGCTCTTCAAAGATAAACATATTGTACATGGTGATAACATAATTCAAGCTCAGACAATATTTACTCATTACTTGCAAAGGGTTTTCATCATAGGCTTGCCAGTTTATTCATTTGTCCTTTGTTGTAAATTAAAGTTATTATACACTGCATAACTGAGTATTGACGATTGAATGGCCAAATCTCTTGTGCCCTGTAACCGAACAGATTTCATGTAATAAATACAGATCGAGAACTCTTTTGCACAAAAGTTATAAACAGCTCTGGAAGTAAATGAGATTTATTTAAATTAATAATCCATCTATGCTAACAAACAATGCAGATTCATCATTTCAAAAAGCATGGAAACCTCCCCATGCACAGCAGTATAATTTTCAGCACCATTAAACCTTGAGATGAATTGACACTTTTGTCCGTCTCCAAATTGCTTCTCATCTGTCTTGTCAACAAATGTTAACAGGAAGGTACTGTTTGGCAGTCCCTGCACCCTTGTCCATACAATAGCAGGTCACAGAATAACGTGGCGCACAGGGCAACAGTTCCTTTCTGTGCAATTCTGATAACTGACACAATAAAGGGTTCAATCAGTGTGACTGCCTGAGTAGGAGCTGGTTTACAGACTGAAACCGGCTTTTCCAACTGTAAATGTCTTGCACCTGTGACCTCTTTTGGGCCTGTAAGCCATATTCATGTAACACCATGCCACAAAAGCACTGGTGCCGCAGGGAAAAAGGAATAGAAAATGTCAAAACAATAACAAAATAATCTTTGTGCTGTGTGTTATACTGAGATATGCTGTTATGACATGTCAGTTGCATTAAGGTTTTGCCAAAGACGTACACAGGTTTTGGCATTATTGGGATAAAGCTCTAGTGAACATATCCCTCAAGTTAAAAATACTGATTACTGGTCACATCTAAGAAACATTATAATATACATTATATAAGTAGAATTATATATGTAACTTAGTTGATATGTTGCTAGCCAGTCTCTAGGCAGTTGTGTTATTGGGTGGGAAGTTCCCAGCGGATTGCTATGCAGTCGCTAGGGTGTTGTGGGTAGTTGCTAATGACATTTTATCGTCAAAAAACTGTCTAATCAAATGCATTTGTAGAACATTAATGAAATGAAAACATTTACTTTTCAACATACATTGTAACATTTTTATCAAATGAAGTGCTTCTACAGTATACAGATCCTCACAGCACAATCTGAAACACAATAGCTGTGTCTCGTTTCGAAGGCTGCGTGTTGGATAGGACGCGTCCTGTGAAGGCTGCAGTTTACAGAGTGTCCTTCTTTAAACAAGACCCATTTAAATGAGATGGACTTCGTAGGACAAACAGAAACTGAACATAAAATGGTTGCTATGACAGTACGCCACTCTGTCACTGAGAAGGGAACAAAGTCCCTTTAGAAGGGAATGTGTGAGGTTCATTTTAGGAGAGTTATAATGATGTAAAGAGAAAATAAAATAGATTTTACAGGTGTAGTTTTAGTGTAATACTTTATTTTAATTAGATATTAATATAATTATACATATTATATACTCTGCACCCATCTACTGAGGTTCTTCAACTTGGGAATTAACATTCCTTGCATTTGAACATATTTGCGGGCAAATTGGGAAATGTTTTTAGACATTTCCGTTGAAGCAAAGAATTGTGGGTTGTGAGTGCCCACGAAGGATACACCTCATGCATCCTCCGAATTCCCGTGAAAGAAGGTTGCATTCGAAGTGACCTACTCGCTTTTCTGAAACGAGACAGCATCGATGATATATGCGGCCGGCAAATGCGACCACATATATCCGGTGGACGCAGTCTTCCAATGAGACACAGCCGATATTGGAGGTTTTCTTGGGGGGGGGAGGGGGGGCAGTTCGCAGTAACATCTGTGAATAACACAAAAATATAAATTTCAGGTACGTGTCATACTTTAAACTTGTGTTTTTGTGGGTTAGATTACTCAACCACAAAAATTCCTACAAAATGACCATCCCTAGTGGTCACTTAGTGGCCTAAATCAAGAGTCCATTCTCGTGTCTCTATGATATTCTGGTGCTTAGATATGGCTTGATTCTCTCCTTCAATGTTCAAGTCTATGGGACTTTTTCACTGGTTTTATTCACACCAGGCCAGTTGTTTAGAAAAGTAAAAGCACACCGCTCCTCAACAAGCCACACTATTTGAGGTATCATTCATCCATGAAACAAAAGCGGAAGATGCACTGAAGTTTGGTCATTATGGACTTGTTCAAAACTTTAACTCTGAGTATGAGCAATAGTAATAGTGAAGCTTGCCTTAGCAAGTATCATTAATGACATAAGTAATGTTCTAACAATACATTTACACAAAGAATGCTGCAGGTAAAATATATTCTTCATTAAATCAAGAAGCTCTCATCAACAATCAAAAGTTGCCATCAGAATTCATGAGAAAACCTATCAATCAAGCTATCCAAAACAACACAATTATCAGATTATCATTCTATTTCTAAGTGCGAACTTTAAGCACTCGCCATGTGAGGGGCAGAAAATAGGACATCAGGCAGTAACGGCACCACACACAAACAAAACACCCGCATTGACTATTCATAATTCATTATAAGCCTCATTCAAAATTACAATTGCGTTATAAAATATGCATCAGGAGGAGTGACAGAAACCGGCGAGAGTGCAAGAAAAGCAGGGCAAGAGAAAGAGAGTGAGGAAGAGATGGAAACAAAGCCACAAATAATATTCAGTGTATCAAGTACAGACTGCAGGGAGGGATGAATAAGTTATGGTTAATCCTTTAACAGACTTGCACACATGACTATGTAAGGTGACCTTAGCATTTGAGAGCACATGAGCCGAGGTCTGATTTGCAAGGTCCATATGCAGTGCTTCCTATTCCCTGCTCACACTGAGCAGGAGATTTCTGCAAAAGTTCACTTTACTCACCACAATTTGCTCATTTGGAATGTCCTGCAACTTCATCAAAAACAGTCAAGGACTTCAGTCAAGGAGATTCAGTATTTTGGGTATGATCTTGGTTGGATGTAATCTGATTTCAGAGTAATTCGTTACTGTGAACTAATCACTTTGAAGTCAGAAGGTAGTGTAACAATACAATTTAAATGACTGTAACAAGATTACAGATACTAATTTTCAATTCATTTAATTACAGTAAATTATATAATCCACACATATTTTTTAAATAATATTATTTACTTAAAATACATTTAAAACATAAATTATGTTTATATGCACGGCTGTTTGTGTTTTTGCGACAGCTGAAGGGAATGGGATGGAACGAGGAAATGTATTTTTTTATTATTTGTTGAATGGGGGTAAAAAAATTCTGTGACTTTTTTTTACAAAGTAACTTAAAAGTAAACTAATGAATAATGGGATTACTTTTCAATTAAATACCAGTAAATTCTGATTAGAATTTTGAAGTAATGAGTAATGTGTAGAGGATTATTATCTTTGAGTAATCTACCCAACACTGGGTATGATGATATAGATATATAAGTGTAAATAAATAAAACAAATAGATCTGCTAGGAGTTACTGTCTTTATTTTTGAAATTACATATGTTAGCCATCAGGTGGTGGCAAAAGACAATTATTGTGTGTAATATGAGCCAGTTGGTGACATAAAGTGAATCCATTAGTCATAGTTTGCATAGAACCGCACTTCGTGATCGCTGGTATTACTAATACATCACCAAAGCTAGGAAAGAGCTTTAAACAGTTTTAAACAGACAACTTTAGGATTAAGGCTCATCACAGCTGAGAGACACAACTGATTTATTACAGAACTCAAGATGCCTACCTTTTATCGGTGTTTCCACATTGGATACAAACTGTTTAAAATGGCAGAGGACATCGCTGTTTCTATAGTGAATGACTCTTGTGCATCGGCTACCGCGAAATAAGGAGGAATACTCCCGCTTGGATGTCTATTTTCCACTTAGAAAGCTGACAGCATCTCTGCTTGGGTGTGGCAAATAAATAATAAATAATCATTTATAATATGATTTTGTCTTCTTAATTGGTATGCGACCCAGATTCATGATAATGGCATTGTAATGGTCACATTCTTTGTGCTTTATCGTTGCAAACAACTGCGTATAAACTACACAGGAGGTGATTAGGCTTAATGAAATGCTGGACTCTCAACCAGAGGTTAAATTTGGACAGAACGATCTGGAACAGCGTTCCAGCAACTTTGATTCAAAAAAGGTCTGTCACTCTATTTCAATGTTTCTTTTATCCAGTCTTGTTTTTGTTTAATCCATTCTGTCTCCATTTAGCAAATCTGAAATCCTTTAAAGTTTATTACATTAAGCATTATGCTTTAATGTGTAAATTTCCTTCTCCACTTCTTGTGAAGTGAGACATCGATGTATACTCATTTCCTATGAAAGTCACCATTCACTTTTATTGTATGAAAAAGATGCAATGTAAGTGAATGGTTTTAGAACAGTAAAAGTGACTAAATAAGCAGGTTGGCCACTAATCGCAGAGTTGGGGTTCGATTCCCGGCCCACATGACTCCACATGCCGAAGTGTCCTTGGACAAGATACTGAACCCCAAGTTGCTCCCAATGGCAGGCTAGCGCCTTGAATGGCAGCTCTGCTGTCATTGGTGTGTGTGTGAGTGTGTGTGTGTGTGTGTGTGTGTGTGTGTGTGTGTGTGTGTGTGTGTGTGTGTGTGTGTGTGTGTGTGTGTGAATGGATGAATCAGTCACAGTGTAAAGCGCTTTGAAAACCGCTAAGGTTAAAAAAGCGCTATAGAAGTGCAGACCATATACCATTTAATAAAATGTGGATTCAACTTTGTAGTGCACTATTTGTCAATTGGAATGTACTGATGGTTTCTCTATTACGCATTTACACCATTTTTAGAATAGCTAGAAATCATGTAAATAACTGCAGATCTTTTGTATAGATTTACACTAGAGTGATGGGCATGTGCTCATTTCATGTAAGATGGATGTGCTTCTAAATATGGCTGCGTGTTGGAGGTGGAATTTCAATAAGCGAGAGTGTTTGCATGTTACTTGGCCGCATATGCTGTGGGTGAGGTTGTTGAATGTGAGAGGTGTGTACTGTTAAAAAGTGGCCACCTGTGCAACATTCATTAGCTTCCCTCCCTTTATGGCAGCAGACCCTGAGTTCCAATCTGGAGAGGGTATTTATTTAACCCCACACAATCAGACTCCAACCGCAAAACTCTCACACACTCCTACACAACATGAACACACACTTAATTATCGCTCTACACTCTACACACATGCAATTATTTAACTGTCAATTTTACTGAGTCGTGTGTGTGTGTGTGTGTGTGTGTGTGTGTGTGTGTGTGGGCGGTTTACAAGGACTTTTTTTAGGTTACAGACTGGTAATTACAAGAGTATAATGCCATAAATGTGGTTTATGAAGATATTTCTTGTGTCCCCATAATTCGTATCGCTTCAGAAACTTTGAAAATGTAAAAATGCAGAAAGTTTTTTGTGATGGTAGTGACGAACTTCCGCTGTCGCCAGAAGTCGGCATATCTTTTTATGGTTTACTTGCGCGTCGCACAAAATGTCTGTTTTCGATGTCTCCAGGATCTTCCGAAAATTTGCGTCAGCGATGTTCATCGCATTGTTGATGCCTGGTCCCCTGCTCCGACAAGCAAGAGGGACAAGGGCTTTAAACTCTACATATCGAGTTATCTGCACAACTACAAGGGTAAGTATTTTAATCTAATGTGGTGTGCCGGCAGATAGCGGCTAAGCTAGTTCGCCACGTGTTCATTTTTAATGTAACGTTAGTATAGAAGCTAGTTTTTTCTTAGTTTTAAAGCAGACTGTTTGTTAATTTTTGTGATAATTGTAATTCATGTTTGAATTAAAATACCTGTGGATATGCAGGAGCACACACTCTACAAAGGCCTGACTGGAGATTTGCCTGATCTATCCGTCCTTCAGGTGAGTAGGGATAAAACAATAGCAAATTTCACTGTACAGTATGATATATCAACCAAAATCTCTATACCAATATTTCATTTTCTTTTTCCTCCCCTTTTACAAACAAATATTCTGCTTCAAAGAAAAAAAATGAAATTTATGTTATCATAAGGGTTCTTCATTATGAACTTGTATGCCATGCATAACATACTGTGGATAGAAATTACAGGGAAAGTTACTGGTATGATAATTGTGGTTATATTATATTACTATTATATTTAGTGTATTTCTAATCAATATATTGTTACTTCCCAGGTGACAGCGGCTCACTTATAGAGCAGGTGAAGCAAGTTGGGACAATGTTGAAGACATTTGCTCGCACTGGGCAATCAGGTACAACTTGCAAACAACACCTGTGGTTGTTGGTTTAATTCCCACTGGAGCCACCTGTACATGTAGTAGACCTAGATATAAATGTCATAGTTTAGTAGTTGAAGGACCAGGACTGACTACTTTATTCTTTTATTCTGGGAACCCCTGTAGGTGCAGATCAGACCCTAATGCTGTGACGTCTTGGAGAGTTGTTTGTTTAGAATTGGCAATGTTGTGCGTAGCATGGACAACAAAATGGATGCTATGCTGCAACATTTCAGTGCCAATGTGTCTGTTGGAGAGTTATCCCTGACAGGGGATCTGTTACTCCCCCCTAGACACCCAGGAAGATTTGGCGTTGCTTGACAACAGTTTGAGGCAGGATAAAGAGCTCCAGCAACGATTTGTAAGTGTGCTGATTTCGTTTATAACGCCATAGGGTAATCTAAAAAGTACAATTAAGATTGTACACTGCATATTCTACAGTCTGAATCCACAGCCTGTCACATTTTAAATTTATGAGAAGCGTCAGAGAAATGTAATTTGTAACACGTTTGTTTTTTTTGTATTTTCAGCTTCGGTTTTTGGCAATCAAATGTGGGAGGGACCTAAAGACAACTGCGTGGCGAATGCTTCAGAGTATCTTCTCTAATCACCTTTCCATCAATACAACCTGGACTGGTGTAGGGGATAAAGCATTGTTTTAGAGCAGTGGTTCTCAACCGGGGGGGGGGGCGCGAGTAGGCTACGATGGAAGGGAAAAAAAACTGGAAAAACATTTTTTTTGGGCACATTTTTTTATCACTAAACTACTGTCATAAAAAGTTATAGTTTTGTATATACATCACTCCTGAATAAAAATTAAAATGTGTTTGGACTGATTTAAAAAAAAAAAAGTTTTGAACAAATTTGATTGGTTTGTCGATAGTGAGTGCAAATGCAGGTGATAAGCGGTTTCATTAAGCGAGTCATTGAGTCGTTCATTCAAACGATTCGTTCAAACGGCCGATTCATCAAGAATGAGACAGATGTTTGTGAATGGGTCATTGAATCTTTGACTCAACCGATTCGTTCACAACACTGAATCATTCAAAACACGATTGAGTATTGCTGTGAGATGCGCTATGGCTATGCTGTGATCTTTGTTTGGATTCATCGGATCTATTTTCGCTGCTAAAATAGACCAAAACAGTCATTATTTCGTCTAAAATGTAAGTGACTTAATATTATTAACTTGTTTGTTGAACTGTCATATGAAATCAGTGTCACATTTTCAATCGTGAGGTGATGGTAAATTAAGTGATGGTCAATTGTCAGCTCTCTTGGTCGTCAGGTCGTGTGATGTATGTTGCTGAACTGTATTCAAATGTTATAAATATAAAAACACCACATTTTGAAATTTAACTGCAGTATGTCAATTTAGTTTATTTGTGTGTGCTGCGCTCATAGACTTCAGAAAACGGCGCTCATTTGTTTGATTTCAACCTGTCTTTGCAAGGCCGCGAATCTCATATTTTGCTCCTTGCAGACAAAGTGCACGCCTTCACACAAAATCTAGACCTCTGGCATGGCCGCATCAGTCGAGGGAACTGCGACATGTTCCCCAGCCTTGCAGACTTTATCACTGATGCAGGCACGTCACACGATTTCTCCTCCCTATTTCAATCAGCGTCTGAGCACCTGTCAGCAATGAGAAAACAATTTGCTACGTACTTTAAAGAGGATTATCGCTCTTTTGCGTGGGTTCGAGATCCGTTTGTGTGCACAGCAAACGAGCTATCAATTGATATGCAGGAACAGCTTATTGAGCTGAAGAGTGACAGTAGACTGAAGGAACTCTTTAGCTCCTGCCCTCTTTCGTCATTCTGGGCAGCATTGATGCAGGAATACCCTGAACTCTGTGACGTCGCCTTGAAGATTCTCCATCCTTTCGTGTCGACATATTTGTGTGAGGCAGGATTCTCAAAAATGACTGCACTCAAAACGAAATACCGCAATCGTGCACAAATCGAGGATGATTTGAGGCTATGTTTATCAAACATTGAGCCAAGAATTGAGGATCTTTGCAAGGCAAAGCAGGCTCAGGTCTCACATTAACATCACCTACCAGCAAGCTTCTGTAAAAAATGCAGATGATGCCTACTATTAGGCCTAGTAATAATAACAATAATAAAGCATAAATTAATATCAGAGGTCTGGTGCCAATTCCCAATTATAGTAATGATAATAGGCCTACTGATGATGATAATGATAATAATACTAATAATAACAACAACAATAAAGCATGTAACCTCATATAATTATATAGCAATAGCCTAGTAATGATGATAGGCCTACTACTACTCATAATAATAATAATAATGCCTGCAAGCTCACATTAGAAGTCTGGTGCTACTGCCAATTATAATAATAATAATAACAACAATAAAGCATGGGGCGGGGCGGGGGGCACTGGGGCCCCAACTGCAATGAACCAGCTTTGGGGGGGCCCAGCTTGCAAAAGGTTGAGAACCCCTGTTTTAGAGACATGTTCCTGAAGACCATTGTTCAAAGTAAGTTGGATATTTTTTTTATATTTAAGTAGATGTGTATGACCTTATGCCATTCAAATGGAATGACAGATCTTTATTTTCTACAGGAGCCATCCGGAAGAACCTGGCAACCCAGGATGCCACTGATGAGGCGATCCAGGTTAACGTTACGCGTTACCTGAAAGGAGCATCTGAAAGTGAAGGTGGAAAAAGGCGCCGCACAGCTTAGAGGGACCCACAGCCGACGCCTTAACTTAGGCTGACTACTGACACCCTAGCATCACTGACAACTGGAACCCTTTCTTTATCCTGCAGTCAGTAACATCAAGACCCCTAAAAAAGCCTGCTAAAAGTGTCAGACTACACTCACCCAATCCACACTGTTCACTGTGGAAATTGCTCAGGCGCACAAGGAATCACTGAAGATATGCCAATTTGCACTGCCTCATTCTGGAGGTCGGGGAAAACCGGTGATTCTTAGTCCACTACGCCACGCAGACCCCAACCTCTCCAGACATTCTGATTGGCTGTGTTCTCTACAGCCAGATTTTCTGCTGTTAATTGTATTTGTTCCCACTTGTTGTCATGTGTAAGTTGAATGTCAAAATGTATATTATACCTGTTATCCTGCACATTCTTTGATACCAAAGATCTCAATTATTTAATATACAATTTGCTGCTTATTTCATTGTTACAGTGCTTAACTATTCTATTTTTAAATATAGCTTGTAAATCCAAGATTATACATCTAATACTTGATATCTGCACATTATCTGGTATCAAATATTCTACTTACCGTGACTTTAGTTTTGGCTTATTTCATTCCGTCATTCTATTATAGTTTGTAAATCCTATTTCATCCCTCTGATATTTGATATTGCACATTAACTAGTACCAAATATTCTACTTTCATTCCGTCATAGTGCTTAACTGTTATTCTATTGTTAAGTATAGCTTGTAAATCCTTGTGCCACAGGTCAGCATTGCAGTTATAATGGTATATTCTACTCCAGAGCTTTACTCTAAATTATTACCACTTACCCTATTCTTCGAAATGACTTGTAAATATGATGTTATACCTCAATTTATTTGGTATCCTGCACTTTGTTGGGAACCAAATATCCTCATTGCTTATGTTTACTGGTAATTCTTTTCATCCCAGAGCTGACCTCTTTATATTATTAACAATTATTGTAAGTGTTACAGTAGTGTTTTTAAATTTTTTTTTATTTACCAAAATTGAATTGGAAACCTGCATGTTCTTTAGTGTGTGTGTGTGTGTGTGTGTGTGTGTGTATAATGTTTGTATTTTTCTGTTATTTATATTTCAGTGATCTGACATCTTGTTTCAATGACAGTTACTGTACTTTGAAATGTGGAATTAAAACGCCAAATGGAAATTTGTCTGGTTTGATCAATCATTATTTTTGATAAACTGCATGCTATAAAAATAAAAAAAAAAAAAATATATATATATATATATATATATATATATATATATATATACATATATATATATACAATGCGGCAGATCGCTCGAAAAAGCGTGTTTGCGACAAACGTGTTTTTCGTCAAACGTGTTTGCGATAATGCCATTCTGCCGCTTCTACTGCCTCCGGTGCACCGCCAGAGGCCCGCCGACTCATTGCTATCTGGGTATATTCATGCGATTATCTTATCAGGTATACAGGTGTACCTAATAAAGTATAATATTCGGTATTTACAGTATATACTATATATATATATATATATATATATATATATATATATATATATATTCACACACACACAAATACACACTGCATTTTATATTCAGCATTGATGTTGCACAGTAGGAAAGTATTCTGTTATTTTCTAATTGTCTTACTTTTTTTTATGATTTGGCACTACCTAGGCATTCTGTAGATCTATTTGTGATAGATGTATGTGCCGGGTTGGCTAGAGTATGGAAAGAGTGATTAGCAAAGACAGGAAAAGATGAGATCTTAGTGCTTATAATTCAATCCTAATGGAAGATCTGGCCTCATGAATCACTGTAAAAAAACTCCTGTTAAATTTATGATAAAAAAAAAAAACGGCAGCTGTAGTTGCAAAAAAAAATGACATTAACCACGTTTCAGGCTTTACGTGATGTAATTTTGATGCCTTTATATTTTACGGTGCATTCATCACCGTAGTAATTACAAAAGGGGCACATGATGACATGAAGTTCATCAGTAGAGGCCCTTCCTGGAGCAATGACCAATAAACATGTAGGGACAGTGCTCAGTGTCACTCACACAAATACTAAGCACCATCAGGGTAATACATGTGAGATTCCTGGGTCATGCTGGGAATTCTGGGAATGCCCAATTATTGTTTTTACCATAATTTTAACAATAATTTACATAAAAAATACATGTACTCTCTTACTGTTAATTATACAGAAAATCAGACTTTTTCATAAAAAATTTAATACAAATATATATTGAATAATGTTATCATATATTTTAAGGTAACTACCCGTTAACCAATTAACGTTTATTTATTTTTTTGTTTACAGTCTTTTACAGTTAAAATGACAAACCTTTTTTACAGTGGATGAGCAGACCACTACAGAGTGAGAGAGTACAAGTGAGGGTGCCAGCAGTATGCAAAGGGAATTCCTCTGGTCGGGTGTCAACCTGTCTCGAACTCCCGGTCCAATTACCAGTTTCTTTTCATCTCTTTTTCTCACTCTGTTGCACACACTCATAAACTGTCTCGCTCTCTCTCTTTGGCCCCCAAGTATCTACCACAAGTAGTGTGTATATGTGTGTGAGTGTGCTCCATTTAATGATATGCACCTACACTACACTAAATCAAATTATGCAGGGACCAAAATTTTAAACAAATCAAAACTATATTATATTGCATTTTAGCTTCTTAAAAGTAGAAATTTTTGCCTAGATTGCCACAAGGGATGATTTTCAAACAGTATTTAAGGTGTTCCCATGTATGCTGGCCACATGTTGGGTGTATTTCCTTCACTATCTGTTAAAAGAAAATACATAACCGCAAGAATTTAAGCACATGCCTTTAGATCAAAAGGTTTTAAAGATCATGAAGAACATCAATTTAATCATTGTGTCTTTGCTTTTCACTGGTAATGTAAATGGAGTGAGACTGTAAAAGAACATGTGCACAGACATAGCCAAAATATTTACTGTTCAGGTTTATTATAGCTTGTGACTGCTAATGCTAGGAAATGGAAAGACAAGCACTGCATGTCTGTATTTGAATATGTAGATTTTGGAAGTGTGAGCTGGTTTGAGGCTAATGGCTTAAGGATGATTGGCCCCAGAGCTGGGGCATGCAGAGTCCTCTCCTCTCCACTCCAGTGCACTTTAATTCTGCAACACTATCCATCAAAAAATCCAATATGAGCCATGACCAATGAGCACGCCCATCATTGCCAGGAGAATTGTAAGCCTGTCGCCTTTCTGTGTTATTTTCACTCAGATCAGAGACTACTTACTGGCAACAGGGCAGTTTTAATGAAGGCAACTGGCTTTAGAAGTCTTATTTATTTGTCATACTCTTATACAGGTTCATAGAGAAATAAAAGAGTGATTTCTAACTCACTTTTTGGTCCTTTGTTTTTTAAAATTGTGGCTTGAGTCAGAGAGAATATAAAACTTAAGCTGTATAAACAGACCTCAGCTGAACAGAAAACAGGGTTGAAATGCATACCACCACGTCTATATCAGGCCGAGAGAAAACAGGGTTCCATGAATATTCAAACCAGCCTCCCAATTAAAACATACAAGCCCAGCAATACAGAGAATATCAAAGACATGGAATTCCATTAAATATTCATTAGCTGAATTTATGACGCAAATCTTAACCTGCTCACAATAGCATCTTTATTTTAGCCCAAAGAAATAGGCACTGATTTCATAGTGGCTGCCGTCTTAGCATAAGTTAATGTTTTGTTTGTTTGTTTTGTGTGCCATGTTTATGAGAGGCATTTTTCTATGAAATTTTCATGCAACCTCTTAATAAACTCACACTACTGTTAAATGAACCTTGTGAACTGGTTTTCAAAAACAAGAGGTAGGGAGGGGGAGAGAGAGAGTGAAAAATAGAGGTTATGTAGTGAAACAAAGAACTGCGGGTCTGTTTGATTGCACCTAAGTTTGCAATACATTCCAGCAAGAGCAGCTTTGCTGTGTACACTAAGAATGCACACCCAAATATATTTAACCCTTATGCTGTGTTCCGGTCAACTTTTTTCCCTACAATTTTTTTTATTATTAAATTTCTTGCCTTTGTTCACCTATGGTATCTGAAAACACACACACACACACACACACACACACACACACACACACACACACACAAATTTGACCATTTTCTTTAAATGTTTTGGTTTTATTTCATTTTGAGTTCCCGGTCAAAAATGACCGGCCATGGAAATGAATGGATTATATTACAAAATACAGAAATATTCTAAAGAAATTCCTAAAGTAGAACGTCCGGTCATCAGTCCAAGTGTTGAACCTCAAGCAACCGGATTTTGCAGCAAGACAATGATCCAAAGCATAAGAGTAAGTCTCTTACTTTAAGCCTCTGAATGGCTCAAAAGAAGCAAAATTGAGGATTTGCAGTGGCCTAGTCAAAGTCCTGACATTTTAGCCCCAATTGAGATGCTGTGGCAGGACCTTAAACGGGCAGTTCATGCTCGAAAACCCTCCAATGTGGCTAAACTAAAGCAGTTCTGCAAAGGAGAGCGTTGTGAAAGACTGATCTCCAGTTATCAGAATTGAGTTATGAAAAATATACAGAAATAGAAGAAATCAGGTAGGGGCAAATACTTTTTCAATGCACTGTATTGACACGTGTCAATTATATGTATAACATCATCAATTTGGTCAATTAAACTGGAAATGCATTCAGACTATGTAAAAGGCATGTCATAATTGTAACACGTTGTGATAAATAAAAAGCACTACATTGTGACTATATAGTATATATTTAATGTGTTTATATATCAGTCAATAAACAACACATAAGATTATGAAGCACTGACATTATTCACACTGCCAGACTACAATGTAAACATATTTGTCATATTCACTAATATGCCTCGGTTGCTTTCTGTGTATTCTTCATGAGTTAAAAGCAGCTCTTACATTCATACAGACGGGATCATCACAGACGTTTTGTAATATTTTGACCAAATCAGAGCAGAGAACATCAGCAACATGTGTAAGTTCTGAATGAGAGATGTTCAGTGGTAGGTGTGTGTACTCGCCGGACACCTGTCAGACTCGTTGGCGTATATAGGGATGAATCGTAAATATAAAATAAATTATTTTCACTAGTCCGTGAAAGTCAAATTTGGCAATATTTGTGCTGACCTCAGACTTGTATACACCTTTCCTGAGACTTTGCATGGATCAAAAGCATTTTTTGGGGTTTCTCTTGATTTCGTTTTACAGATGTTTTCCCATTCGCTGCCATTGTTTCCTCCCGCTGATGGTCACAAATATGGCGGCTGCGGGGGAAGTGTGACGTCACTGAAACAGGTCAATACTGGTAGCATTGTATGTTTTGTGCCGTAGATTCAAAAGAACCGGCTCATTTCAGCCATTCGTTTGTGAATAAGAATACACTGGATGTGCTTTGTGTTTCATTCTGTAGAATAGTGCTGCTGCTAAATTGCGCTGCAGGAAACACTGACAGAGTATTTTAGTATGTTTAGCATGTTCGGGAACCCTTAACCCTTAAAAATTAAATACATAAATAAATAAAAAAGGAACTGGTTCTGAACAAGAGCCAGTTCTCGGTTCCCAGTCCTACTAACAGTTATAAATTTGACAAATGTTTATATCCAAAGTGACTTGCATTGCACTCAGGGTATACATTATATGACTCCAGTGGTTTAATCTATGTCTTCAGAAGCGATGTAATAGGTGTGGGTGAGAAAAATATCAATATTTAAATCCTTTTTTGATCTGTTGCCCACCCACACCTATTATATCGCTTCTGAAGACATTTGTGAGAACGTCTTCCCACCCTGGAGGTGTATGGATTACTTTTATGCTACCTTTATGTGATTTTTGGAGCTTGAAAGGCCTGGTCACCATTCACATGTATAGTATGGACCTGTGGAGCTGAGATATTCTTCTAAATATCTTTGTTTTTGGTTCTGGAGAAGGAAGAAAGTCATACACATCTGGAATAGTATGAGGGTGAGTAAATGATGAGAGAATTTTCATTTTTGGGTGAACTGTCCCTTTAAAGCATGTCTAGAAACTTATAATGTCTTGTTTAGAACCATAGACAGCTTACTGGCTTATTTGCCACAGAACATTTTAACAGTCCTGAGTATGTTCCATTTTCATGGATTGAGCTGTTCAAGGATCCTCAAATACTCACACAGTCAAAAACAAAAAGATTGCACTTTTTCAAACTATTTTCAAGAGGTCTTTTGATTTAGCAACTTCCATTCAGAGTTCAAATTTCTTGCACGTAGTCTGATAGAACAAGCTTGCTAATTTCCCATGCAAAATTCTTACAGAAATGTCTATTCATCTGCGGTTATGAAAGTCTAATAGGCATAAAGATCAATTAGCTTGTGTAAGAAAGTAAGAAAGAGAGACTTTATCACACAAAAATCTGCTACGTTCACCCCCATTAAAAATCCATATTCACATCTTAATATTCATGCATCTATAAAAGACAGCCCTCAATGAAGGCTTACTCTTAGCCTTTGCACCTGCAGACATTTTACAGCAGCAGTCTTACACACACACACAAATGCACACACACACACACACACACACACACACACACACACACACATCCCCTGAGCCAGTGGAAGAAATTTGTTTCACTGACTTTATCCTAAAGCTTTCAGTTCCAGAACGGCTGATTGCAGTTTCAGAGGTAGTTAAGGCAGACAGTGGAGACAAGCTGACAGAATGCACGAGGGTCTTCAGTTAGTGAAGGCTTATTAAAATAAACTGAGGATTAATTTATTTTTCCTTTAGCAGCCAATTGACTGCCTTTTGTTTGTTAGGAAGAAGGGGGGTGTACTGGAAAATGGTGCTTAACCTTCGTCTGCAAATACATACTCGTTGCTTTTAGATTTATTTTCTTTTTCTCTATTTTTATTTTCTTGTTGCATTGTAATAGCTTTGGTCTCTGCACCCTGACTCATTTGTTCATTGTTCTTGCATGGAAATTCACAAGTTCTCCACAGGATGAAGAGTTCTCTGTATTTTCTTGTTGTTACGACTGCTTTCTCTCTCTCTCTCTCGCTCTGTCTCAGACTCTCTCTGTGTATAGAGATGCATCACTTAGCTGCTCTGAGTAATTTGATTTGCTTTTTTTGGTTGATTGGATTACAAGCCTGACATCCATGTCTATGCCCTTGTAGCCCAACAGGTCGGCACACACACACAAAGTAATGCACATGTACTGACCTACACTTACACCGATCAGCCACTACATTAAAACCACCTGCCTAATACCATGTAGGTCCCCCTCTTGCTGCCAAAACAGCTCTGACCTGTCAAGGCATGGACTCGACAAGACCTCTGAAGGTGTCCTGTGGTATCTGGCACCAAGAAGTTGGCATAAGATCCTTTCTGTCCTGTAAGTTGCAAGGTGGGGCCTCCATGGATCGGGACTTGTTGGTCCAGCACAATTGGACTGAGATCTGGGGAATTTCTAGGCCAAGTCAACCCTTTGAACTCTTTGTCATGTTCCTCAAACCATTTCTGAACAATTTTTACAGTGTGGCAGGGCGCATAATCCCACTGAAAGAGGCCACTGCCATCAGAGAATACCATTGCCATGAAGGGGAGTACATGGTCTGCAACAATCTTAGGTAGGTTGTATGTGTCAAAGTAACATCTACATGAATTCCAGGACCCAAGGTTTCCAAGCAGAACATTGCCCAGAGAATCACACTGCCTCCGCCGGCCTGCCTTCTTACCAAAGTGCATCCTGCTGCCATCTCGTCCCCAGGTAAATGATGCACTTGCACTCGGCCATCCACATGATATCAAATAAAACGTGATTCATCTGACCAGGCCACCTTGTTCCACTGCCCCATGGTCCAGTTCTGACGTTCATGTGCCCATTGTAGGTGCTTTCGGCGGAGGACAGGGGTAATTATTGGCACTCTGACCGGTCTGCAGCTACGCAGCCTCATACGTAGCAAGCTGCATTGCACTGTGCGTTCAAAATTTAAGTTTGCCCATTTTTCCTGATTCTAACACATGAACTAACTGTTCATTTTCTACTTAATAGATCCAACCCTTGACAGGTGCCATTGTAATTAGATAATAAATGTTATTCACTTCATCCATCAGTGGTTTTAAGGTTGTGGCTGATCAGTGTATACATAATAGTCCTGTACTCGCCAATAGACCTTAGTGAGGTGACATATTTTTGACATGGATTAAAACTGAAGACTTTGAGGCCTATAGATGTTCAATAAGTTACACTGTTGTTTGTTTACCTTGGCGTCAGTTATTGAGCTGACAAAACATTGAAACTCTGTCCTTTCTAAAATGAACTAATCCAAATAAAAAGGACTTTGGTTTGTGTAACCTAACATAATATTAAAACCTAATACTTTTGATTTAAATAAAACCAGTTAATTAAGATGAAGCACATTTTAAGGTCAACTGACCAAACATGTTTTACATGGACTGTACTTCCATCTGGCAGCCTAGTTTTCGCTTACGTTGAATAAAATATGGTGTCGCAAAACAAATATTAATCAGCAAAGAAACAGAGTTAAGTGAAACTCAATACACTCCCCATATACAATGGCATAGATTTGTCTTTAACATTGGGGGATGGGGGGTGTTGAAGCGTGAAGCTTTTACATGATTCCATTGAATAAATAATGGGGGGTGCAATTGCTTGTTTTGATTATTGAGAGGGTTACCTCTCCAACCCCCACCCCCCGAATCTACGACCCTGCCCATATAACTCCAATCTTCCCCTTGTCTCTCATATATCCTTTCTCCTGTGCCTCCTCCACTCTTTGATGTTTACTCACAATGCCCTGATGAGATGTGAACTGATGCGCTGATTTGAGATGGGCCTTTCAGTAATTCCCTTCTTCATTCATCTGTCCATTACAGACATGGCAACGTCTGTCAGTCTGCTGCACCTGCTTACAACAGGAAACGGGTCTGCGTTTTTGTATGAGCAAAAAAAAAGAAAGGAAAATGCTATTAATTATTTAAACACTGCAATTAAACAAATATCGTCACAGTTACAGGAGCTCCTTAAATGTGGTGATTTGGTGATTACATTTGATATGTTACTCAGCCAGTTTATTCCATTTTCAACTCTTTCAAACAGAAAGAGAATCAGTGGTGTGCTAATTAAATACAAAATTTTAAAAAATAATCAGTCTGTTTGAGAGCCAAAATTGTTTTTATTTTGAAAGTGACATCATGTTTATAAAACTAATAGTTCGATGATTCAAATCTGATTGGATGAGCCACGTTCAATGCTGTTGACAGGGTTCATTTACACCAAACTTAAATAGTTTTTTTTTTTGTGTGTTTATTTTAGTTTTCATTTTATTTTTTTCATTTAAACGTTCCTGACGAACATCTTTGCCCATTGCACCACATTTCAATAAAGGTTTTGGAGTTTCGTTCATGTAAAACATGTGTAAAAGACAATGTGGCAATTTAAAACATTGTGAACTTTTAAACCTGGTCTCTAGATAAGCTTGATGTTTTTAACACAAGAGCATGTTCAAGCGAGTTTGATGGGCACTGGCCCCATTGGCCTGGTCTGTAATCCATCCCTGCGCTTTGGGAGCAGCAGTACTGAATACTGGCTAACTGAAACCCAACTGCTGTCTACAAGGTTCTGTCACAGCATCTCTGTTTGATAGTGCACTAGACAATGCAGAAGTTGGAGACATTGCTGGAACCCTGCAGGTAATCTACACTGTCATTAACCCATTTAATCCCATTGATTAAAATGGTGAAATAACTCCTTGCTGTTACACATTTGCATATTATTTATATATTTTTGAACTTTATAACAAGCATGGTGAAGCTAAGAGTTTACAGATCCCCAATGAGTAAATATACTGATGATCCCTCAGTATGTGCTTCATGAGAAAAACTATATTCTGATTTTTCAGAACATTAAACACTAACAAGTCTCCTACTGTTTCATTTTGCATAGAAATACATTAAAATAACACTTAATTTTAAAATTCCCTCTCCCAATCCAATCCTGTGCAAAGTATGCTGGGAAATGGAAATCATCTGCCCGGTGTCAGGGTAGAGACCAGGAGATCGGAGGTAAGTGATTCAAATATAGTTTTATTCAAGTATAGAAGGTGAAAGGTAAGTATCAGGTGACTTTTCAGGTGCTGGTTTAGTGAAGATAGTTCGTTGCACGGAGAACAACTGGAAATCCAAATAACTTGGATCGCAGAACATTCACTCTGTATCAGTTCGTTAACGCCTTCTCTTTTCTAGGAGCAATCGGGCCGGTTTGATCAGATCTCAGACAAGGGTTCAGGAATCGGATAAGTGATCTGGAGATGGCAGAACAACAGTGCATAGGGTTAGTATGAATCAGGTAAGAAAACGGAATACTCAGGTTTTCAGGATCGACGGAGATATCAGGACTCAGGGAGAAATGGTCTGTTCCTGTTGGAGGCTTGACAAAGACTGGATACAAGGTGAGTGTTTTTATGAGTTTACTGATGAGGTGATAAGTGATGACCAGGTGTTTGTGATTTAGAATTCTGGGGAGAGTGATCTTTGAGTGGTGGACTGCAATGAACTTGACTGATCTCTGACACCCGGTTTCAGAAATACATTGATGTATATATATATATAATGAAATATATAATGAATGTAGTTCCTACAGTATATAACTGAACAACGATGAATTGTACACAATTAAATTAAGCTGCATTAGCTCATTTTAAGTTTAAATTAATTGAGCAAGCAGTTAAAATCATGTTGAGTGTACACCATCCGTTAAAAGTTTAAATCCATTTGAACATTTCATAGCAATGTGATTGTGATCATATCATTTTTTGATGACTGTTTTGAATATCACTTAGACTTTACACAATATAATTATGTTCTCATCTTAAACAAAAATGTATTAAGTTGATACGTATTGGTTTACTATTTCCCTGCCTTCGGCCCGAAACCGCTGGGATAAGCTCCAGCACTACCCATGACCATAAATTGGACAAGCAGACATACATATTTGTTAATCCTCTACAGCCAAAAAAAAATAAAAAGCATGCCATCATTTCTCTGTGTGTTTAATACTTGTCCTCTAAAGTTCACCACAGCTGAACTTAATTTGAATCTGTGTAAAACATTTCTTTCTTTTTTTTTCTTTCCAAACAGAATCGTTATGATATTTATCCAGCAATGAGCTCAATATTAGGTTTGGAGTGGTGCTTCTGTAGAGAAGAGAGATGGCGTTATAATGAAGTGTGGCTCTGGGGAAGATTTAGGCAAAGCGACAGATTTATATCAGCAATGCTTTATTAAAGTGGTACCTTTATAACTGCTGACAGTTGCTTTATCTCTCTCCATTTCCTCTTTGTGTCACTCACACACAGACAAACACACATGCATTATTTCTGCATTTCTCATATTTGAAATATTTAGCACCCAGCGTTTGACATTTTTTTTATTGAGAATTTATTGAGAGATTTTATGCACTGTATCTTTTTAATGGAGTGCACTGTATAATTTTAATGGAGAAAAATTATATTTTAGTGAATCCTATTCCTACAACTGGTGAAAACTAGTTTCCCCCATTTCTTTTTTATTTACTGATCCTCATGTCGTTCCAAACCAGAATGATTTTCGCTCTTCCGTGGAACTAAAATGTCTTTTTCAGACAATCAAAGTGAATGGTGACCATGACTGTAAAGATTTTTTACAGTCTGTTCCTCACACAAATTAATAATATGGCTTCAGAAAACTTGCAATTTAGTGCACAACTCATACAGACTACTTTTATGTTCATATGTGGAGCTCAAAAGTCTATGGTCCCTATCTACTTCCGTCATATGGAAGAGAGCAGCTCAGAAATTCTGCTAAACGTCTCCTATAGTGTTCCAAAGGCAGAAAGTCATACAGATTTGGAACGACAAATGTTTAACCACCACATGTTTTATTTTCCTTATAAATATATTATTTAGTTTAATTTTACTAGCATATTGATATTTTAGATCCTCTACCTAACCCCATTCTTAGCTCTAACCACTTATCAATAATAGAAAACATGTAACAGGCAGTTACATTTAATCACAAAAATGTAGCTACATTAGACTATGAAATAGGCTATCTAACACCTAACCCCACCCCTATGCCTAAACCTAACTAATTTTGAACAAGCAGATAAAAGTACAGTTAAAAACAAATTATTGCACAAAATCATTAAAAGCAATATAAAAGTATTGCAAACCACTCATGCTGTATTTGAAGTCTTCTGAAACCACAGCTCAGTGTGAGTAAAAGTAAAGGTTTTAATCACTGAAAATCTTCCTCTCCATGAAGGCATTCGCATCTCATTCAGTCTGTAAAATAAAAGAGTGCTAGCAACAGAGGAAGGGTGATGTAATGGTGGTGCAGGATAAAGTTGGAAAAATGAAGTACTGTATCATTATGAGAGTGCATTGAATTATGTCATTAGGGTTGGTGTAAAAGACCAATGCAGGCTTAAAATTATAGATCTATTCTGAAATATCAATGTATTTATAACTTTTCTGTCAGAAAGTTGTTGAATCAGCAGTTTGTGATTTGATTTTCTCTCTAGTGCTTACTGAGAAAAAAATGTAACATCATCCTGAACATAGTGTTTTTGCAGTAAATGCGGTTTCTTACAGGTTACTAGGTTCCTGCTGTTGCTCTTGGTGAATTCTGATCTTGTAATTCCAGAATGTTATTATTACATTCCTGTTGCCCCTCACCCAGTACATTCCCAGCCCCATGTGAGACCATTAGTGAAGTCATGATGGAAAGGTGTGAAAAGAAAAAAGAGGGATGAACAAACAGCTCCCATGATTTCCATCCCAGCCACTTGGGATGAGTCCACAACAACTTTAAGTAATGATGTTCACACTGCATCACGAACAACAAAACAACCACAACGACAACAGAGATTCACTATTGATCGATATAAGCCAGCAAACGTGTCTGAGCACACAAGACATATGCCACATACACACTGTTTACTACAACATTGGCACATGATGAGCATTTTTACAAGGAGAAAATACTGTTGGTATTTTATTAATCATAATATCATTAGCTGGCTCCTTCTTGCTCTTGTTCAGTTGGACTGAAAAAATACTCTGTTGCATAGGCAAAACAAAATAACAGAATGAGAGAAAGGGTTTAGCATTTAGAGTTTAGTCAGGGTGATGCCTGATTTACAATGTTCTCATATCAGAAAATAATCTGTCCCTCACAGCAATCTTTTAATTTGTGTCAATTCTGCCATAATTTACTCACCCTCATGATGTTCCAAACCCATATGACTATTCTACCTTGGAAACCGAAAATGAGTTGTAAGACAGAATGTTACACTGAAAACCCAAAACAAATTGAATGAATTGATTAATGGCCTCTCCAAAACTTGTGTAATTAAGTTCACTTTTAACTTGGTGTTCATATAGAGCGAACTTAACTATTTAAGTTAAGATAAATAGATGCAAATTCACTTAACTCATTTTTGCTATTTAAATGTTGTTGTTTTTTTATTTACTCAGATTGAGGTTATACAATAGCACAGCTTACATAATTAATATTATGGGCCCTATTTTAAGCGTGCTAGCGCTAAGCGCAGCACAGTGCTTTAACTCAAAGTCAACGGCCATGAAGTATTGGTATTTTCGTGAAAGCGTGTGGTAAGTGGGTTTAGTGAAATCATGATCGCAAGGCACTAATCGGGTCAATGGATGTTCTTCTCTGGCACCATCTCATCCCATTATACAGTCCATTCCTAGTCAAGCACCAGCGATATCAACAAAGATGGCACATTCATAAGAAGTTGGTAGTGTAAATGGACTGTATGCAGCTTAAGTATATGGAAAATAAGTTCAAGGGTCTTCAAGGGGCTCTGAGCCCAAAACTTGACATTTCAAGTAATGTTTAATTAAGACAATTTGAATTTTGCAGTAATGACAACAGTAGAGATTTTCATTTTCAATAGATTAGAAAAAGAGTGAAAATGAATGGTGACTGAGACTAACAGTCTACCTAACAAATCATTTTGTGTTTGACACACTGTACGAAAGAAAGCCATATAGGTCGGGAACAATATCAGTGTGATTAAATGATGAAAGAGTGATTTTTTTAGTGAACTATCCCTTATAAAATTAATATTTCACTAACTATGGTTAATAAATCACTATACTGTACACCTTTAATTTTCAGGTAAAGGTGAGATTAAGTCCAGCATTGCTTATATTAATAATTTACATGTACAAGCATGTGTATTGGTTAAATATTGCAAATTGATTGCTGTAATGTATTCAGGTGTTCATTTGTTTTTTGCTCCCACTGGTATAATTCGTCCCATGTTTTTGAGATTTAAGTACATTCTTTGAGCTTTGATTCATTTGTTGCAGCCGTTCCTCTGTTGTACATGTCACTCTGTCTCTGTCATTGTCTCTGTCCTATACTGAATGCATAACAGTAGCTATTAGTAAGTACTTCACTCAGGCATAAAATTATACCCGTGGGCCCCATAAACTGAGAGCTTGTGGAAGATTACATCTATGTATGAGTGTGTGTATATGTGCATGCTTGTTTGTGTGTCAAGGGTCCCAGTGCACCCTCAGCCCACCGACTGTCATGCTTATCACCTTGGTGACGAAGCATTCTGAGAAGTCTTTAAAGCATCTAAATGCAAGACGAGTGTGCAGATATGGCAGACTACCTTTAAATAGATTTATATCAATAAGGATTTGCTTTTGACTCTATAATCATGTTAGATGTGAAATCACAAATGAAGCAAGAAAGAGAAGTGTTATCCAGTGATTTAATTATTTAAAGATTTCGTTTTCCTCAATTTTTGATACAATGTTTGTTTAAACATCAGATTTCGAAGAAGAGTTAAAAGTGAAAAGGTAACTCTGTAACATTTTACTTGAAGCCTGTATACAAGGCATTATAAAGGTGTTCTTAATGGATTACAATTAATCTTTAATGCCTAATAATTGATCAGTTGAATATTTTTGTGTGAATAACTGTAACCGTTTTCTTAAAAAAAAAACCCACACTTCACACTCCATACAAAAGCATGATTTAGAGTGTGATTTTGCTTAAATAATGCATTGAAACATTATCCACACCGTATTTCGTGTGGTGTTTGTTATAATAATTCATAATACTCAGTGAAGCTGATGTATTTCATGACCTTTCCAGTCATCTGTGATTACTGGATACTGATTTAAAAAAAATAACTTTGATTCAGACCAATTCACTTATGAATCATTTAGACTGATTTGTGAACCGAACAATGATTTGTGAATCAACTACTTAATTGAAAAACACCAACTCAAAAGAACGGTTAATTGACAAATCAGACATCACTCTGAATTGTTAGCATGTTTTAGAGAGCAATATCAAGCTCATTAAACATTTTAGAGCAGAGAAAAACAGGAAAAATATATATTTACTATAGAAATGTACATGTCTATTCCCTGACTTTTGAGACTATTGATTCCAGGTCTGGAAATCACAATTCTACTATTACCTGATATTTTCAGGGTTTTTTTGGCTGTTGGAGACCTGTGTACCACTAGCACCAACAAATAAATAGCAACAATAATAATTGTTTTCAAACAGGTTTCCCAAATTCTCCCTCCATTTGCTTTTGCTTGTTTAAACACATTTAATATAAAAAGTGTAATTGTAATTCAATCTAATTATGAATGGAAAGTATTATATTGTACAGTGTTATAACTGGTTATTTATTAAAATATCAAATACAATGCATAATAAGGAATTAAGAGTGTTTCTAAAATACATTTAGAATACATTTATAATGCAATATATACTGTATGAAGTAAGGTATTGCCAGAAACATCTAACTTATAGGAGAAAAATTGGTCAAATTGAGAGACTGGAGGACAGAGGATGAGAGTCAGAGATGGAAAGAGGAAAAGATAAACATGAAGTGGAGAGAGAGAAACACCTTGTTGTGGCGGATCCGTCCAGAGCTCTAAAAGAGCAGGGATTTGAGTAAGGATCTTTTGGGACTAAGAGTTACTCTGAAGCTTGACATTTACAAGTGCTCAACTCCACTCTCTCTCATCAGATCAAACCTGCCATTTTTCCCACCTCACTGCACAGCAAATGGAGCCCGATAATGCCCCGGCCGGGCAAACCTCTGCACATGGGCCTCTCTGTCGCAGAGCTGGCCCTTCGCCTTGGGGCCCTCGGAGATGGTAAAGTATAGGTTTAAAACCTGAGAAGTCTACATGACTGCAAATATAAATTCACAGTGGTCCCAGAACACAAAGGAAATGTTAATCTGCTGTACACTTGGCAGTGGCTGGCGTGAATTCTGTATTTAAATGCTGCTTCTTGCTCAGGTAAAGCAATAGCAATTGAACCTTGAGTGGCTAAAGTGACAGGCTAGAATTCATAGGAGATAGTTTTATCCATATGCCTGGCAGTGCATCAGTATTTACTCCAATGAAAGTGAAACAATGTGCGCGCGCGTGCGTGTGTGTGTGTGTGTGTGTGTGTAATGAAAACCCATCAGTGTGTGTGTGTAATGAGAGTGTAGGAGGGTAAATGTTGCAGGATGTCTTGAGAAGCAATTAGATGTGCATTTGCAGGAAGCTATCTTCATCTTCACTCGATGTAGGTTAGACAGAGATGTAACACCTCATGCTCTATGTCTCTCTTCCAAGAAATATTTCTACATCACAATTACAGCTAAAACACTTGCTCTTTTTGCCAAAGTGAACGACTCACCACCCATGAGAAGCTTTGTAGACCTTGGCAAAGATGGCTTTATTGAAGTTAAATGTACTGTGTTAAATTACTAAGCTTTAAAAAATGGGGGTAAATATGTTGGTAATGCCCATCCTGAAGACATAGTTGTGTTTGTTTAGTATTTTGAGGAAGAGAATGTGTGCTGTGTCTTCTCATAATTAGAATTATTAAATAGCATTATTTAATGAAATATTTTCAACTATGCCTATGCAATATACATTCCCAATTCCCAAAAAGTTGGAACAGTATGAAAAATGCTAATAAAAACAAAAATGATATTCATCCTTTCCTATATTGAAAGCACTACAACTACACATTATATGATGTTTTACCTTGTGAATTTCATTGTTTTTTTGTTTTTTTTTAAATGTACAGTCATTTAAAATCAGTTGATTGCAACACGCTATAAAAAAGTTGGGTAATTCGAGTGTTTACCACAGTGAAACATAATCATTTCTCTAATAACACTTATTAGAGCATTTTGGCATTGAAGACACAAGTTTTTTAAGTGTAAAAAGTGTGTAGATCTTTAGTTACACAATTGTACGGGGTCTTCATTGCCGTATGGTGTGCTTCATAATGCACCACACATTCTCAATTGGAGATGGTCAGGATTGCAGGCAGGCCAATCTAGCACCCACACTCTCTGCTTCACAGCCATGCACTTGTAATCTGGGCAGTATGTGGTTTGAAGTTGTCCTGCTGGAAAATGTCACTGGAAAAGACGGTGCTAGATGACAGTATATGTTGATCCAAAATTTGTACACATCTGTCTGCATTCATGATGTTCTCACAGATGTGCAAGTTACCCATGCCATGGGCACTGACAAAATTCTGACCAATACAGACACTCGCTTCTGGACCTGACGCTGATAACAGCTTGGATGACCTTTTCCTGTTTGGCCTGGATAACACGACGGCTGAGTTTTTCAAAACCTTTTTGAAATGGGGACTCATCAGACCAAAAAACACAGTTCCATTGTTCTACTTTCCATCTAGAGAAGTCGGCAGATCTTCTGGACAGTGTTGATGTCAACATTAAAGGATGCATATCGCTCGGTCCCACGTGCAGCTTTGGGACTCTCTGATCACTGTCTGGTTCATCTTCTCCCGACCTACAGGCAGAAATTAAAATCAACAAAGCCAGTTGTAAGGACTATAAGGAGATGGACTATTGAAGCAGAGCTGGAACTACAAGCCTGCTTTGACTGCACTGATTGGAGTGTTTTTGAAGCTGCAGCTACAGACCTGGACGAGCTCACAGATACTGTTACGTCATACATCAGTTTCTGTGAGGATATGTGCATCCCTACTAGGACATTTTTGTCATTCAACAATAATAAACCATGGTTCACAGGGAAACTCAGACAGCTTTGTCATGCCAAAGAGGAGGCTTACAGGGGTGGGGATAGAGTCTTGTATAATCAGGCCAGGAACACACTGAATAAGGAAATCAGAGTGGCTAAAAGAAGCTACTCTGAGAAGCTGAAAAGCAAGTTTTCAGCTAACGACCCTGCATCAGTGTGGAGTGGCCTGAAACAACTTACTAATTACAGGACTCCTACCCCCAACCCTGTGGCGGACCAACGACTGGCTGGCTGACCTGAATGTGTTTTACTGCAGATTTGAATGGCCCGATTTCACACCCCACATGCACTCGGACCTTCATTTCACACAACCATTAACACCTCCTGCAACCCCCTCCTCCCCCTCCTGCTACACTACCTGCACTCAAGATCTGTGAGGGACGATGTGTGCCGTGTCTTTCGGAAGCAAAGGACAAGGAAGGCTCCAGGACCAGATGGCATCTCACCAGCTTGCCTTCGTTCCTGTGCTAACCAACTGGCCCCCATCTTCACTCAGATCTTCAATAGATCACTGGAGCAGTGTGAAGTCCCATGCTGCTTCAAGCGCTCAGTTATTATCCCGTCCCTAAGAAACCTAAAATCACAGGACTTAATGACTACAGACCTGTCAGCCCTGACATCTGTGGTCATGAAGTCATTTGAGAGACTGGTGTTGGCCCACCTGAAGGACATCACTGGACCCTTTCTGGACACCCTTCAATTTGCTTATCGAGCAAACAGGTCTGTGGATGATGCAGTCAACATGGGATTTCATCATATCCTGCAACATCTGGACAGACCAGGGACATACGTAAGGATCCTTTTTGTGGACTTCAGCTCGGCTTTCAACACAATCATACCAGATATACTCCGGACTAAGTTAAACCAACTCCCTGTTCCCACCTCTACCTGTCAGTGGATTACCAGCTTTCTGATGGACAGGCAGCAGCTTGTGAGGCAGGGAAAATTCACTTCCACCACCTGTACCATCAGCACTGGTGCCCCCCAGGGATGTGTGCTCTCCCCACTTCTCTTCTCCCTGTACACCAATGACTGCACCACCAAGGACCCCTCTGTCAGGCTCCTGAAGTTTGCAGGCGACACCACATGTCATCGGCCTCATCCGAGATGATGATGAGTCTGCATATAGAAAGGAGGTTGAGCGGCTGGCTTTCTGGTGCAGTCAAAACAACCTGGAGCTGAACACGCTCAAAACAGTGGAGATGATTGTGGACTTTAGGAGGAACACCCCAACATTGTCCCCCCTCACCATTCTAAACAGCACTGTGGCAGCAGTGGAGTCATTCAGGTTCCTGGGCACTACCATCTCACAGGACCTGAAGTGGGAGATACACATCGACTCCATTGTGAAAAAGGCCCAGCAGAGGTTGTACTTCCTTCAGCCAGCTGAGGAAGTTCAACCTGCCACCAGTGCTGCTGAAACAGTTCTACTCAGCAGTCATTGAGTCTGTCCTCTGCACTTCAATAACTGTCTGGTTTGGTGCAGCTACTGAAATCAGACATCAGAAGACTACAAAGGACAGTTCGGTCTGCTGAGAGGATTATTGGTTGCCCCCTGCCCCCCTTCAAGAACTATACACTTCCAGAGTGAGGAAAAAGGCTGGTAAAATCACTCTGGACCCCACTCACCCTGCCCACTACCTTTTTGAACTGTTGCCTTCTGGCGGCGCTTCAGAGCTCTGAACACCAGAACCGTCAGACACAGGAACAGTTTTTTCCCTCAGGCCATCCATCTAATGAACAATTAAATTGCCCCATTGAGAATAATTATGTGCAATAAACAGTTTAATTTTAATTTTAATTTATATTATCCAACATATCCACTTCTGCCATTACTTACATTGCTCTGTACATAATATACAGGTTTTTGTTCTTTATATAACAGATTGTATTAGATTTGCACTACGTGTGTGTATGTGGGTATGTATGAAGGTGAGTGTATGTACGTATATGTATAATTATTTATTTTGTGTTCTTTTTTGTTTTTAATTACCTATGTCTTGCTGCTGTTTTTTGGTATTGTTTGTATTGTTGACTGGAAGCTCCTGTCACCTAGACAAATTCCTTGTATGTGTAAGCATACTTGGCAATCAAAGCTGATTCTGATTCTGATTCTGATGTATGGCTTCTGCTTTGCATTTTAAAGTCTTAACTTGAAACTGTGGATGCAGCGGCGAGTGGTGTTGACTAACAAAGGTTTACTAAAGTACTCCCAAACCCATGTTCATGATATCCATTACAGATGAATTATGTTTTTTAAGACCATGACGTCTGACGGATCAGAGATCACACGCAATGTGTTTTTCGTCTTGCCCTTTATGCACTGAGATTTGACCAGATTCCATGAATCTCAAAGTGCTGGATTATTTGTGAATCATCTGTTGGCAAATTGACAAGTCTTGAATGATCCTTGCTCTTGAAGGTCTAGGCTATTTTTGGAGTTCCTTATACAGTTTAGAGTATTATGAAATGATTACCTCACCTGTTTAACATCTCCGGTTTCACATCACCTTGTTATTTTAACTCGTCAAATTTGATTAGTCTTAAACTGCCTCTCTCTAGTTGTAGTGCTTTCAATATAGCAAAGGGTGAATATAATTGAAAAATCACTCCTTTTTGTTTTTATAAGCATTTTCCATACTGTTCCAACTTTTTTGGAATTGGGGTTGTATTTCGGGATGACCAGGGCACTATTTACTCATTGAATAGGCCTGTCTTTGAACAGATTTATTTTTGAAAGTCAACTTTTCTATAGGCATATACAGTTCCTTAACATCTAAACTGACTCTAAAAAAGCTTTTGAACATTTCCATGTATTATGCGGATGAAAAAAAAGATACATTTAATTTAACACAGAGCGGAGAATGTTGTCATACTCTATGGGGTAAGTTGTTACAATGATAACTTGCTGTTTATTGAGACTGATTTGAGAAGAATACATTTTATGAAATATAAAGTACTAATAAAAATAGAAAAAATTAATAAAAATTATTTTCCACAATCTATCTGCATTTTAAATATAATATGTAAGTAGGCTATTAATAGATGTTCAGCAATAGTACTCAGAAAGCACTCAAAGATTTTAGGATTTTAAGAATCTGATAACAACATAAGTCATATTTAATAAAATATCAGTTAAAAACTAAATATTTTAGTTTTATTAATTTCGTTTAGAAATTTGGGGATCTGACTTTTAAAAATACTGTTCCATTTCTCTAGGAATAAAGTCAGCACAAGGAGAATAAAACTAACTGATTGTCTGATGCAATGTACCAGTTCTATGACATTTTGATACTTCACTTATAGCTGTCTTTAAGAGCTCAAAAGCAACAGGTCCATTTAAAGAAAATAACTGGTTATTACAATCACAGGTTTGCAGCCATGATTGTTTTCTCAGTGAAAACCACAGTGCCTCTTTTCTCCTTGCCATTTAAAACTCTTTTATTTTGTCACTTTTCCTGTTAACTGATCTGCATGTACACATTTTTGTGCATGTATGTCATGTTATAATGCATTTATGTTCTCCCCTCCCTCTTCATTTCGCCAATAGGCATCTCTGAATAATTGATAGCAAGAACAGAGCGTTGGGTTCACAGCTTGTGTGCACCATCTTTTATTTTCATCTTTATGCTAGCAAATTTATCTGCATTTTCCTTCTAATAGCACAGATGTCAAAGAAACAGCTGCCACCCAATAACACTCCCTCCAGCCAATAAATTACGACTTGCTATCATGTGTGCATGCTACACAGATACGATATACACTAAACTACATTCTGTATGTGTGGTCTTCTTTTTTATATATTTCCTTCCTCTCTAATGCATTTTAAAATCACGTGGGCCTGTTATATTCTGTCACATGTACTAAAATGGCAGTCTTAAAGACACACACACATACAGACATATAGCACACTTACAGTGCACAGGTACACAGAGAGAAAGAGAATGATAGAGCCACTGTGAATAAGAAATAGAGCACTATTTCACATTACATGTGATGTGACCTTTTCAAAATAGCATTGCCTAAAACATGCCCTATCTCTCTCTCCATCTCTTTCACAATACAAACACACACACAAACAAACACAAACACATGCTCAAACAGTCATCCAGAAAAATACAGCTCTGACATCTAACATATTTAACACACACACACATTCCACACTTGTGTGTGCTTTTATATAATGCTAGTAAATAGGGCTGTCAATCAATTACACATTTTAACTGACTTAACTAAACTACAAATTTAAATGCAGATTACTTAATCATAATTGATCGCAAGTAACCGCATATATCAATATTCGCAAAGAAAGACACCCAAATAATAAAATAAAAAATTTCAATCTGTAACGATTAAATAATTATAAATAATTTAAAGTAAATAATTATAAATAGAACATATAATAAATATAATATTCCACATAATCAAAATATACATTACATTATTTTGGCAGACAAGTAAATCATTGATTAGGAAATACAAAAAGTTACTTTAAAATGCACAATATTGTTTATTTTAATATAAGTTAGCAAGCAAATAACTGGCCTACAGTCCACAGCAATCTATTTTGCAATTGAATTTGACAATCTGTCCATGATAGAGTAACTTAGAATAACAGATCTCGAGACCACTGCATTCGGAGTTGCGCACCATCCAGCTGTGTTTGAATGCAAGAGCGCATCTTTTCATACCCATTATTTCAGCCAACAGTGTATTAAGGAAATATAAGGTCTTTATTGAACAAAATATTGCTTCACCGCCGCAAGTTCTCTTGTACATTCACACAGCGAGATATCTTTATACAAACCGCCAGCTCACTCTACTCAAAAAGCAATCAGCTAATAATTCATTTAAAACACTCTGTGCTCTGACTTGCCTACCAGCTGCCACCAGCCCACTACTTCAGCAAAACATGTTTGTTTTGGGAAATAAATAACAATATTAATCAAAAATCAATCAGAAAAGTCAATGTGAACCTGCACCTGCCAAACAAAGCAGTTAGTGATTGCTAGTGACATGTGGGAGAGTCTTAAAAGTACAGTATTTGAATGATCACATATCAGACTTCCACAGACAGCAGACTGGCCTCATTACTGCACAGTGGGTTTCATGAGCACCATTATGTAAAGAGGAAATAGACAAGGGCTTTGACAGCTGTAAGAGCTGAAGGGTGTTTTAGTGCCCTGAGACTGAGGCTGAGTGGGGTCAAGTCTAGAAACTGATTCTATACAGGCTTTGTACTTTTTTTGCTTGGGGGCAAAAAAGAGGTAGTAGTTTTTATACTATCTGTCAAATGTTTGGAAACACTTAGCTTAAATATTTCTCATGATCTTACAAACCTTTTAAATCTAAAGGCTTATGCTTAAATTATTGAAATGAGTTGTGTAGACAAAAATAAATTGTCCATATGAATTAACTTCTTAACAAAACTACTGTAAACAAATTAATGTTGTTCTGAACAATGAAGGAAAAGCAGCCAACAAGAGTCCCAGACAGATGAAAACGGTTTAAAAAGCATCCCAGATGGCACCTCGTGAAGTTGGATGAGAGAATGAGTGTGCAGAGTTGTAATCTTCAAGATAGGTCACTATATGATTCCTTCCAATCCTTCCATTTGTGTTTTGTATTTTTGATGACTACTATTATTCTAACATGTACACATGTTTGGATACACCTACTCATTCTTTGTTATTTATATTTCATACATCACAAAAGCAGTGTGTAAACAGACTTTTTAATGCATTTTCTCCCCATTTTGGCATGCCCGATTCCCAATTCGCTCTAGGTCCTCGTGGTGGTGTAGTGACTCGCCTCAATCTGGGTGGTGGAGGATGAATCTCAGTTGCCTCCGCATCTGAGATCATCAATCAGTGCATCTTATCATGTGGCTTGTTGAGCCGCGGAGACCTAGTGCATGTGGAGACTTCCACGTACACCACGCCCCCCCACACGAGAGCGAGAACCACATTATAGCGACCACAAGGAGGTTAACCCAACCTGACTCTTCCCACCCTAGCAACTGTGCCTAGTGGTTGCTTAGGAAGCCTGACTGGAGTCACGAACTAGCAACTCCAGGTGTGGTAGTCAGCGTCTTGCTGAGCTACCCAGGCCCCCTAAATAGTAGATTGTTGATTTTTCCACCCAACCGACAGAATACAAGATGCACGCTCATCATCATGACAACAGTAAGCAGTTCCAGTACAAGTTGTAATGCTGTTCTACAAGTTTTACAGTACAACAGTACAAGTTCAAGTTTGGATGCAATAAGAGAAGAAGGGTTTACACAGGTGGCATGTGAATGAAATGGCAGTAAAAAAAAGCAAACATATAATGCAAGCATCCAGTGTTTTAAGACAGCTATCAGACAAGTGATAACTAAACACTTCTATCCACAAAAATAATCATAGAAAAATTATGTAATTTCAAACAATGATTAAACAATTTCATCTCTGTCCATTCGGATAATTTGAAGAATAGACTTGTGCTTAAGCCATTTTGCCTAGGTGCACTCAGTAATATTTGTGTTTATGTTGTGCTTACACATAGCTGTGTAGATGTAGCATCAAGCATAAACTAAAGTTGTAAGTTAACGATATTTGAAGCTATACGAAGTCAACCATGATTCATTTATTTTGCTAATGTAAGCATCCAAACACATGGGATTATCGCCAAAAAAAGAGAGGATTATTTGGCTGGTCTTATGATCACATGATCTCATTTGATCCTTTCAAACATATTTTTCAAAAACACTATTCAACTGTTACCATTTCATAAAAGTTTAGTTATTAGCAGAGTGAATATTTAATTATTAGGTGAAGTAGGAAAGTTAGATAAGAATCTGGCACTAGCCAAACAATGGAGCTTGCATCAAACACATGAGTGCCGGAGTTCAACATGTTAAACATATGTACTAAAAACTAAGCCACAGCTCCAATGCCTTAAACTTTGTTTTTCTCAGGACAAATGTCTATAACCTCAGACGTTAGACTCTCGTTTGTGTTTTAGTGTGTGTAAGAGTTAGAGAGATACAGCAAGAGAGAGAGAGAGAGAGGAGTAAAGGAAGTGCCCACACAGTGTTTGTTGTCCATTACAGACTTTGTATCCTCATAATAATTCATTATGATATTTAACAGGCTCTATTAAAGTAAATGACTCATCTTCTTGCAAGTGTACTGGCTGCTGATAGTTTATACATTTTCATCAAATTATGAATGTTTACTGTTTTGAAGCAACAGAGCGATGAGAGGCATGTTCAGAGAGATGGATCATGTTGCTTGGGTTAGTTCTGTACTCTACTTATTCCTTACTCCCTCACTCTCTCTCTCTCTCTCTCTCTCAAATTCAAATTAATATGAGCTTTATTGGCATGACAAATTGTACATTGTACTGTTTGGTTGACTCTTCCCTCTTTTTGTGGCAGGAATTGATGTACTTTGCTGCAAGTGAAATGCAGTCTCTCTGTTCACCAAGTAAATATTGAACTTGTGCATCATTCTTCAACTTTTGGAAGTTGGGACAAATAATTTCAAATTTGGGAAAGAAGTGTTTTCGAATTTCATTATAATTAGGGCAGGTGGTTAAGAAGTGCAGCTCTGTTTCTATTTGTCCTTGGATACAGTACGAGCATAACCTGCCCTCTCTGGGCATCCAGCTCTGACTGTATCTGCCCTTCTCTATCGCCAGTCTGTGGTCACTCAGTCTGTAACCTCATCATGTTTTTCCTCAGTTTGTGGTCTCTGACTGTACTCAGGTATTCTGATGTTGTGTAATCTCTGTTTAGGGCCAAATAACATTGTAGTTGGTTTGTTCAATAAGTTTGGTAGTTTTCTTTTTGTGCGTTAATCATTTGTTTGGGCTGGATTGTGTGGATGAGGGTGTCAGTGTCCTGAGGCTGATTATTGTTAGTCGTGTTAGTCTGTTTGTGGAGCTTCAGGACCAGCTGAATAAGGGGACTCTTTTCAGTGTTCACTTGTTTTTAAGGGCTTTAAAATGTTGAAAGAGTTGGGGTCACTCAGTTTTAGATGTTTCCAAAATGTAATGGCTCTTTTTTCAATGTGGATTAATAGAGGGTATTGGCCTAATTCTGCCGTGCATGCATTATTAAGTGTGTTTCTCTGTACCCTAAGAATGCTTTTACAAAACTCTGTATGCAGGGCTACAATCAGATTTTTGTCCCATTTTTCAAATTGGTGATTTAGGAGAGGACCCCAAACTTCGCTGCCATATAGTGCAATAGGTTCAATGAATACTCTATGAAATTGTAATATTTTGAGCCAGATTCTAATAGAATAGATTCTGGATAGATTTTTTAATGGCATAGAAAGCCCTTCTTGCTTTCGCTTTCAGTTCATTCACAGCCAAGTTGAGGTTTTGGCATGATCACATTTTGTTCATACCAAGGGTGAAACTGTATTTCTTTCCCTGACATCTGGGTCTTTTCCGGAATGTTAGAACTTTAGTTTTAGTTGGGTTAATGGTCAGGGCCCAGGTCTGACAGAACTGATGCAGGATGTCCAGGTTCTGCTGTAGACCCTCTTCTGTTGGAGACAGCAGGACCGGATCTGCATACAGGAGGAACTTTATACTGGAGTCATGTAGTGTGAGGCCAGGAGCTGCTGCTTGTTCTAGTAGTTTTGCCAATAAATTAATATATATTGAAGAGGGTCGGTGATAGTGGGCAGTCCTGTCTCACACCCCGCCCTTGAGTGAAGAACTCAGTTTGTTTATTGCCAATTTTGATCGAACATTTATTGTTTGAATTCATTGCTTTTATGATGTTGTATGTTTTGCCCCCTATACCAATTTCTGAAAGTTTAGACAGTAGACCTTGGTGCCAAATTGAATCAAAGGCCTTCTGGAAATCTACAAAGCATGCAAATATTTATTTTTTTTTTTGGTTGATGTATTTATCTAATCACGGTATGTAGGGTGAAGATATGGTCTGATGTTCTAAAATTTGGTAAGAATCCAATTTGACTTTTGCTTAAGGCAAAAGTGTTCGGTAAGGAAGTGAACGAGTCTTGTGTTGATGATACTGCTGGACATCTTCCCAGAAGCCTCTGTATTTGTTTGGATCTAATTTGTCTCCACTCTTGAATTGGGCGTTATGAGTCCTCTATTCCAGGTGTCAGGGAAATGACAAACACTCAGAACCAAGTTGAACAGTTTCAGTAAGGCCAATCTTAATTTGTGCTCTGTGTTCTTCAGCATTTCATTGAGGATGCCATCTGGTCCATTTTCTTTTTTGAGTTTTAGGGCCTGGATTTTATCAATCAGTTCATTTTCTGTGATGGGGTAGTCTAATGGGTTTTGGTATTTACCAATTGTATGTTCCATATTGATCATTTTTTCATATATTTGGGTTTGTTCTGGGTTCAATTTTACTTCACTATAAAGTTGTTCAAAGTGATTTTGTATGGCTGTTTGTTTATGTTGTCTTTTATTCAGGGAATACCAATTGTCCCAGAATTTGTTAGAATGTATTGATTCTTAAATAGTTTTTAGCTGATTTTGCATGCACTGTTCTCTCTTTGTCCTGAGTGTATTTTTATACTGTTTAAGTTCCTTACAATACTGATGGCACAAATCTGCATCATTTGGTTGTCTGTGTTTTCATTTGATAATTGTCTTAATTTTTTCCTCATTGTTTTATTCTCTCTCTCTCTCTCTCTCTCTCTCTCTCTCTCTCTCTCTCTCTCTCTCTCTCTCTCTCTCTCTCTCTCACACACACACACACACACACACACACACACACACACTGCCCCTAAAGGCATTGGCCTAGTGCATGATGGTTGGTGGTTCTTATGGAGCAGGCTGCTGCCATATCTATTATGCACAGCCCCTCTCTTACACAGTAATAGAAATTAATGTATTCATATCTATATCAAAGGCTGTGCTATCCTACTTTATTTTACAGGGCATTCTTGTGCTGCAAGACTCTTTTGGCTCTGTCGCCGAAAACCCTGATGAGAATTATCTGCCACTTGGATTTCTGCTAATAATTTATGTGTTGTTGTTCCTCCACAGAAAGGCATGTAGACATTTGAGCAAGGTTGAGGAAGGGTTGCTACTGCGATGTGACAGTTTGGCAAAAGAGGATGACAAGAGGAGAGAAAGTGTGAGAAACCAGGAGAGTTTTCTCATAGGTCAGTTCAAAAGTCAAGCCCACACTCCATCTCTTTTTGACACTTTGTGTTCATCTCTTGCTCACTCCTCCTATACAGTGGGTAAGCCAAGGGCGTAGATTCCAAGCAAGTACAACCCCCCAATATTTATACCATGATCAATGGAAACATCGATCATGGTATAAACACACACACCAATGTTCAAGCCAAACCTACGCCCTTGGGGTAAGCAAACAGATTGAGCCTTACTACCTCAGGGAGTTCCGCTGCATGAAAACTTTCCATTCTCACATGTGAGATCCGTTCGCAAAATCACCGCCAGGAGGCACAAAGGGACACTTTTGTCACCATCTTGTGTGTGTGTGTGTGTGTGTGTGTGTGTGTGTGTGTGTGTGTGTGTGTGTGTGTGTGTGTGTGTGTGTGTGTGTGTGTTTATTTTGTTGTTTTCAAATAGTATTAAATATTGTGGACTGATGGTTCAGGGGCTGCACGCTCATGTCAACTGATACTGTCTTTTCCTGCTAATCTCAGGTTCTAGACCAACTTCACTTATCTTATATTATCTTGTCTGTTTAGATACATGTAGAAAGTAAACTACCTCCAGCAGATTCACAAAAGCCATTTTGCGCTGTGGCTGCTACTGACACTGTGTCCTGTAAGATCATTGTTGTTCATGTTATGCTGATTTTGTATACATCATACTCTCTCAAACACACACTATCATACTCTCTCACACGTGCTTTCAAACTCTCTCAAACGCACACAATCATACTCTTTCCAAGCATTCACACGCACTATCAAAGCATTCACACAAACTATCATACTCTCTCACATGCATATAAAACTCTCACACATGCTATCAAAGCATTCACACACACTATCAAACTCTCTCACATGCATATAAAACTCTCACACATGCTATCAAAGCATTCACACACACTATCAAACTCTCTCACATGCATATAAAACTCTCACACATGCTATCAAAGCATTCACACACACTATCAAACTCTCTCACATGCATATCAAACTCTCTCACATGCATATAAAACTCTCACACATGCTATCAAAGCATTCACACACACTATCAAACTCTCTCACATGCACTATAAAGCTTTATCTCACACGCACACAATAATACTCTCTCACACGTGTTATCAAACTCACACACATGCTATCAAACTCACACACGTGCTATCAAACTTTATTTCACAAGCACTTTCAAAGCATTCATACACACTATCAAACTCTCACATGCACTATCAAACTTTATATTACACGCACACTATCAAACTCTATCACATGCACTATCAAACTCTCACATGCGCTATCAAACTCTCTCTTGCACAAACTACAAACTCTCACGCATAAACTATCAAATTCTCATGCACAGACTATCAAGCAGTCTCTCATTAACTATCAAACTCTGTCTCACGAACTATCAAACTCTCTCTTGCGAACTATCAAACTCTGGCGCACAAACTATCAAACTCTCTCTCACGAACTATCAAACTCTCTCTTGCGAACTATCAAACTCTTGCGCACAAACTATCAAACTCTCTCACGAACTATCAAACTCTCTTGCGAACTATCAAACTCTCTCTTGCAAACTATCAAACTCTCTCACACAAACTATCAAACTCTCTCACTCACAAACTATCAAACTCTCTCGCTCACAAACTATCAAACTCTCTCTCACGAACTATCAAACTCTCTCTTGCGAACTATCAAACTCTCTCTCACGAACTATCAAACTCTCTCTTGCGAACTATCAAACTCTTGCGCACAAACTATCAAACTCTCTCGCTCACAAACTATCAAACTCTCTCGCTCACAAACTATCAAACTCTCACTCCTGAGAAGCTTTGGGTGTGCACTGTTGTGTGTGTGAGAGAGAGAGTGTCACGAACCCCGCTCCCTCGCTCCGCTCCCTCGAGCGTCCACGCTCGTTCCACCCCCTCGAGCTCCCACGCTCGTTCCGCCCCCTCGAGCTCCCACGCTCGTTCCGCCCCCTCGAGCTCGCACGCTCTTTTTGCTCGCTCGAGCCCTCACGCCCAATTTGCTCCTACTCGCTCACATGCTCGTAGGCAATCTCCCTTCCTCAAGTTTCTCACGCGTTTCCAATCCCCCAGAACATTATGACCACCTGCACTCGAGTCATCTGCACTCCTGCACATTAGTTTCACCTGCACTCGTCTCATCACCTGTCATGGTTTACACCTGCACTTGCCCCTATATATATCACTACCCTTTCGTCTCACGGTTGTTGGTTATTGTATTTAGTTTCCCGTGTCTTTGCCCCCCACTAGTCTCGTCTAGTTTTGACCTCCTCTCGTTCACCTCTTAGCTTGCCAGCTCCCCTTGTTCCCCTGTCTTTTGCTCCCACTAGTCCCGTCTCGCTTATCCTGTTTACCCGGCTTTGACCCTCGCTCCCTCTACTACTCTCCCGGATTTGCCCCTTTACTCTCTTTGATTCCCGGCTTTTGACCCTACGCTTCCCTCGACAACTCTTCACTGGATTTACCCTTTTCTGTACTTTTGCCTGCCTGCAATAAAGCGCAGTTTGACTTACATTGTGACTGTCTCTTCTTGTGCGGGTTACAGAATAACCAACCGTTACCGAAGACAGTCACAATGCCCAGCGCTGAGGATTCGCGCAGCTCACTAGAGCGGAGGTGCACGTCACATTCGGCGCGAGGAGCTACTTTTTGGAGGCAGGACCAAGCGCTCGCGGCCCAGGGGCAGCAGGTATGTCACTTGTCTTTTTTATGTCACCCTGTTTCACCTGTGTCTGCCCCTGAGCCCGTTTATGCCTCCAGTGCATTTCTGAGCGCCGTAAGCCTTCAACCCCCTGAGAGGTTTGATGGCTCTTCGGGCACTTGCCAAGGGTTGTTTATGCAGGGCAGCGGTTGTAGAACTTTTAAACGTGCCCTTAACATTATGGACCCAGCGGCCCAACTCTTGGTTTTGCGTCAGGGGAGTCAACCCTTGGAGGCTTATGTGGTTGATTTTTGTGCCCTGGCCAACCAGGTGAATTTTGATGAGGTGGCTCTGAAAGACATTTTTCAATTTGGACTGAATGAGCCAGCCTCATCATTCATGCCTGGTGGTGGCTGCTCTCTCAACCTGGCTCAGTTTATTGACCTCGCCCTACTGTACGCTGGTTCCTCATTTACTGTGGGGAGGCAGAAACTGAACCAGCATTCCATACCACGGCCCCGTCTTGAAGCCTACCACGGCCCCGTCTTGAAGCCTACCACGGCCCCGTCTTGAAGCCTACCACGGCCCCGTCTTGAAGCCTTCACGGCCCTAGTCCGAAGCCTGTCACGGCCCTAGTCCCGAAGCCTGTCGCGCCCTAGTCGAAGACTGACACGGCCCTAGCCCGAAGCCTGACACGGCCCTAGTCCCGAAGCCTTACGCGCCCTAGCCCGAAGCCTGACACGGCCCTAGCCCGAAGCCTTACGGCCCTAGCCCGAAGCCTTACCGGCCCTAGTCCCGAAGCCTGACACGGCCCCAGTCCGAGGCCTGTCACGTCCCCAGTCCGAAGCCTGACACGGCCCTAGCCCGAAGCCTGACCACGGCCCCAGTCCCGAAGCCTGTCACGGCCCCAGTCTCGAAGCCTGGCGCGACCAGCGAGTCAGCGCCCATGCCTGCCACGGCCAGAGAGTCAGCGCCCATGCCGCCCACGACCAGCGAGCCAGTGCCCATGCCCACCACGGCCAACGAGCCAGCGCCCATGCCCGCCACGTTCGGCGAGCCAGCGCCTGTAGCCTCGACCGTCCCCATGGCCACGTCCCCTGTTGGCCGAGGACGCAAGAGAAGGAAGAGGGCCCCTTCTCCCCAGTCTCATATTGTGCTCAAGACCGCAGAGGTTCCACGGCTCTGCCGGGTTCTGCTCCGCCCCCAGAGTCTTCCATGGCTCTGCCGGGTTCTGCTCCGCCCCCAGAGTCTTCCACGGCTCTGCCGGGTTCTGCTCCGCCCCCAGAGTCTTCCACGGCTCTGCCAGCCTCTGCTCACCCCTCAGAGCCCTCGCGGCCTCCGCCTCTCGAGTCTCCCAAGGCTCCTCCTCCCAAGCCTCCCAGGGCTCCTCTCAAGCCTCCCAGGGCTCTTCTTCTCGAGCCTTCCAAGGCTCCTCCTCCCAAGCCTCCCAGGGCTCCTCCTCTCGAGCCTCTCAGGGCTTCTCCTCTCGAGTCTTTCAGGGCTCCCCCTCCCAAGCCTCTCAGGGCTTCTCCTCTCGAGTCTCTCAGGGCTCCTCCCCCTTCCAAGCCTCTCAGGGCTTCATCTCTCGAGTCTTCCAGGGCCCCACCTCTAGAGCCTCTCGAGTCTTCCACGACCTTTTTCCCCAAGCCTCTCACGGCTCTACTCCCAGAGACTCCAGAGCCTCCTAGGGCTCCGCCTCTTGAGCCTCCTACGGCTCTGCCTCCCGAGCCTCCCACGGCTCCACCTCCCGAGCCCCTCACGGCTCTGCTCCCAAAGACTCCAGAGCTTTCTATGGCTCCGCCTCTCGGGCCTCCTACGGCTCTACCCCCCGAGACTACAGAGCCTGCCAGGTCGTCGCCTCGGGGACCTCCCACGGCGCCACCTCCATTGGCTCCACCTCCTGAGCCTTCCAGGCCTTCCCCCTAAAGCCTCCGTCGGCTCCACCTCCAGAGCCTTTCAGGCCTTCGCCCCTAAAGCCTCCTTCGGCTCCACCTCCAGAGCCTTCCAGAACCCCACCTCCAGAGCCGCCTACAGTGCCGCCTCTGACGGCACTGCCTTTCACGGCTCAGCCCGGACTTCCTGACCCTCTCCCTGTCCTGTGGCCTCTTCCCTGGCCTCCGGACCCTATTCCTGTCCGGTGGTCAGTTTGACCTTCATTGTGACTGTTTCTTCTTGTGCGGGTTACAGAGAGAAAATAAAAAGTGTTATTTTCACAATTTCTGATTGGGTGAGTGCCTCTGTTTTTCCCAGTTCAAAAACTGTAAGCCGATCACATTAGTGGCTTCGCTAAAATAACAATTTTGTATTATAACCATTGTTTTTATAAAGTTTCGCTTTTTATCATTCTTGTTTTGGTTCTGGGGTGAGGGTAAACAATGATGTTGTGATTTTTTTATTTTGGGGGGTTATCTCATTAACAAATTACCAATGGTTAATGACTTGGCATGAGCTGGCAGAGAATTGCATCATGTTTGGGAGCCAGCACGCGAACACTCTACTGACACAGATTATGACTTGAGATCCCACCACAAGAATACTCACCGATATTCGATGATGGATTGAATACGGTGATTGCCGACATTCTTCATACTACCCCAAATGTGGGGGAACGGTACGTTCTAGGAAGCCTAAGGTCATGCCAGGTCCAAATACAGCATTAGCGTGTCAGACAATGTCTGCAACGGCTTGCCCCAATTGTATGCTCCTTCAGACATTGTCACGTAATTCATGTTTACAGTGTTCAAACCCCCAACGAATAATGGTAAGTGAAGCTACATGACTTTAAAGTTGTCATGCCATATGTTTCACTTTGGGAGCATTGGGGTCACTAGTGAATCGGTTTGTTCTTACAGAGAATATATTGTAAATAATTAACTAGCAAAAAAATTATTCACTGGTACACTACAGTCCCAGCGCAAAGGTCACATTTTTAAGTAGATAATTTTGTCAATTGCTGCTGTTTTTCAGTGTTTTCACTTTTAGTACGTTTATATTTATCCTAATTGAGATCTCCATTGTTTTGTGCCACTCAGTGCTGTTCTGAATCAGTGTGAATCACTGTGATCTCAGTCTTTTTAAATGTATAACATCATATAATATCATGTTATTTGCAATCAGATCTGTTTCAAAGTAGATAATCTGTTCCCCATCACATTTGTTTATACCTGTATACAAACCTAATTCAAATGAGTTGAAGTTTGCAAATTATTAGTAGTTTTCTCAAATATAAACATGTGGCTTCACCAGGGACTTGCAAACTAATTTTCTTTTTTACAGGCATATTGATGGAAACCACAAGCTTGTGAGATGGAGGATGGTTTTTCATGGATGTGTGGATTTTTTTAGTTGAATCATCATATACTTGCGCTGTCTGAACTATAACCAATCATCAAGCGTTTTAGAACTTTTTCGTGAGGTTTTAAATAATTTTGGCTTACCATTGTTGCAATCATGGTATGGAAAACACAGGGGTCACTCGATACATGTTGGAGAGAAGGAGGCTTAACAGACATAGTGTCATCACTGGTCGCACTGGGCACAATCAGAGAATTGTGAGACTATGGCCAGAACTTAAACGTGTTATGACATTTCATTTTAGTAATCTATTTACATTCATGGAAAACCATTGTGTTCTAGTTTCCACTAATGAATTTAGAAGTTTAGAGCGCAATGGAACCACCATAGCTTATCTTATCCACAAAGGATACTGGGGCACCACGACAGGCACCTCCAAATCAAGCTCACCTGGTCTTGTTGTGACCTGGCAGATGACCAGAAATCATTGTTTGGTTGACCTTTTTTGGTTAACAATCTTTTGCTGGAATTGTGGTGTGCACCAGTTATCTCCCCAGCCAGAGACACCACATCCAACCCAGATAGCACTCCGACACAGTCATGTTAAAATAAGAGAAGGGACCGCCGGCAGATGCGGCAAAGGGAGGGGCCAGGCAAACCAAAATTTGCACAGGTAATGCCTATGCCGACAAGATGTGCCAAACGTACCCACCGACAGTAATAGAGCAGCCACCAGACAGTTAATAAAGTATATAAATTATAAGTGTATAAATAGAATGTTTTAGGAATTGGGTTTTGTAAGGGAGGCAGGTGGAAGGGGATATAATATATAGAAATAATATTTGAATGTAAAACTGAAACCAAAAGACACAAACACACACATAGGATGGACAGCTGCTGCAAACATTCTCTCTCTGTCGCACCACCGTCTGCTGTCGGCCTTTATACCTCTCGGAGGCTTGATTAGCCTGATAAGGGACCGGATGTGTGTAAAATCACGACCTGTTGCCTCAAGGTTCTGTCCTGTCTTCAAGCTTCTTCAATATGTACATCAATGACCTACCAACGAAAAAGTCACACAAATGCATGTATGCTGAGGATATTTACCTTGGGTCCCTGGGTCGCACCTCTACTGAGAGGGCACTCTCAACAAAGACATGATGAAGATGGCTGTATACTTTTCCTGCTGATGCTTCAGCCAAGTGCCACTAAAACTCTATCATGTATTTCCACCTTCAAAACATTATGACAAAACAGGAACTGAATATTTATCTCAAGGATCAGCGAATCAACCACAACCCGAGCCCAGTGTACTTGGGCTTAACCTTAATAGATCTTAATAGATCACTGATTTAGGAAAACGTCTTGAGAATAACCTGCTTGGTAAACTTGCTTGTACAAGCTGGGCACAAACCCTTGGGACAACAGCTCTGTTTCTATGCTGCTAAACAAATGAGAAATCAAGACCATCCGATACCAAGCTAGTTCATGTACAACTTATCCTATTTGCAACTGCAAAGATAATGGCCAAGATCCACAACAACGATTGACTCCCAGTATAATTTGTAGTGGGATCAGACACAGCAGGTTTGGCATATAATTTATTTTAAATTATAAAAAACATTATACATTTAAAAGGAAAAATAATCTGGGAATAAGTGTCCAAAATAAAGGTGAGTCTGGCATCCTTACACTGTACTGGGGCTATGTGTTGGTAGGGTAGTGATAAAAGAGTTAGGTCCAGGCAAACAGGGTCCTAGGACTGGGGCATGAGGGGCAGCCATTTCCTTTAGCAGCTCAGCTTCCCTGCCATCACATAGCAAAGACGGCTCCTGACAGCACATTTAACTCACTGCCAATAGTTCCTAAAAGCTCCCATCCTGGACCTTCGAGGATGCCAACGTGCATGCACAGGGAACTCGAGACCGGACTCTTGAAGAGAGGCGCACTCTGCATTCTGCTGCATTAAAATTGAATGTTGCTTCTGTTATAATGCATTACACTCTTAAGTATAACTATGAAGGGTAAGTATTATAATGTATTATAAATGTAGTTATAATGTATGTATAATGTCTTTACAATACATTATATATATGGGCTTCATAGAAAGTATTTCTAACATTTCCTTATGTGTTCCACCAAAGAAAGAAAGTCAAATGATTTGTAACAATATGAATGTAAGTAAATGATAACCATTTTAGTATTTTACCAAACTAACCATTCCTAACTGTCAATATTTTCCTTCATTTCAACAGCTAGATTGAACAAAATCGTTTTGACTTATAAAACACAAAAATGTCTTGTCATTTATAGTCATTAACATATACCTGGCATAGAACAGTATTGCCTTGGGTCCACTAATTCAGCAACTAATGCAACTAAATGCTGCATTAAGTGACTATTGGCCACTTTTGCCTAATTAAAGCATTCCAAGGGTTTGTTCCTTGGCAGATAATACATGAGATCTAAATTATTCATATTCACTAGTCCCTATTAGAATGCCAAGCTCTCCTGTGCTACAAATCTGTTGCTGTGAATACACCACCTCCAACCATCTGTCGGATATCTCTTGATCCCCACACACTCACACACCTTCTGCAGTTGCCTTCATGGCTCCACTTGGTGCGTCAGTCCTTGAGTCAAGTAACTTTAATGTGATATAGTTACTCTAGTCATTTCTAAATGCAATAGGATTGTCTGCACAGACAGTATGAAGAATAACTCACACCATCGGACCACATACTTGCTTATTTCAACAAGGTTATCAGTTCTATCCTTCAACTTCTCCCTCTCTCTCTCTCCATTTCGAAATCTTGCTCTCTCTCAGCCCCCCTCTAATTTCAGAAGAATTCTACAGCTGTGCTGAGCTAGAGGGGTAGGGAGAGCAATACAAAGAGAGAGGAGAAACTGAGACATGGGAGACTTCATGCATAATGCATCCATGTCCAGCCAAGCAATCACTACTCCTTTCCTCTGGGGATGTATGAAGCACCCAGCTAAAATGAATTTCTTCTTTTTAGAGGGGAGGGCAGAAATATATAAGCATTTTAAATTTGAGAAAATTTCAGTAATACAATGAACAGAGAGCAAAAATGTGAATCAGCATGGATGCATTTGAGAGAAAATTGTGACAGACTTTAGGTTCTTTGTTCTCTAGAAGGCCAGCATTAAAAGCAAAAAGAGAAGAGGGACTTCAACTCTGATTTTTCACATGCATTGTGCCAGGATATTTAATTGCAGTTAAAAGAAGCTATCAGGAGGATTTGTGACCATGCAATGTGGTATTTTGAAATCAGTGACGAATTCTCAGGGCCAGCAAAGCCTTCTCTGCTGGCGTAACATGCCTAATAAATAAAAACTATTTCATCCTTTATTCTAATTGACCTTTTTGCCTATGTATTTTCAGTCGCTTTCCACTCCTAATTCATCTTCAAACGAATTGCAAAAAACAAAAAATTTATCCAATCAGAATTTATTCCTCGATGCTTACAAGCAAAGTGAGACATCTGTTTCATAAATCGCATGCCCGAAGCCGAGCTCCTTAGCCAAATCAGCGTGTGAATCTGAGTTCTGCCCCGTCAGGCTTTCAGATTTTCCACAGAATCAAGAACAAACATTTCAAGTGAATAGGCATCTTAAGTCAGATTATCAGATTCATCAGCCAATCAGATTGATTTATTTGTTCTTGGTGGGTGTGATCTTTAGGATATGTCCCGGTCCAGGCCTTCTAGCTGGCCTTGAGTGATGCAATCATGCTTTAAGTGAAACGAAGAGTGCAATATCTTGCTGAGGAGTTGGCTGTCATCACTGCCACATCACCACTGAGAAAGAGATCCTTATGGATTTAAAAACCTGAGGTGTTCTGCATGATTGTGCGATGGATTAATTAAACCAGAATTGAAGGCTGATTTTCACTTCAGGCAAATTGCTAAGTGCTTTTTGTTTTGTTATAGCAACATCAAGAGTTTTCCAAGTGTAAATTAGGCTGCTTGAGCATTCAGTGTCAGTTCAAGTTTTGAAAAGTAACCGTGTACCCTGATGAAACAAAATTATTTCAAGCAAAATTTAAATCGCAAAAATTATTAGAGAGCTTTTTCTTGGTAATAAACCTCCTTGGTTCTGGCTTTCGTGCGTAGATGTGTTTTTAAAATGTCAATAGGTATTATTAGTTGACTGCCATGTAATGTATGAAAGGCATACGGTGTCTTATTCATTATGAAACTTGTTTTGTTAATGGCATGAATAGCCTAGACTTAAAATGAACGGACCACGGCTGTTTGACAAGGGAAAAGAACAAACTAAGAACAAGCCTCAACACAGAGGCTTCTGATGCCTTTATGATGTTGAAATTAGCATGTGATGTCAGAACAATAGTCAGATCAGAGCTGAAATTTAAAACAACACTGACAAAACTAGCAAACATCTCTGAATGCCAGGTATTATTATGAGTAAGTGATCTTAAGCATACACTGAACAAGAGTTTATAGTTCTGAGCTACACTACAACTTTAGACCAAAATGGAAGTTTACAATTATAAGCTAGCTTTATAAAACAATATGGTGGTTGTACCATGACACAATGATGTTCCAGTATCTCAACTAGTAAGAGCATGGTGTTAGCAACACCAAGAACGTGGGATCCTTCCCAGAAAACTTGATAATTGTATTCCTTGAATGCACTTTAAATAACTTTGGATAAAAGTGTGTACCAAATGAATTGGTGCAAATGATGGTTAATTAATGATTATAATCATGTACCATGGTATTTACTTGGTATTCCAAGGTACTTTGTTACCTAACTGAATTAACTACTTAATACACTAACTTACAGTATACTTTTCGCATATTACAGGAAAAAAAAATTATGTTTATGTATCTGAATAATACACATTTTGTAGTTTATGTAGAACAAAATCAATCAAGCAGCCAAACAATATAAAACATATTAAATGAACATAAATGGACAAATTCAAGAATAAACATAAATTATCAAATTAATGAACATAAACATATCAATGAATTAAAATAAACATATAAATGAATGAACATAAACTAATGAATGACCAAACTAATGATCAAACAATATACAGCATTGAATCAATAAACCCATACAATAATGAACTAATGAATCTAAATGAACAAATGAATGAATAAACATGAATGAACAATCAAATGAATGAACATAAATGAATACATTTACATCAATTAAAAAATTAACAAAATAATGAATGATCATAAACAAACAAAACTAATGAATGAACAAACAAATAGATGAAAAAACTAATTAATGAATGAACTTAAACTAATTAATAAATAAACTAATAATTTAAAGCTTCCAATCAACCAACCAATATATCAATGAGTAAATGAACATAACTGAACAAATTAATGAATAAAATTAAATGAACAAATAATGATTAAACATGAATGAATGGACAAATAAATGGACACCAGTCAAATAAATGAAAGGACATAAAAAATGAATGAATGAATATAAACAAAGAAATAAATGAACAAACTATTGAATGAATATAAACAAATGAAGGAAAAAACAAATGGATGAATGAACATAAACTATTGAATGAACGAAGGAAAGATCCATCCATCCATCCATCCATCGTCAACCGCTTATCCTGTGTACATGGTCGCGGGGGGCTGGAGCCTATCCCAGCTAACATTGGGCGAAAGGCGGGGGACACCCTGGACAGGTCGCCAGTCCATCGCAGGGCCACACATAGACAGACATACACTCCGAAGGAAAGATCAAACTATTTAAAGTTTCTAATCAACAAACCAATATAATAATGATCAAATTAACGTTAAATAAAATAATGATTGAATAAACAAATTACCAAATTAATGAATAAACATTTGTAATAACGTCTAGGTTACGAGACGTTGTGTCAGAGAAGCGACACTAGGGGTCTCTCTTGAGCGCCGATATTCACCTCTGGACTATGAAAAAAGGCCAATGAGAGTTGGCAACCAGTGTTTGCATGTCCCGCCCCCGGACATACGGGTATTTAAGCGGCACAAATACGGGAGTTCATTCAGGATTTTTCTGAGGAGCCGGAAATGGTCCGGCCACAACAGTGGCTCGGCTCAGCGACGTGGCAGGGAGACACAGCGTCTCGTTCCCTCCATCGGGAACGGGGTTACATACGTAACCTAGACGTTCCCCTTCTGTCGCTCTCTCCACGTTGTGTCAGAGAAGTGACACTAGGGGTCCACTTATAAAAGTGCCATGCGCTGAGCCGTGATGCGTGAACTGCTGATACAGGAGCGAGCAGGTATTCTTACGTGCAGGAGCGACCAACTGTATCAGGCTGCACGTACCCTTCCCCAATGCCCCATTTAAGCCATCAGGATTCCTTATCGTTACCCTGGAGGGGGGAACAAGGTGCTGGCCGCCAACCTGGGAACGGGCCAAGCCTGGCCGGGCCTCTTTTCTCTCTATGTTTCTGCATAGAGCAACTAAGGCCGGGGCCCTTACACGATTGAGGGAAGGGGTCTTAGCCATTATTCAGGGTGGAGAAGACCCTGCGGAGGCCACGCCTACCCGAGAGGGGAGGCAAGTTTAAGTGGCAAAACCATCAGAGGCCTGCTTAGGGCCTATGTGGAAAAGTCGGTGCAGTGGTGGATCCAGCCTCATGGAGGGGGAACATACAGCACGGCAACCGAGGCAGCCATGACTGCCTAAGGGAACCACGGGAGTCAGCTCGCCAGAGGGGACAGAACCGTGGTGTTACACACAGGGGGAGTCCGAAGGAGGCCTTACCTGTGGAGCACCTATACCAGTACAGGGTAGCTTGCGGTACCCGCAGTGGCTTGGGTCAGCGAGTTCCTCCGCTGAACTGCGACCCTCGAGGGCTAGGGAGGAATCGACCAGTGTCCCAAACCTGAGATCTCCTGGGAATGAAGGCGCACTGTTTCCCCTGGTTAGGGGGAAGGGCGCTAGGTGCAAGCGATTCACCCGATCAGATCGTGGGTGTGCCACCGAGTTCTACGGGTTCGGTACCAAGAAAACACGGGACGATACTGACTCAACTCGGAGATTGTAGAATCTCGCAAAAGTGTTAGGTGTTGCCCAGCCCTCTGCTCTACAAATGTCTGCTAAGGCAGTGCCCCTAGCCAGTGCCCATGAGGATGCAACACTCCTGGTGGAGTGAGCTCGGACCCGCAAGGGGGGGCACGGCCTGGGTGTGATAAGCCAGGGAAATGGCGTCGACAACCCAGTGGGCGAGTCTCTGCTTGGAGACAGCGTTCCCTTTCTGCTGTCCCCCAAAGCAGACGAGAAGAGCTGCTCAGAACGTCTGCTGCTCTGTGTGCGGTCCAGATAAATACGTAAAGCACATACTGGACACAGCAGTGAAAGGGCTGGGTCTACCTCCTCCCGGGGCAGCGCTTGCAGGTTCACCACCTGATCCCTGAAGGGTGTGGTAGGAACCTTGGGCACATAGCCCAGTCGCGGTCTTAGGATCACGAAGGTATCTGCCGGACCAAACTCCAGGCAAGCGTCGCTAACAGAGAACGCATGCAGGTCCCCGACCCTCTTGATGGAAGCGAGCGCGATCAGCAGGGCAGTCTTGAGAGAGAGGGCCCTGAGTCCAGCTGAGTCAAGCGGCTCGAAGGGGGATCTCTGGAGTCCCGTAAGGACGACTTACGGGAGCGGCGACATACACCTTGAGGGTGGAGGGGGACAGCCTCCTCTCCAGCCTCTCCTGAAAAAACACGAGCACTGACCTAACTGCGCACTTCTGCGGGTCTTCGGCTCGGGAAGAACACCAGTCCGCGAACAGATGCCACTTTAGAGCGTAGAGATTCCTGGTAGAGGGGGCTCTGGCTTGATTGATTGTATCTATGATGGTCGGTGGTATTCGGCTAGATCTTCCGCATCCCGTCCAAGGGCCAGACGTGGAGGTTCCAGAGGTCTGGGTGCGGGTGCCAGAGTGTGCCCCGTCCCTGGGAAAGAAGGTCCTTCCTCAGGGGAATTCGCCAGGGAGGGGCTGTCTTGAGGAGCGTGAGGTCCGAAAACCAAGTCCGGGTAGGCCAGTAAGGGGCTACCAGAATGACTTGCTCCTCGTCCTCCCTGACCTTGCATAGCACCTGTGCAAGAAGGCTCACTGGGGGGAATGCGTACTTGCGCAGCCCCGCAGGCCAGCTGTGTGCCAACGCGTCTGCCCTGAGGGGAGCCTCTGTCCGGGCATACCAGAGCGGGCAGTGGGAGGTTTCTTGGGAGGCAAATAGGTCCACCTGAGCCTTGCCGAACCGGTCCCAAATCAGCTGGACCGACTGGGGATGGAGCCTCCACTCTCCGCCAGGCAAGCTTTGTCTTGACAGCGCGTCCGCTATCACATTGAGGTTGCCGGGGATGTGAGTGGCGCGCAGTGACTTGAGTCGCTGCTGACTCCAAAGGAGGAGACGACGGGCGAGCTGTGACATGTGGAGGGAGCGTACTCCGCCTTGGCGGTTTATGTAGGCTACGACCGTGGTGCTGTCTGTCCTGACTAGGATGTGTTTGTTCCGAATTAACGGGAGAAACTTCTGCAGGGCCAGAAAAACAGCCAGCAGCTCTAGGCAGTTGATGTGCCAGCGCAGCGGCCTCGGTTCCACCGGCCTGCGGCTCTGGCGCCCGTTGCATACGGCGCCCCAACCCAATTTGGAGGCGTCGGTTGTGACCAGAACACGTCGGGACACCTGCTGCAAGGGTACTCCTGCCCTTAGAAAGCAGAGGTCTGTCCAGGGTTTGAAGGTTTGGCGGCAGGGAGAGGTAACTTTTATGTTGTGCGTGCCGTGGAGCTGTTGAAAACATTTTAGCGGGACCATGGCGCCTGGCTTGAAGGAAGCGAGGCATTTCAGCACTGACTGAGCACGCTCGTTGGAGAGACGTGCTGTCATTGGGACTGAGTCTAACTCCAGACCGAGAAAAGAGATGCTCTGGACCGGGGAGAGCTTGCTCTTTTCCCAGTTGACCTGAAACCCCAAACGGCTGAGGTGGCTGAGCACCTGGTCTCTGTGTGCGCATAGTAACTCTCAGGAATGGGCCAGTATGAGCCAGTCGTCGAGGTAATTGAGTATGCGTATGCCGGCTTCTCAGAGCGGGGCAAGAGCTGCCTCTGCGACTTTCGTGAAGATGCGAGGGGACAGAGACAGACCGAAGGGGAGGACTTTGTACTGATACCACCTGGCCGTCAAACGCGAACCTTAGGAAGGGTCGATGTCGAGGGCGAATTGAGACGTGGAAGTACGCGTCCTTCAGGTCTACCGCTGCGAACCAATCTAGATGCCGGACGCCAGATAGAATTTGTTTCTGGGTGAGCATTTTGAACGGGAGTTTGGACAAGGTCCGATTGAAAACTCGCAGGTCCAAGATCGGTCGTAAGCGCCGCCTTTCTTGGGTACAACGAAGTAAGGGCTGTAGAAACCCTTCTTCGTTTCGGTTGGAGGGACAGGCTCTATCGCGTCCTTTAATAGAAGGGAGGCGATTTCTTCGCGCAGGGAGTGGGCATGTTGGCCGTGTACTGCGGAAAAATGTATGCCCACGAAGGGGGGCGGAGACCTGGCAAACTGAATTGCGTAACCGAGTCGAATGGTCTGGTGCAGCCAGCGTGACGGTTGGGCAGTGCAAGCCACGCCTCTAAACTCCGTGCTAGGGGCACCAAGGGGACGGGTTTTTTGGACGTACCTGGCGGGGCTTCGCAGCGGTGCGGAACAGGTAACGCGGCGTCGGGAGGCAACGTGGCGTCCCGAGGCTCTGGTGCTGAGAATAAACTCAAAGCACTTACCTTGCTCCGCGCATCCGGCAGGGGGGCGGGTTCGTGACTGAGGAGGAGGTCTGATGTTGGCGTCCTCTGGACTCGTCTGAACCGGCTGGCCGGGGAACAGTCGTGGCGCTGAAGGCGGGGACACCGCATCCATGGAGCCGGGAATGTTGAGGCCTGAAAGCAGAGTGCCGTGAGAATGGCATTTGCGGGCCATGTGCCCCAGAGACAAAGGAAATAGCTCTTTTATTGAGAATTTGGGTACCGCAGCCCGTGTTAGGGGGTGCGGCAAATGAAAAAACAAACGATTCTCCTCCCGGCCCTCCACTGGGGGACGGAGCGGTCTTACCACCTCCGGAGCTAACGTCTTGGGCTCTGGGTGCATTGCCTCAGGAGCGCCTGGGAGCCTTCCCAGTCCTCGAGGGGGTCCGTGAGACAGGGGGCGTGCACTTCCCGCGGTTTGCTCGACGCTGGGGCTGAGAGCTGGGCCCGGGTTGAGGCGGAGCAGGAGCTTGCCTTCTGGCCACGGGAGGACGCACTCGGCGAGCAGACGGGGCGTGGGCCATGGCGGCAGGCTTGTGGCGAGGCATGATGTGAGAGATGGCCTCCGTCTGCTTCTTCACCGTGGAGAACTGCTTGGCAAAGTCCTCGACGGTGTCGCCGAAGAGGCCGAACTGGGAGACAGGGGCGTTGAGGAAGCGAGTCTTGTTGGTTTCACGCATCTCGACCATGTTCAGCCACAGTTGACGTTCCTGGACCACTAGCGTGGCCATCGCCTGCCCGAGCGCTTGCGCTGTGACCTTCGTCGCTCTCAGGGCGAGGTCGGTCGCTGAGCGCAGTTCCTGCAGCGTGTCGGGATCAGGGCCACCCCCGTGCATGTTGCGTAGTGCCTTGGCTTGGTGGACCTGCAGGAGAGCCATGGCATGCAGGGCGGAAGCAGCGCATCCGGTGGCGCTGTAGGCCTTCACTGTCAGCGAGGAGGTTGCTCTACAGGTCCGGGAAGGGAGTACGGGGCGACCTCGCCAGGTGGTAGGGGTACCGGGGCATAGATGGATTGCAACCGCCCTATCCACCTGGGGAATCGCCTCGTACCCATGGCGCGCTCCGCCGTCGAGGGTGGCGAGGGAGGACGAGCCTGTGGCGATGTGACGAGTGGAGAGGGGTGCTCTCCATGAAGACGTCAGCTTGTCATGCACTTCCGGGAAAAACGGGACCGGGGAGGGCGAGGCTGTGAGCAGCGCCCAGACCCCAGGAACCAGTTGTCCAGCCGTGATGGTTGTGGGGAGGATGGAGGGTTCCAATCCAAGCTCACGCTGTTGGCTGCCCGGGAAAGCATGTCAGTCATCTGTGCGTCAGCCTCAGCCTGGGCGTGCAGGCCTGAAAGCGGCAGCCCAGCGGAGTCCTCAGTATCAGATAACATGCCCTCCGATGCCACGGCGAGCTCATCTGCTTCCATCGCAAGAGGGTCGGCAGACTGGCTGTGAGGCGAGTCACCACTGCCTCGAGCACGGACGGGAATCAACGAGCGTGTCGGGGTGCGGGTGGTCCGAGGGGGCGTACCGGCGGAGCTGCACCCGCTGCCATCCCCAAATCGCCTCCATCACCAGCCGCATCGTCCTCAATCCCGTGGGAAGAAGGAGCGACACGGGGGGCGGCTGGAGTGGCTTGCTCATGGTTGTAAGCAAGCCGCGACCGCAACGTTGTCATGGTCATGTTCTCGCAGTGAGAACATGAACCATCCACAAACGCAGCCTCGGTGTGATCGCTACCCAGACACACGAGACAGCGCCTGTGGCCGTCGGAAGCGGAGAGCACTCTACCGCATCCAGAAACAACACAGGGGCGGAAAGGCATCTTTATAAAGACGCGTCCTTAAAAGGACGTTCACGCCGCTGTGTTTTGCTCTTTTAGAGGAAATTACTCTTTTAAATAAAATCACTCTTTTAGGGAAAAAACTCGTGAGAGTTTTTGAATCTGCACTGTCGATGCGCCCAGGGGCAGGAATGCACAGCCGTGCAAACAGGAGAAAGCCGCTGTTGTGCGCCGTAGAATCCAACAGCATGCAGCAGAGGGATAGCAGGAACTCGGTGTGTACACGCATCAGTTGCAGACACGACCATCGGCTCCGAAGAAATTTTCTGAATGAACTCCCGTATTTGCGCCGCTTAAATACCCGTATGTCCGGGGGCGGGACATGCAAATACTGGTTGCCAACTCTCATTGGCCTTTTTTCATAGTCCAGAGGTGAATATCGGCGCTCAAGAGAGACCCCTAGTGTCGCTTCTCTGACACAACGTGGAGAGAGTGACAGAAGGGGAATTGAGGTTGTTACCCATCCTACCAACCACCAGAGGGAGCCCTCTCCCGAATACTGATCTTTACCCATTTCTTCACTGCTCGTTTCCTGTTTACCACATGTATATATATAGCCATGCAGTTCCATTGTTCATTGAGAAGTATTGCCAGTTTACCCTGCCTTACTGAGCGTTTTTCCATTGCCATTGTTTATTGATTCATTTTATGACCATTGCCTGGTTTTGTGGATTTACTGCTTTTTGGATAACCCTTTGTTTTGTTTGCCTGGTTGAACTGTCTATTTGGTTTATTCAATGTATCTGCCTGCTTTACAACTATGTCTCTCTGTCTGCTGTTTTGGATTGTTTCCTTGTGTCCCTTTTAGGAAACTTCCTGCACATGGATCCTAACACTATCTCCATGGCCAGTCTGTTACAACATTAATGAACAAACAAAATAAAAAATGAAATATCATAAACAAATCAACAAACAAATACATTGTAATGTGTGTTACGTTCCCCCGATAGTCTACTAGTTGTAAAAAATGAAATATCATAAACAAATCAACAAACAAATACATTGTAATGTGTGTTACGTTCCCCCGATAGTCTACTAGTTTTGGCCAATAGATGTGTCATTACTCACCTTGTGTTTTTCCTTTGGTCTGATTGATTGGTTAATTATTTTCACCTGTGCCTCCATTATTTAAAGCCTGCCTTTTTTTCAGTCAGTCTTGGTTCTTTATTCATTCAGAGGTTATCCTGTTTTAAATTTAGCTCTCTAGAGCTAAGTAGCTTGTTTTTTTTCTGTTTTGCTCAGATGATATAACTTTATCTACATCCTAAGATTTTGGATTTTTCCAAAAGAAATGTTATTTTATGGACTTGTGAAGCCATTCTTTTTCAAATAATGTATTTTTTGTGCTGTCAGCTTTTTTGTATCAAGTGTGCCTTTTTGGAGGAATCTCTGCAACTGAGTTCAAACAAAGACTTCATTCTCTGTCAGTGGAGTGGGTTAATTGCCTATCCATTGACACCAGAGGCCGGGTTTGAATCCGGGGTTCAACACTTGTATGCAAAACTGAGCCATGGGGTTGGACGCTGGAACCAGCAATGCCTGATCTTCAGGACGGCCACAAACTCTTTACAACTTTGGAGAGACAGGTTGCTACAATGGAGAGGCATGAGTAGGCCCTAGCCCAACAAGTATCTGCAGTAATGCAGCATGACCAGATGCTCTCCCAGATTCTGGTAACTTTGCAGTGCCTGTCCACATCTCACAACCACCCTACAGTGCCTCCCAACAGCCCAGGAAGGGATCCTTCTGATCTTCCCAGATCCTTTGCCCATGGTCTAGCCCCTTTTCCCCTGAGAGGTATAAAGGGAACCCTTTAGGATGCTGGCTGTTTTTAACTCTGTGTTCTTTGGCTTTGAACTGCAGCCTGCCAAGTTTCCCATGGATCACAGCAGAGTGGCATATATGATCACCTTACTCACGGAAAGAACTCTGTCCTGGGATACAACCCTATAGAAGCAGCTATCTCCATTCTGAAACATAAAACAATACACAGCTGAGATGAAGCAGGTGTTTGACCATCCTGTAAGTGGACAGATGGCAACACACAGACCTCTACACCTCTCTCAAGGAACCAAAAGTGTGGCAGAGATGGCCATTGAATTCCAAACCTTGGCAGTGAAGAGTGGGTGGAACCAGGAAGCCCTTGTGTCAGCATTCTTCCATGCTTTCTCAGCAGAATTAAAAGATGAGCTAGCATCCAGAGACCCAGCGACAAGTCTAGAGACTCTAATTGATGTGGCCATCAGAATGGACAATCATCTCAAAGAAAGCGAGAACACAAAGGTGAGCCCTCCAGCATGATGGACTATCAAGCTGTCTCAACACCCTCAGCTCCCTGACTCCTGCCTAGCACTTCCCTAGTCCCTACAAAAGAACCTATGCAGTTAGGGGGAGCTCGGTTGTCCCAAGCAGAAAGGAATCGGTGGATGAGGGAAAAGTGCTGCCTGTTCTGTGGTGAGAAAGGGCACTTCCGAGCTTCCTGTCCTGAATTGGCAGGACAAGCCAAGTCTTGCATAGGAGCAGGAGGACTGTGACGAGAACATTTATCTCTCCCGAGCTTGCAGACTCTGGAACATTTCTGAGCTGCTCTATCTATGGGAAAAGTAATCAACATGCCCTCAAATCCTTTGTGGACTCAACTTTATGGATTTTGAACTTGCTAAGCAGCTTTATGTGCCCCTGATAACCCTGAATGAACCCTTAACCATAATAGCCCTGGACGGAGGAGCTCTGGGGTCTGGATAGGTCTGCCAGCATACAACTGTCCTGCACCTTCAAGGGGGAACATCATGAAGACAAACAATTCCTTTTGATCCATTCACCTGAGTTCCCCTTGATTCTTGGCTACCCTTGGTTATTCCTCTATAATCCTCAGATCCACTGGCCTATAGGTAACCCCAAGGATGGGATTCCAACTGTTACTACACTTGTTTGCATGCTTCCTCTACCAAGCTGCCTTCTACCCCCTCTCCCGAGCTGCTGCCTGCCCCCCCTCCCGATTATCCACCTGCCCCCCGCCTGAGCTGTTGCCTGTCCCCCTTCTCGAGCTGCCGCCTGCCACTCTTGAGTTTCCATCAAATCACAAATTGTCTTCTACCACACCAGTCATCCAGAGTTCCCACAGAGTATGCAGACCTACTTGAGGTTTTCAGTAAAATCTGAGCTACATCTCTACCACCACACAGGCCATATTACAATAGAGATGCTACCAGGGACCTGCCCACTCTGTGGCAGGCCTTTTTCACTGTCTGCTCCTGAAAGGGCTGCAATGGAAGAATACATAAGAGACTCTCTGCCTCTGGGTTCATTTGGCCATCCACTTCCCCAGCTGGGGCTATTTTTGTCTTTGTTAGGAAAAAGGATGGGGGTCTCTGGCCGTGTATTTATTACAGGTGTCTCAACAAGATAAGAGTGAAAAACATGTATCCTCTTCCTCTAATATCCACAGCTTTTGAGTTGCTTCAGGAGGCCACAATCTTTACCAATGTGGACCTCAGTAATGCCTACCACCTGGTCTGTATTTGAGCTGGGGATGAGTGGAAGATGGCATTCACTACTCCAACAGGCCACTATGAATACCAGGTGATGCCCTTTGGGTTAGTCAATTCCCTGCTGTTTTTCCAAGCTTTTATAAATGACGTGCTTAGAGACATGCTTGATCATTTTTATTTGTATACCTTGACGACATTTTCATCTTTTCCAGAAACCTTTATTAACATAAAATATTAGCCAAGTCTGCCAAGTTTTCAATCAGCTTCTAAAAACAATATCTTTGATAAGCTTGAAAAGAGTGAGTTTCAAGTCACCACAGGATAATATTTAGTGTTCATAGTCTCCAAGGGTAACAACCAGATGGATCCCTCTAAATACCCAAGCAGTCAGAGATTGTCCATGCAAATTCAGTTAAGCAGTGTAATTCTTTTAGGGGTTCTCAAATGTCTATCATAGGTTCACACCATCTCGGCCCCCCTCACCACTCTAATAAAGAGAACCTCTGCACAGTTCCAGTAGACTAGAGAAGTAGACAAGGCCTTACAGCAACTCAAACAGAGGTTTACTTCTGCTCAAATTTTAGTCATTCCTGATCTGGAGCTGTCATTTATAGTAGAGGTGGATGCCTCTGATGTAGGGGTTGAGCAGTGTTGTCCCTGAATTCAAAGAAGGACAAGTTACGCCCGTGTGATTTTTTTTTCTCCTGTCAACTCTCTCCACCTGAGATACATTTTTATATTGGCAACAGAGAAATTTTTGCAGTTAAGCTAGCACTGGAGGCACTAGTTGGAGGGGGCCAGGCACCCATTTGTTATGTGGATGGATCATTAGAACCTGGCCTAGAGCATGCTGGGCTCTATTTTTTAATAGTTTTAACTTTATCCTCTCTTATAGACCAGAATCAAAGAATCAGAAACCTGATTCTCTCTCTAAGCTGTTTGACTCACCAGACTTGGAAATTGTTCCTGAACCCATTCTCATGAGCAGCAAGATTGTATCACCCATCCACAGGGGAATCGAGACCATTGTCTGAAAGATACAACAACGGCAGGATAATCCAGGTAACGGTCCACCGGGTTGTCTCTTTGTACCCAAGTCTGTTCGTTCAAATATCTTGCAGTGGGGGCACTCCTCTCAGCTTACAGGTTATCCAGGTATTGGTAGGACATTGGAGTACATCAGGAGACATTTCTGGTGGCCTAGGATAGAGAGGGATGTGCGTTCCTTTGTGGCTGCTTGATTCATCTGCGCCTGTAACAAGGTTTCCAGGTCCCTCCCTCATGAGTTGCTGCCCCTCCTCCCCATTCCATCACGTCTGTGGTCCCACATAGCAATGGATTTCGTTACTGGGTTGCCAACCTCCAGAGGTAACACAACTATATTGGTGGTGGTGGATCGATTTTCTAAGACCTGTCATCTCATACCCATGCCCAATAATTTATGTTTTTTACATTTATATTTTGCCACCTTATTGGGACTTCAGCCAGCCTTTAGCCTTTAGCCAGATTTCCATCCACAGTCAAAAGAACAGACAGAGAGGAACAACCAAGAGACAACCCTGAGATGTCTGGTATCTGACAATCCTACCTCTTGGAGTGATCACCTCATCTGGGCCATATATTCTCACACAACACCCTTTGGTAGTTCAGCAACTGGTATGTCACCTTTAAATTTCAGTTTGGCTTATGAAACATCCTCTGTTTTCCCGGAAGTGGATGTAAGTGTGTCATTGGCTGAGCAATAAGTCCAGAGATATTGAAGGATCTGGAGAAAGGCTCAGATAGTCAACCGGCCTACACAGTCCAACGGCTATTGTACTCCTGTCCAAGTGGAACATCAGGAGCTGTTCTTAGATGGAGGGGTTCTGTAATGTGTGTTATGTTTCCCCAAGTATTGGCCACTAGATGGTTTCATTACTCACCTTATGTTTTTCCTTTCATCTGTGATTGATTGGTTAATTGTTTTCACCTGTGTCTCACTTATTTAAAGCCTGCGTTTGTTCAATCATTGCTCAGTCTTGGTTCTTGATTGATTCAGAGGTTATCCTGTTTTAAATTTCCTTCTCTAGTGCTAACTACCTCTTTTTGCTGCTGTTTTTTTCTGTTTTGCTCAGATGAGATAACTTTATCTATATCCTTGGTATGAGACGTTAAACCGAGATCCTGACTCTCTGTGGTCATTAAAAATCCTAAAGCACTTATTGTAAAGAGTAGGGGTGTAACCCCGGTGTCCTGGCTAAATTCCCCCACTAGCCCTTCTCAATCATGGCCTCCTAATAATCCCATCCACTAATTGGCTCTATAACACTACTCTCTCCTCTCCACCAATAGCACCAGTAGGGGTTCACCACCTGTCACAAATGAATGAAATAAACAAATGAACTAATGAACATAAATTAATGAATAAAAAAACAAATTAATATTTACAAAAAGTAATGGACATAAACAAGCTAATTTATGAACATAAACTAATGAATAACTTAACTTCATTTATTGAATGATCAAAAGTATTTCCAATGAACCAACCAACCAATCATCAATATAAAACAATGAATAAACGAATGCAAAAAAAAGCATAAATGAACGAACAAATGAATAAAAGAAAAAATTTAAATAAATGTAAGAATTAATGAAAAAACAAATTAATTAACACAAATGAACAGTTGAAGCAAAAAAGCAAATAAATGAACAAACAAATAAACTAATTTATGAATAAAAAGAAAAGAAAAGAATGAATGAACAAATACAAACAAACAAATGAAAATCCAGCATTATTTAAAGATTCCAGTCTAGTTGCCCCAGGCTAATTTTCTTTTGTCCTCTTAGTCCTGCATGATTTAGACATCATTATTATGAGTCGTCTCTCTCCTGCTGCTCAGGTTATAGAAGTGATGAGCAAACCCCTTATAATTCTCTCCTGCTTCCAACAGTGAAAATATACATACTGCAAAATTAAAGCAAATCTATCTGGTGGCGAGAATCGATATGTATGCATAATGAAGTCTGTAGTAGCCACAGCTGACCAGGTGCCTGCTGCTGAACCCTGACAGAGCTCAATATTGAGATATGTTTCATTCAAACCTCATAAACAGAAGGCTGGGGCTGACTCCAGCAGTGGAGAGATCAATCAGGGAAACATCAAGAACATGCCCAGCTAAACATGAGTTGGATGTTAGAGACTCATGTATGGGGAATAGGATAACTAACAAAAAAGTATTGTATCATTACCATGGTTTAGTGAAGAGAACGGATGGCAAAACTATGATGTGTTGACATATATCATGCTACGGTTCTATTACCAATCGAATTTACTGTCCTAGGTATAGATTTAAATCCAGAAGAGTTAGTAATGAACTTTGTTCAAAGTTCCAAACTGCCGACAGGTTCATCTTTAGCATGCCAGCCACTGTGGCATACTCTAACACTGACATACTGGTTCACTCGCTCTATATCACTTGCCCACTGGAGCAGGGCTGAAAAAAATAGGCACCATCTATAATCATGTCCTGAAGTGTCACTTCCGGTTTACCAGGAGTGACAGGAAGTTGAACTGAACTCGGTTCTGTGAAGCGGAGAAGCTCTAAAATATTATTCATGACAATATTTGATAAAAATAAGATAAAAAAACACTACAGAGCTTATGCGTTTGGCCTTGCGTACCTTTTAATTCCAAAACCGAACCAAACTCCTGCATAAAAGCTTACCATATGGAGGACAGAAAGAAAAGTTTTTAGGATGTATGCATATGCAAATCCATCTGTCCTGGTCATTGCGAAGGGTGTCTCTGCTGGGGTAGATCAGAGGTTGTTGGGGGAAGCATGCTGAAACCCCCTACCTGGTAGGACAGGGCTGATATCTGACAGATGCTGCTGTATATTTATGACCACTTCCCTCAAACTCAGAAGGTTATATAGGAGAGCTGGGAATACTTACAGTATGACTCCAGAGAGTCTCTGTCAGCACTCCCACACACACACACACATACACAGAGACCGTGTGTGTGTGTGTGTGTGTGTGTGTGTGTGTGTGTGTGTGTGTGTGTGTGTGTGTGTGTGTGTACAGAATAATCTGAGATACTGTAAATAGATTAGATGCAATTTATATACAGTAAGACCATGACTACAGAGCTGATTGAACTTCACAACGTTTGGTTGGGAGACAAGGAAGAAACAATGAGGTTTGATGTGACTGACATCCAGTCTGAACCTTAAAAGCCATGCACATTTGTCAAACACTCAGCTTATCAAAGATTTGATTGAAACTGTTGCTCTGTTCTTCACACAAAGCGACCACATGGCTTTAGAAGAAATGGAATGTAGTACACAAGTAGTAATACCTACTTTTACTATTTTTTGTCACTACTCACTTTCATTATATGGCAAAAAAAAAAAAAAAGACAACTTTTTATTGTAAACTGTATAGCAGCATACTGTAGGCAAAACTTTACAACATTAAAAAAACAATAAGGCCAAAAAAGATATAATAAGTAAAATTCTGTGGAGAAATTTCTGGCTACAGACATGCAATTTCTGCTTACATGCACTTTTCATTGTACAAACAACAACCTGATGTATTATGTTTTTATTGGTGTTTAATTACTCAGTTTGTTTAAGATTTTTGTTTGTGACATTGTGTGATTAGTTTGAGTACGTCAGGGTATTATGGCGCTATTATCTATGGTCTACTGCCGTGTCGCGTGATTGATGTAGCCTCAAACTTTTTGCCCAAATTTTATAATCGATACAGAAACAGCTTAATTTACACGTGCATCTGCAAGGAGAACGTAACCATGTTTTATTGTATTGGTAGTTTGAACACAGCCCTGCACATAATGTGTGTCCACTAAATTCTACACTCAACATTTAAAATGTAATTAAACATTTAGATTTAAGTATAAATAAGTACCAATTACATGATTTGTTATTTGACGCCCTACACTTAGAAAGTCAGGAAAAATTCAGAATTTCCCACTAGTACTGTAATTACAACATTATGGTGGCATTCATGTATGTTTGTATGTATGTGTATATATATATATATATATAAAGATAATTCCAGCTGACTAGAAGGCAGTATTTGCATGCATATACTTTATACAAAGCCACAAACAGAAACGCACTTACACATCAATGCATTAAAAATTGCATGAGAAAACTCCATAAGACTCAGCATTTTCAGGTAGACATCTAAACACTCTCTGATTCTCACAGACAAGAAATGGGATGCAAATAACCGATACAGCAATATCCTTGAACTTATCTCTCTCACACACACAAACACAAAACAAATGCGCTGTAAATGCAAAGTTCTTATTAGAGAATTTTGCTATCTCAGCATCTCTGAAGTGAAGGCTAATCTCTTGGTAGCATGTAGTAAGCACACAAACACACACAGAGATCGATAGAGATAGAGAGAGAGAGAGAGAGAGAGAGAGAGCGAGAGACCCTTCTCAATGCTTAAACTCTCTTCTTGGACTCTTCTGCAGCTTGTGCTTGAGTGTCAACTCCACTTATGCTGACAGAGTTGAGAGATAAAAGGAAAAAGAAATTGCTTTTCCCTGACACACTTTTCAAATGAAAAGCATAGAAATGGCATTTTGTGGAGATGCCAATAAAAAAAAGAGTGGTAGAGAGAGACGAAGACATTAGTATATAGATCCCTTCAATTGGTTTAGAGTGAAACCTCTGGCAGTGATTTGGAAGAACATGAAGTTTGATAGGATAAGTTTTATTAGCTCATATCAGTGTGTATTACATGGTCTCCAGTACCCGGTGGGAAAATACATGTGTGTCTGTGTGTAAGAGAGACGGTAAGAGAGAAGATGACAGAATGAGACACTAAGAGAGTGTTAAAAATGACTCTGTAGAGGGAAAATCGTGTTTGTGGTGGCATCACGAAGATGGAGGAGGGGCGCTACAAGAGAGAGGAGGTGGGGAGGGAATAAACAGGTTACCTCAGAGGTAATATAGAGCTGAAGAATGAGGTTGATGTGCTCTATGACTCCTCTGACAGAACAATCCCATCAACCCCTGTACTGCTGACAGCTGAGGGCCCTTAGGGCAGTTTACCTACACATACTGACGTGAGAAATATAGTATTAGGAAAATAATGTACCAGGCATTTCTGGGGGCCAATGTGGTTAGGTCTTTGATTTAAGTTTGAGAGTACAAAAAACAACATCCTGATATATTTTGGGCCTTTGTGCAACAATTTACATTTTAGAGACAGTCCTCGAGGTTGTCTTCTGTCACTGTGTCTCTTGTGTGTTTCTGTGTTGATGGCTGAGTGACAGAACACTGTGTGTGTAGTTGCAGAGCAGAGCCTGTAGCTACCTGATAAACAAAGCAAACAGTTCTGGACTGGCTTAATGGAGAGTCAACACAAAACCCATTCAAATACAAATCGAAACACAGACGCACACACTGGATTAGACCTGCCAGATAAAGAAGAAACAATCTTCTGTTGGCTGAAGCCAAAGCTTGATTTTGGACCAATTCTAACACTCTTGCTCATGCAGACATGAGTTTGGGGACAGGAGAATTAACAACAAAGAAAGAAAGTCTGACCTAGGGCCTATACCATAAAAAAGTTCAGGTTTCAAGTTGACAAAACCAAACCAATCAAGTCCAAGATACCACGCACTGCTCATCAACTTTCTCTGTCAACTCAGGCTTTGATCCTGAGAGAATGCTGTTCACTTTTGGCTAATTTACCTCTCCACTGAAGGCCGATCATTATGAAAATATGAAGAATTTAAATACATTGAAAGCAAAACAAGAGATTGTTAAAACAAATATGAAAAATTAAAACACATTTAAACTGCACAAAAGATCATCATGAAATCATGCAGAATTAAAACATGATTTACACAGCAAGAGATCACTATACAATTATAAAGAAATTAAAGACATTTACACAGAAAGAAGAAACACTGTGGCTGCTTTGAGAGCTCAAGAGGACAGCTGGAAACAAATTCTGAATGTGATAAAAAATATGAAACAGCTGACATATCAATGCTTAAGTGGATTCAGATCCACAACAATAACACATGCTTATTAGTTTTGAAAGCTTAGAAACTTTATTTGAAGTATAAAAGCTTTAATATGAATATATATAATATATAATATTAAATAACACATGATACTAGCACTCCGTGTGAGCATTGAGCACTCTGAATACTGTATGCAATCGTTGGTAAGCAAAACTAAGATGTATTTTTTTTAATTTGCTTTTTAAAGACATATTTTGTATTCCACTTTAAGTGGCTTACTGTAAGTTTATCTCTAGTCCATGATGCAAAGGGGTTTGTTTGGCATCTTTAAGTTTTTAAACATTTTAAATAAATCATTATTGACAGGTTATCAATCAAACTTATTAGATGTTTTGTAGTTATCCTAATATTATATTTTCATATGATATATTTTATGGTTAGAGTAGGTACATTAAAACAATATACGTATAGTATATTTAAATAAAATCCAAGACTTCATCTGCTGAAAATCTAAATTTAGTCACTCACATAAATAATTTATCATGAAGAGTTGATTTTGTAGATTTCTAAGATTTAATTCTGTAATGTAGGCTTTAAAGAGACACGAGCGAATGCTTTTGCATCAGTGATGTCACTTTTCTCACAACTGTTAATGATCTGTAGGGCTCACTTGGTTATTAGCAATAATTAATAATTATCATAGATAATTGTCAATTATCAAAATCAATAGAATATTAATAAGGATTAATGTCGATGGGGCACCACCCTAGAATCAGGGACTAATAACTAGACAGTATAACAGTCTCAATATTAGATTGTTCTCTTAGGAAAATTGATGTCCGTAGATCATGAAAAATTCTAAAGGAAACAACAAAGGTTTGAATTCGAGCACTGCATCCCCTGCTAGCCTTTGACACACGTGTATGCAAAACAAACCAAAACACTTCTCTTTGAAATATAACAAAGTTTATTGATGGAGTAATATCAATTAATCATCAATACAATGCACTCAATAAACTTCCAACTTCCAACTACAAACTCAACAGTGACGTGATTAGATATGATAACCAAAATAAGCCTATAACACATGAGAGCGATATGTGTGTGAGAGAGAGCGGTTGGGTGCGCGTGTAAGGAGTGACGCACACAAAATGGTGGACGTGACTCTCATGGAGAGTACGTCATGCGAGATTTCCGGCCAGAGAGTATGGCTTTGAATGCGGCACCGAAGCCGGTTTTGCAATCGTGGGAGAGAAGGAAACTGTTAGTTTATCACTCAGAGATGCGGTGAATGGCTCGTAAACGGTCCCGCGGCATTTGGTCCTTTAATGGATAAACACAGTGTGTCGGTCTCATCCGCGATGCTGTAAATAAACAACAGTCCAACGTGGTTGGATTATGTGGCAGGGCGGAGGGCGGGGCCAGGTCATGATCCTACACACCCGGTCCCGTATTAGGCTAATCAAGCCTCCGAGAGGGATAAAGGTCGACTGCAGAGGATCGTGCGGGAGAGAGAGTTCGTTTACGGACATGTCCATCATGTGTGTGATTGTGTCTGTTTAAGTTTGATATTAAAACTATTATTTATATTGTCAAGCTGGTTCTCGCCTCCTCCTTTCCATTGACTATGTTACACTGGTGCCGGAATCCGGGAAGGAGGAGGGATACGCCGTAGTAGAGTTCTCGCCACTACCGTCCACCCCAACGGAGCAGCCGCGGCCATCTGCTGGGGGACGAGGAGCCCAGCCGCCGACCGCGAAGGGAGACGGGGCTCCTAACCGACCACCTGGAGCGGGAGAACTGCTGCCAGTCCCCTACCAGCCGCTGAAACGTGGCAGGGTTTGAGACAGCTGACCGCGAGCGGGGAGGGGCTTGCTGCCGACCGCCTGGAGCGGGAGAAATGCTGCCAGGGGCGGCGGAGACCCCTTCTGTTCCCCGAGAACGCGGCGGGGCGTTCTGTCCGCCAGGGGCTGGAGGTCTGCCTCTGATCCGCCCGGAGTGGCACGGCTGTCGTCTGATAGAGGGTGGAGGAGTGGCCAAGGAACAAGCTGTGGCGTATCGGAGAAGTGGCGAGTAAGAGTTATTTTTTTTCTTCATCTCTCTCTCCTCTCTCTCTCTCACTGCTGCTCTGCATTGGCCTTTTCCCTCTCTTTTAAATTTTACAGGGTTTTTTGACACTGTTACAGGAAGTACCCCCCTAGTTTAATTATTTCTGTTTCCCTCCCCTTGTCCCCTCCCTCGTCCAGGTAGACCGGGATGACCTGCCGGCAGACGGGGCTTAGGGCACGCCCTCCTCCAGGGAAAGGGGGGTGTACGTCATGCTGGGGGCTCCCCAGCCTGAGAGAACGAGGGAGAAATGTGGCAGGGCGTACGGCGGGGCCGGGTCGTGATCCTACACAGCCGGTCCCGTATTAGGCTAATCAAGCCTCCGAGAGGGATAAAGGTCGACTGCAGAGGATCGTGCGGGAGAGAGAGATTGTTTACGGACATGTCCATCATATGTGTGTGTTTGTCTTTTGTTTAAGTTGTTAATTATAATTTTATTTACATTGTCAAGCCGGTTCTCGCCTCCTCCTTTCCATTGAATACGTTACAGATTACAACACAGCAAATTCTCTTTTGTGATAACAGTTTGTTACATTACACTTTCATACAGTAATTTGTGGTTTAAGGGTCAAATTTGTACATGGGTTTCAGGGTTAGGTCTTGGTGTGGATTTGGGATCAAGGGTTAAGACTTGATAAAGGTCTCAGGATTAGGTCTTAGTTTGGATTTGGCACTCAAAGAGTCTAGTCTTAGTCTAGGTCTCAGGGTTAGGTCTTAGTCTGGGTTGGAGCATCAAGGCCTAAGCTTGATATAAATCTTAGGGGTTCTGGTATTGACCTGGGTCTGGAGCTTGGAAGGTCTGGTCATGACTTCAACCCTGCTCTCTGGCAATGTACGCTCTCATGAAAATACACATAGAGAGACCCAAATGAACACACACTTTAAGGGTGACCAAAAGTTAAAAGGACAATTACAATATGCACAAAACCATATTCATATTTGCCTCAGTGCTCTATACTCACACAAAGGCTCATTACGTTTATGACCCTCTATAATCTAGATATACTGTATTATCTGTCTAGCTCAATCATCAATACAAGCTCAACTTGCTCAAAGTGGTCTCAGATAAGACTGAAGGTCAGTGCTCAATTTTGTAGTCTTGGTCTAGGTCTTAGGGTTGGGTCTTAACGTGTGGATTTGGGGTTAGTCTGGGTTTGATACTCAAGGGTCTATACTTGATTTAAATCTTAGGGGTTTTTGTATTGGTCGAGGTCTGAACATTGGAAGGTCTGGTCTTGACTCTTTCACTCTCATTAAGACACAAAGAGACACACAACTGAACACATAAATTAAGGGTGAGCAAAAGTTAAAAGGACGATAAAACATGCAGGAGTCTATTGCATAAAAAAAAAACACTGTGGTTGTTTCATATTCACCTCTGTGCTCTTTATTCTCACAAAGGCTCATTATATGTGACCCCGTATTATCTAGAAATATCAGTCTGTCTAACTCAATCATCAATACAAGATCAAACTCTCTCTCTTCTTTCACCCTCAAATAACAGAGCAGAGAATAGACCATTTGCAAGCATCATAATGCATTAGTGCATTTCTATGCTATGGAATCAATATGCAATTAATGAGATGTATATGTGGGCAGCCAGGCTTGGCTTGAGGTGGCCTCACTTTATAAGGAAATTCTGCTTAAATACTGTAGCATATTACTATTGATATTTCTAATTTGCCTAATGACATTTGCAACAGAGGGTGAGGTGGAGTAGATATTGGAATGATGGTTGCGTAGTGGGCTAAAGCACAGAACTGGTTAGCAGAAGGTTGCTGGTTCGATCCCACAGCCATCACCATTGGGTCCTTGAGCAAGGCACTTAACTCCAGGTTGCTCTGGGGAGATTGTCCATGTAATAAGTGACTATAAGTCACTTGGATAAAAGCGTCTGCCAAATGCAGAAATGTAAATGTAAATATTGTTATAACAGTGGCAGAACACCTTTGGAGAGTGGAACTAGATGGTGACAAGCTTTGTCTTGCTCTCTCTCTCTGATTTGTTGCATGGGTAATACTGTCCTAATTACTCCCCAGCCTTACATCCTTCAGTAAAGGACACTCTTATGTGTGACTCTCTCGCTCACTCTCACTCTCTCTCTCTCTCTCTCTGCATCAACTTGCTCTAATTAGCTATTGTGATCCATCCTCCAACTCTCTTAATTAACATTTTGCTCCACTCTGGAGGTCCTGGCCATGGGCTCTTCAGTACCGCAGTATTAGGCCGGTCCAACAGTGATGCTGCTCTGCAAAGAGTATTTAGGGTCCTGCTGGAGGTCTCATCGCTTTCTGCTGGGAATCAGCAGAATTTACACCATGAGAACAATGCAATTAAAACATCCATGGGGGTATGCATGCTGATTTAGATTATTAAGCAGGAAGTAATCAAGCAATGTGTGTGTGTGTGTGTGTGTGTGTGTGTGTGTGTGTGTGTGTGTGTGTGTGTGTGTGTGTGTGTGTGTGTGTGTGTTTGTTGGGGTTATGGGGTTAGTCACAAATGTCCTTACAACGATAGCAAACCCTGAAACCCCCTACATAGTCAACAGAATATCTAAAAATGCAAAAAGGTGAGGGTTCAGTTAAGGGGAAAGAATATACAGTATCATGAGCTCATTATAAACAATAGAAATCAAGTGGAAGACCCCGTCATGAAATAAATGTGTGTGCACATTTGGAAGTGCAATATGAGCAAACCGTTTAAAAGCTGAGCTTTGGCCTATGCTAAGCTTTTATATTACATCTTCAGCTCTGCTGTGAAAATTAATTGGAACATAAATGAAGGGACGCCATCTGTGTCTGTATGAAACCAGCACATTAGCGGCTGATTATTCTATAGACTCAGGGTGCCTTTCTCATCTGAAACTTTCAACATTCAACGCAACTTCCTAATTTAGACTGACAGCATCTCAAACACACATTGCTTGTTACCTCTATAGTCAAATGACTCGTTAATTTAGCCATAAATGAGGAGAGATGAAGCTCTTAATCAGCAGACAGTGTGAGGTAAAAACAAGATGATCCACGACCGCTGACTGTGTTCTCATTAAATAACAATCTTTGAAAACAAGTTCAGTATTGAGACGAAAGCGGGCAAATCTTGAATGCCCTCAGAGGACTTGAAGCAACACCTTGAGTGGGTACAGCTGGACTTGTCTCAGATATTAATAACACATAATAAAATATGCTCCCATTTTGTCTGTATGCCTAAATGTTAGCCATTTAGAAATGGGCCATATTCAACTCTTTTGAAGTGTTTTCCTTTTTCTGAAGTCTACTTAAAATGTTAATCAAAGTTTCATGACCATTTTCATCTCTTTTTCCTGACTGTTAGAGATAACAGGCTGTTTTTGAAACTGTACATTTAAGACTTCTTTATGTAACATGTAAGAAGTATGACCTCCATTATGAGTGGCTTACCCTGAAAACTTGTCTTCATTTAGCATCTGGACAACATCAACATCAACATGAACAATCCTGTTCAGTGATGTTTGCATATTCAGTCTTAATCATTTGTATGGCTAACTTTAGTCTGCCCATAAGAACTTTGCTTCTTGTTGTTGATAAGCAGTTGAAGTCAGTCACCCTGCTGTACATAAGATGACTTCCATGTGCTGGGCAGAAAAGTAAGCTGTCCTGCCAGTCTGCCTGTCATTTTGCACTCATCATAAACTAATTATCCAGACAGAGACCCTACTGCTTTACCCTGCTCCTGTCACGACACAACTGGGCCTTCTACTGCCACACAGAGCCATTACTGAAATAACATCAGTATATGCTGTGAAACTTTTACTCCTGTATTAGAACTAATGTTTCCTCACCACGTTATTTCCCAATCTGCTTTTTTGTCTTGACCCCCACAGGCCCATACGTAAGGCTTAATTACCCCTTCAACCAAACCAGAAATGTGTTCCTTTTAACTCATATTATATGGTATGTCATTTACCATTATCATTAGTATTGTTTAAATGCCCATTATTATGATCCAATTTTATACACACTCACACCTTGGGAAATATATTGCTAGTTTGATTTGATATTGGTTTGACCAACTCAGACATTTGATGGGGTGAAAATAGGACAAAGTATTGTTGTGGCTAAGTGTGACACGAGTAATGCTGTTGCAGAAATGTACCTCTGTAGGCTTTCTTTACTGTACATATAATGTATGTACATACTGTATGTCACACATCAATTCTCATTCACACAAATTGACAAGACTTATTTTGTTTGTTGTCCTTCCTTAAAAAGTAACTAAATGTGTTATGTCATTAATTAAAAAAAATAGCACTAACTGGAACAACTCCTTGTTAGCATTCACTGGCTTTCTGGAAAAGGATCTACAAGTTCTACATCTTGAGTATCATCCATTTTCCTTCCATTATACTCAAGGAAGCATTCTTCAAGTGACACTGCTATGATAAACAGCAAGATTCATATGCAAATATGCATGAAACCATTTACTTGCGTTGACACAGTAGAGAATCTACAGCTATAATGTGATGTTGTTATGATCAATCCTATGTGCTGAATTCATTTTACAGAACATAAATTATATTTAAGAGACCTCACATACAGCCAGATTACAGTTGACATTTATCAGATCCCCACGAGCCAATGAAATTATGTACCTCATGAAAATTCCAAGAAATTCACAGTCAATGTCTTTACTCTACTGGATTTCTAGGAACACTCCTCCCTTAACTTCTTTACCCTGCATCATATTTATGTAACAGCACTCTTCCTCATCCATATCCTTGGTGCATCACATGTCATTGATTTAGCGTGACCATTTAAAGCACATGGCATGGCACGTTAGGTCAGTGTCCAGTGCAGCATGGAGCCAATGTGTAAATACATCACATCACAGGTCCAACGGACTTGCAGTAGCTCCTGCCTGATAGGCTTAGAAGTGAAGCAATCCATTATTTTGAGTTGTCAGTAATGTGCGTGAGGGAGTTGGTTTGGGGGATGATAGCTAGAAGGGAAGGGGGGCTTAGTGCTGGTTTGATTTCCTCCAGGGCAAGGTTTAAAGGCAGCACACAATTCAGGCAAAGCACATGATCTTGATTTAAGATGACCAGTCAATGTGAATCCAAGGCACAGAAGGAGTGGTCTGAACCATTACTTGGCAGGATGGTGAAAGATTTGCTGCAGTTTCTCCCTCCTCTCCTCTCCTCTCCTCTCCACTCTTTCTCCACCTCTCTCTCCTGCCACACATTCTTTTGTTTCCCCCATCACTTTTTTATAATGACTCCCTCCAGCACTAAATCATCTTTTAGATGCTTTGTCTTACTCTAGCATTTCTCTTATCAATCCGTTCATGCTTTTATTTCAACTGATTTATAAAAATAATATCAACATGTTTGGTAGGAATGAAAAACAAGTCCAATTTCATTACTGTAAAGATACAGTGACTAGCCACTGTACAGCACCTCAATGGGCCACTGGTAAAGACTGTTAAATTCTGATGAGCTGAGTTTGAATCTGATATAAAATGCTGATAAATGCACACTTTTGACAAAACATTCTATATAATTGTGTCATGTTGCTATGTTACTTGGCAACAATAAACAGCATACAGTTTAGGAAAATTAACTATATGACAGATTTTACTTGGCAGAATCATTTTTATTCAGATTATTATTAATAATAATATTATTATTCCCTTTTGATAACACTTTATATTAGGGATCATAAATTAGACAGGAAATTATGACTAATAATTACACTTGTAAGTGAATGGTCATGGACTAGTTTGACTGTATAAAGAATGTATTAAGCCTTTATTGGCTGCTTTCTTATTCTTGCTTTATAGCCTCTTTACATTTTTCTTTTGTCATAACAATGAATTTATTAGCTAAAAACAAACCATTTCAATACCCCCCCCCCCCCCCCCCAAAAAAAAAAACATGCACATGTATGTGATTTTGTGAATTTTGAGTCCACTTGTGAATTTTTTTTTCATTACAAATTATATTATAGCATAACTATATGAGTGAAAAATCTTGCATGTGAATTTTCACAGAGAATCTTGTGAAAGTGCTTTAATGAAAGAAATCCTGTTAGCACAGTTAATATTACAAATGTGCATATTTGATTAGTGATCATGAAATTGTGTTGAATCTTACATATATCTTGTACTTTGTCATACATTTTTCAAAATCATACAGAGGGGTAATCACTAGCACATAAGCAACAGCGATGGTGGAGCAGACTATTTTATGAGGTTTTTCGCACCTGACATGACCTGTGTGAAATCACGAGTGCACGAGTATATCACTTATGCTGCACCATTTCTCGAATTTGGTCGCTCAAGCAAAAACTTGTTTTGTTCATCTAAAAACAGGTCCTCCACAGCGATAGTAACAACAGAACTCAACACAGCAGAACAGATGCATTTCTATGCTCACCCTTATTTGTTTGAACCAGAGCACTCAATAAAACAGATAAGATAGAGGAGGCTGAAGGCATTTGTGACAGACCTCCGAATGAAGAGAGTAAGTCCTCAGTGAAAACAGTGTGTAGGTGTAACATTCTCTGCCAAAATCAAGTAGCTTTTAAACAGCTCGTGAGATGCTGGCTTCAATATAATGTTATGAGAAAGACGGGAAACCGAACAAGCGATTGAAAGCAGCCTAACTTCTGCTCTCATGCACTTTAATGAACGTGCACAGGACAGCAAAGTTTTCACTTAATAATACATTCGATTTCGGTTTGTTTCTCACAAAACCTTGACATATTTCTTCAGAATATGTATGGCATCACTGAGCACAAAATGTTTTCACAATATCTCACTTTTCTCACAATTTCTGTCATATGGGGTTATAACAACACAGGGGTGAGTAAACAATGACTGAATGTTCATTTTTGGGTGAACTATGCCTTTCATCTATTATGCATCATGAACTATTAACGAACATTTTCAACATTATTAATTGGTTATATTTTATCTTGGTTAATGTTAATTTATAAATATGCAATTGTTAACATTATTTAAATGAACCACTGAACATTTGTGCCTTGTATCATATTGCTGTTGCCGCTATTTCATAAAACCAATAAGACATTTCAAGTCAAGTGTGTTACAGTGAGGTGGTTTTAGGCATCACTATACCGCTGAAACACATTGTCTCTTGTGGCTTTATTGTACTAGAAAGAAGGGGTTAAAAATCATTCACTCTTTCATGTCATTCTGCCACAGCAACAATTTTCTTAATGACATTGATTTTCCCCTACATATTTCATACCTAAAATTACCATGTGAATTTTCTCTATCAGGATGGGTTTGATGTTTCCGGAATAGGACTATTTGTCTTATAAGGGTTTGGCCATTGAATAACTCATTTTAATCAATTGGGCACAGCTGCAGAGAGATGTACTGAAAGCAGTGAAACCTGAATAAAATCAAGTCTCTCAAAATAGATTGTTGCTTTCACATTTTGAGCCAGCAGAATACATTACTGGAAGGAACGCACAGTGAAAAACATTGCCTGGTGATTGCTCTGTAAACATACTGTATATATGCCAAGCATGATTTGGAGAGAAGAAAGACTGAATCGTGTTTGCTTGGCTTTCAAAACAAGTAGTTCGACAGCTCAGCATGATCTCCAAACTTCCTCAGGCCTGAAGGCACACTCATTGAACAAGCTCTCATTAGCATCTAGCATCAAGCACTCACTGGCGGCAAAAAGTTTCCTCTTCAAATTCAAAAACTAACTGCAAAGCTGAGTATCACTATTTCATTGCTTTGTATCGTTTGGTTACGTATGTAACCTCCGTTCCCCGAGGGAGGGAACGACACGTTGTGTCGGAGAAGCGACACTAGGGGTCTCTCTTGAGCGCCGATATTCACCTCTGATCTTATTGAAAAGGGCCAATGGGAGTTGGCAGTCGGTATTTGCATACCCCGCCCCCGGACATACGGGTATTTAAGCGGGGCAAATACGGGAGTTCATTCAGGATTTTTCTGAGGAGCCGGAAATGGTCCGGCCACAACAGTGGCTTGGTTCAGCGACATGGCGGAGGAAAGACACAACGTGTCGTTCCCTCCCTCGGGGAACGGAGGTTACATACATAACCAAACGTTTCCCTTCTGTCTCTCTCTCCACGTTGTGTTGGAGAAGCGACACTAGGGGACCCATTCCAATCTTGCCATGCACTGAACCTTGTACGTGGACCGCCGATACAGAGGCGGGCAGGGATTTCATCCAGTGCCACGCATCATCTGTACCTGGCTGCACGTACCCTTCCCCAATGCCCCATAAGAACATCGGAGTCCTTCTAGTTACCCTGGGAGGGGAACAAGGCGATGTTTGCCAACATGGGAACGGGCCAGCCTGGCTGGGCCTCTTTTCTCTCTATGTTTCTCGCATAGAGCAATCACGGCCGGGCCCTTACACGCATATAGGGAAGGGGTCTTACCCAGACCCTCGCGGAGACCACACCTGCCCTTTTTCTTGGGGAGGAAAAGTGGTAGACACGTCACACGGCCGTCTTAGGGCTCGTGTGGAAAGTATGGTGCGGTGGTAGATCCAGCCTTGAAAGGGGGAGTTGCTACAGCACGGCGACCGAGGCAGCTGTAACTGCCTAAGGGAGACACGGGGGTATGCTCGTAAGGGGACAGAACCGTGGAATTACACACAGGGGGAGTCCGAACAGGAGGCCTTCTTATTTTACCTGTGGAGCCACTATACCAGTATGGGGTGGCCATCAGGGTACCCGCAGTGGCTTGGGTCGGCGAGTTCCTCCGCTGAACCGCAGACCCGGAGGGCTGGGGAGGAATCGACCAGGGGCCCGACTCGGAGTGGGGCGCCCTGGGAAGAAGGTGCACTACTTTACCTTGACGTCAGGAAAAGGGCGCTGGGCGCAAGCGATCCACCCGGCCGGTCGGTCTACGTGTTACTGAGTTCTACGGGCTCGGACCTGAGAAAACACGAGACGCAACCGACTCAACGCGGAGGTTGTAAAACCTCGTGAAGGTGTTAGGTGTTGCCCAACCCGTGGCTCTACAGATGTCTGCTAGGGAGGTGCCCTTGGCCAGTGCCCACGAGGACGCAACACCCCTTGTTGAGTGAGCTCGGACCCGTAAGGGTAGGGGCACAGCCTGGGTGTGATAAGCCAGTGTGATGGCATCGACAACCCAGTGGGCGAGCCTCTGTTTGGAGACGGCATTCCCTTTCTACATCCCCCAAAGCAGACAAAGAGCTGCTCAGAGCGTCTGGTGCTCTGTGTGCGGTCCAGGTAAATGCGCAGGGCGCGCACTGGACACAGCAACGAAAGGGCTGGGTCTGCCTCCTCCCGGGGCAGCGCTTGCAGGTTCACTACCTGATCTCGGAATGGTGTGGTAGGAACCTTGGGCACATAGCCCGGTCGCGGTCTTAGGATCACAGACGTATCTGCCGGACCGAACTCCAGGCAAGTGTCGCTGACAGAGAACGCTTGCAGGTCCCCGACCCTCTTAATGGAGGCGGCAGCGATCAGCAGGGCCGTCTTAAGAGAGAGGGCCCTGAGTCCAACTGATTCGAGCGGCTCGAAGGGAGGTCTCTGGAGTCCTGCCAAGACTACCGAGAGATCCCAGGAGGGAACTAGGCCTGGCCGGGAGGGATTCAACCTCCGGGCGCCTCTCAGGAACCTGAGGATCAGGTCGTGCTTACCCAAAGACTTGCCGTCTACAGGATCGTGGTGGGCGGCGATAGCGGCAACATACACCTTGAGGGTGGACGGGGACAGCCTCCTGTCCAGCCTCTCCTGTAGGAACAGAAGCACTGACCTAATCGCGCATCTCTGCGGGTCTTCAGCTCGGGAAGAACACCAATCTGCGAACAAGCGCCACTTTAGTGCGCAAAGGTGCCTGGTAGAGGGGGCTCTGGCTTGGTTGATGGTATTCACAACAGTCGCCGGTAAGCCGGCTAGCTCTTCTGCGTTGAGCTTGCCGGGGATGTGAGTGGCACGCAGCGACTTGAGTCCATAGGAGAGCTCCATAGGAGGAGACGGTGGGCGAGTTGTGACATGTGGCGGGAGCGTACGCCGCCTTGGCGATTTATGTACGCCACCACCGTGGTGCTGTCCGATCTCACGAGGACATGTTTGTCCCGAACTAACGGGAGGAACTTCCTGAGAGCAAGAAGGACGGTCAGCAACTCCAGGCAATTGATGTGCCAACGCAGCGGGACCCCTTTCCAACGGCCCGCTGCTGCGTGCCCGCTGCACACGGCACCCCACCCGGACCGGGAGGCGTCGGTTGTGACCAGGACGCGTCGGGACACCTGCTGCAGGGGCACTCCTGCCCGTAAAAAGCAGAGGTCTGTCCAGGGTCGGAGTGTTTTGAGGCAGGCGGGGTGATCCTTACCCGATGCGTGCCGCGGTGCCATGCTTGTCTCGGGACTCGAGTCTGGAGCCAGTGCTGGAGTGGTCTCATATGCATCAACCCCAGCGGCGCAACCGCCGCGGAGGACGCCATATGCCCCAGGAGCCTCTGGAAAAGTTTTAGAGGGACCACTGTGCCTGGCTTGAAGGAAGCGAGGCAGTCCAGCACCGACTGAGCACGCTCGCTCGTGAGACGTGCTGTCATTGAGACTGAGTCTAACTCCAACCCGAGAAAAGAGATGCTCTGAACTGGAGTGAGCTTGCTCTTTTCCCAGTTGACCTGAAGCCCCAAGCGGCTGAGGTGCCGGAGCACCTGGTCTCTGTGTGTGCATAGTAACTCTCGAGAGTGTGCTAGGATGAGCCAGTCGTCGAGGTAGTTGAGAATGTGGATGCCGGCTACTCGTAGCAGGGCAAGGGCCGCCTCTGCGACTTTCGTGAAGATGCGAAGGGACAGAGACAGGCCGAAGGGGAGGACTTTGTACTGAAACGCCTGGCCGTCGAACGCGAACTGTAGGAAGGGTCGGTGTCGTGGCAGAATTGAGACGTGGAAGTACGCGTCCTTCAGGTCCACCGCTGCAAACCAATCTAGATGCTGAACACCAGCCAGAATATTTCTCTGCGTAAGCATTTTGAACGGGAGTTTTAACAAGGCCCGATTGAAAACTCGCAAGTCCAGGATTGGTCGTAAGCCGCCGCCTTTCTTGGGTACAATGAAGTAAGGGCTGTAGAAACCCTTCCTCATTTCGGTTGGAGGGACGGGCTCTACCGCGCCCTTGGCTAAGAGGGTCGCGATTTCCGTGCGCAGGGAACTGGCGTGCTCGCCGTGTACGCCGGAAAAGCGGACACCCCTGAAGGGGGGCGGGAGCCGGGCAAACTGAATTGCGTAACCAAGTCGAATGGTCCAGTGCAGCCAGCGTGATGCCTTGGGAAGCGAAAGCCACGCTTCCCAGCTCTGCGCTAGGGGCACCAAAGGGACAAGTATTTTGGACGTACCCGGCGGGGCCTCGCAGCGGGGCGGAACAGGTAATGCAGCGTCGGGCGGCTTCGTTGCGGCCTGAGGCTGAGGTGCTGAGAATAGACTCAAAGCACTTACCTTGCTCCGCGCGCCCGGCAGGAGGTGGGTTCTTGACTGAGAAGGAGGTCTGATGTTGGCGTCCTCTGGACTCATCTGAACCGGCCGGCCGGGGGACAGTCGTGGGCAGGCGGAAGGCGGGATCGCCGCGTCCGGTGTACCGGGACTGTTGTGATCTGAAAGCACATTGCCGTGAAAACGGCATTTGCGGGCCAGGTGACCCAGAGGCAAAGGAAATAGCTCTTTTATTGAGAATGTGGGTACCACAGGTGTGGCAAATGAAAAAACAAAGGATTCTCCTCCCGGCCCTCCACCTCCGGAGCTAACGTCTTCGGCTCTGGGTCGGCTGTCTCAGAAACGCTTGGGAGCCTTCCGGGTCCTGGAGGGGGTTCGTGAGACAGGGGGCGTGCACCGCCTGTGGAGTGCTCGACGCTGGGTCTGAGAGCTGGGCCCGGGTTGAGGTGGAGCAGGAGCTGGTTTCCTCTCAGGTGGACGCCCTCGGCAGGCAGACGGGGCAGGGCCCGTAGCGGCAGGTCTGCGGCGGGGCATGATGTGCGAAATGGCCTCCGTCTGCTTCTTCACCGCGGAGAACTGTTGGGCGAAGTCCTCGACGGTGTCACCGAAAAGGCCAATCTGGGAGACAGGTGCGTCCAGGAAGCGGTTTTTGTCCGCCTCACGCATCTCGACCAGGTTGAGCCAAAGATGGCGTTCCTGGACCACTAGGGTGGCCATCGTCTGTCCGAGTGCCTGCGCTGTGGCCTTCGTCGCTCTCAGGGCGAGGTCGGTCACTGAGCACAGTTCCTGCAGCACATCAGGATCAGGTCCACCCCCGTGCATGTTTCTGAGAGCTTTGGCCTGGTGGACTTGCAGGAGGGTCATCGCATGCAGGGCGGAGGCAGCGCGTCCAGCCGTAGTGTAGGCCTTTGCGTTAAGTGAGGATGTTGTCCTACAGGGCTTGGATGGGAGTACGGGGCGACCCCGCCAGGAGGTAGGGCTACCGGGGCATAGATGGTGCGCAACTGCCCTATCAACCTGGGGAATCGCGTCGTACCCATGGCGCTCTCCGCCGTCGAGGGTGGAGAGAGTGGAGCGGGTGGCACCTAGACGAGCGGAGAGCGGGGCTCTCCACGTAGACGTCAGCTCATCATGCACCTCCGGGAAGAAAGGGACCGGGGGATTCGAGGCCGCGAACGGCGCTGCCCCAGGAACCAATCATCCAACCGAGAAGGCTGTGGGGAGGATGGAGGGTTCCAGTCCAACCCCACGCTCAAGGCGGCCCGGGCAAGCATGTCGGACATCTGAGCGTCGGCCTCAGCCTGGGCCTGCTGGCCCGAGGCGGCAGTCCAGGGAGTCCTCAGCATCAGACACCGCGACTCTCTGATGCAACGGCGAGCTCATCTGCTTCGGACTCGGGAGGATAGACAGCCGGGCCGTGAGGCGAAGCCGCTATCGCCGCTGGCGTGGACGGAGACCAGCGAGCGTGTCGGGAACGGGAGGTTCGCAGGGGGCTACCCGGCGAAACTGCACCCGCTGCCGCCTCAAATCGCCTCCAGCGCCAACCACACCGTCCTTAATCCGTGGGAAGAAGGAGCAATGCGGGGTGCAACTGGGGTGGCTTGCTTTCTGTTGAAAGCGAGCCGCGACCGCAACGTGGTCATGGTCATGTTCTCGCAGTGAGAACATGAACCATCCACAAACGCCGCCTCGGTGTGATCGCGGCCCAAACACACGAGACAGCGCCTGTGGCCGTCTGAAGCAGAGAGCACTCTACCGCATCCAGGAACGACACAGGGGCGGAAAGGCATCTTGAAAAAGATGCGTCCTTAAAAGGACGTTCAACGCCGCTGTGTTTGCTCTTTTAGAGAAAATTACTCTTTTAGTAAAAAACTCTTTTAATACACAGTGTGTGTGTGTACGTGTCTGCGCTGTCGAAGCACTCAGGGGCAACAATGCACGCCGTGCACTGAGAAGGAGAAAGCCGCTGTTGTGCGCCGTCAAGATCCAACAGCATGCAGATCGTCAGAGGAAAACAGGAACGTTTAAGTGGCGTGTAACTCGCAGCAAACTGCAGACAGACCATCGGCTCGGAAGAAATTTTTCTCATGAACTCCCGTATTTGCCCCGCTTAAATACCCGTATGTCCGGGCGGGGTATGCAAATACCGACTGCCAACTCCCATTGGCCCTTTTCAATAAGATCAGAGGTGAATATCGGCGCTCAAGAGAGACCCCTAGTGTCGCTTCTCCGACACAACGTGGAGAGAGAGTGACAGAAGGGGAAATTAGGTTAGATGCAAAATGGCAAGAACCTGCCATTTATGTCTGCAAGTTTTTTTTTCTTGTTTTTTTTTTTCAGTAAGCTCTATTATACCTGGAGTGAGCTATTAGTTAGAATTCCCATGGAGTTCCTCAGCTGGCGCAGGCAGCCACAGAAGTATGACCAGCATGCTGACATCTTTCCTCATGTACCTCTGAGTTTCAGAGACAATGGGTTTCATTCACTAATTATGAATTATTAATCATTCACTAATAAATGTGTACAAATGTGTATTTATTTGCGCAATAATGTTCACACACAAAATTTCTGCCAGATTCAAAACAGATGCATACGCACATACGTTTTCTGTTCTTTGATCTGCATAAACTCACCCATCCATTTAAGGGCTTTTCGCACAACCTCACAAACCTTCAGTGTGCTTCATGCCATTAAGAAAAAACAGTTTCACAATGAATGAGACACCCTATGCCTTTGGGCATCATATATTATGTCGCAGCTAACTAATAATACCAACTGACATGTCCACACGAAAGCCAGAACTTGAAATGACACTTAATGCTCAAGTAAGCCTAATTTTAACTGCAGCATGACTGTTTTGTTCAAAAGGAAGAAAAAGGAAATTAAAATATCAGTTTCAATAGAGCTCTAATATCATGATGGGTCAGCCTGTCTCACTCGTATGATGACAGGAGGACACATACTGCACTGCCAGCGGAATACACTCTACTTTCTCTCCCATAAGATATGAGAGTTTGTTTAATTCATATATGTCATGGAATTTTTTACTGCAGTGAATGAGGAAGAGCAGCTCGTCTTCCATGTCTCCATTCATCCATTCATCTATCAATCTATCTATCTATCTATCTATCTATCTATCTATCTATCTATCTATCTATCTATCTATCTATCTATCTATCTATCTATCTATCTATCTATCTATCTATCTATCTATCATCATCTGTCTGTCTGTCTGTCTGTCTGTCTGTCAGTCAGTCAGTCAGTCCGTCCGTCCATCATCATTTAGTGCACCCTAGCAACCAAATCCATTGACTTCCATTAAAATTAGCTTAGATGGATATCTCCAGATCGGAACATTGTAGAGATTTCCAGGTTTGCTCATTTGACTCAAGCTAGCAAGGAGCCTTTTGTGTATCACCCTGGTAACTGCCTAGCAACCAAATTTGCTCAACATAGCAACCAAGTAGTCTGTCTGTCTGTCTGTCTGTCTGTCTGTCTGTCTGTCTATCTATCTATCTATCTATCTATCTATCTATCTATCTATCTATTTTAAACTTTCAGACCAAGCTTTTTCAAGCCAACCTAAAGTTTTTCCACAAACTCTTTTATCTAGTTTAGCTTGATGTTCCATCGCTTCTAATCCAATGTCAATTCTCGCATCAGGGCAATAACCAGATGACATGCAGAGAAGCTGTGTGTGTGTGTGTGTGTGTGTGTGTGTGTGTGTGTGTGTGTGTGTGTGTGTGTGTGTGTGTGTGAGCGTGTATTTATCACTTTGTGGGGACCAAATGTCCCCATAAGGATAGTAAAACCCGAAATTTTTGACCTTGTGGGGACATTTTGTCGGTCCCCATGAGGAAAACGGCTTATAAATCATACTAAATTATGTTTTTTGAAAATGTAAAAATGCAGAAAGTTTTCTGTGAGGGTTAGGTTTAGGGGTAGGGTTAGGTTTAGGGGATAGAATATAAAGTTTGTACAGTATAAAAACCATTATGTCTATGGAAAGTCCCCATAAAACATGGAAACACAACAAGTGTGTGTGTGTGTGTGTGTGTGCGTGTGTGTGTGTGTGTGTGTGTGTGTGTGTGTGTGTGTGTGTCTGTGTGTGAATAAAAAGCTGCTCACTCTAGTAGTTATGCCTTTAAGTAATTTATGCTTTCATTTGGCGGCTGAGAGGTTGATGGAATTACTTGGGAGACTTCAGTGGATTAACACTGAAGAAAGTCTAAAGGGAAGCAGACAAACACCTGGCCCTTGTGTTCTCCTCCTCAAATGCATAAATAAAAAACATCCCAGAAGTACTCAGTACCACAGAGATGCTCATAATCGAATGTCTCTTAGTCAAACTGTTGCTGATTTGTCTTCATTAGACAAGTATTTATTATTTAAGTCATGTGAGGTGTTGTGAAGAGTATTGGTTAAAAAAAAATAAAATACAAAAAAATATTAAATTAGGGAATACGTCTCTTTGAAGAAACACCTCCTGCAAGGAAACCAAAAGTTTATGCATCCACCTAGTCAGCAAAAATATAATTATAAATAACATAAATAAATAAAGAAAATGGTGTCCGTGTGCACTTAATTATGGAGAATCTGTTCATCTCATACAGCACCCATACAGAAACAATATTCTATTTAAGACCCAATGAAAGCAGTTTTCTTTCCCGTGATGATGTAGTTCAGGCAGGACATTTTGAATGGCTTGCCCTTTTTTGTGTGCAAGATCATCAATATTTGGTCTCATAGAATGAATGTTACAAAACTTTTGCAAACTGACTTTTACTTGCAGCGTTCCACATTACACTGCAGTTTTCTGGTGAAATGAACACTAGAGGTACTACAACCACTGTGTGTTTTATTCACTTTCACACATATCACAGGTACAATGGCTGATAATTACTTTATAAACACGTATTTTTCACACTATTACTCACAAACTGGTATGTGATGATTTCGAAACATTTTCCAAGAACAAAAGACACAAAAGTAAACACTTTTTACTTTTACATTTCCCAGAGACTAAAATTGGTTCAAGGAATGAAAAGTAAAACAGAAAACTCACAACATTTTTAGCAGAACGTAAACCGGAACAAAGTGATTTTCAATTGTTCAAGTGAAATCTTTAATTTTAAATGCTGTTAACTGGTTGATTTTTTTCCAATATTTGTTCATGAAACTAAAGACCAAAGGATTTATCACACAACATTTTTGGAACTACACCACGTCATGTTGCCCGAAAAAATAACACATGTGCTTTTATACTGAAGGAAACTGCTGCATCACACATTTCTTTGCCTAATTCCCCATTGTGGATGTCACATTTTCTGAATGAAGACCGTTTTAAACTTATTTTGGACTTTTTCCAGACCATGTTGATTGTTTCTCTTGTGAGATCTGGCAACACTGCAATAGCTATTTCACCCACCCGTTAGTGCAGAGTATTTTTGTATTTTTAAAGGAACGTTATTAATCTTTCTTTTATTTTGTTCAAACCGGTACCTTGTGGAAAGGAGAACTGCAGAATTTCTGAACCGGATTGAAAAAATTTATTTTGTTTTTAGTCCATGCGTTCTACTATCATTTGAAAAGCTTTGTTTAGAGACCCAACTACATTTACACACGTAGTCCAATGTGATTAGCTTACACGTTTACTCACCTGATAGATTGTTGAACTTTGGACTCAGAGGTCCAAAGCTTGAGCCCAGCAAAGCACGTAAGCTGACAAGTGAGCTGAAAATGTGCTTTTTCCTATCGCATTTGTGTTTTCCACACTATGGGTAAGGTTTAGGTATTGGTTTAGGATATTGATGTCTGTTTAGTTTTCCTCTAGTTTGTGTTAGGTTTAGGAGTTGGTAAAGTGTAAGGGTGTCTGGTTTTTTTTTATTTATTTATTTATTTTTTTTTAGCTTTTTTGCATTTAGAACACTATTGGGTAGGTTTAGGCTAAAGTGTTTGGTTAGGGAGGTACTTTTTACTCATTAAAACATCTAATATTCTTTAGGAAACTGCAACGAAACCTGTAATGAACAGGGTTCCCACTCTTTTCAACCAATAAATTTCCATGCCTTTTCCATGATTTGAAAGCTAATTTGCATGGCCAAAGATTTAGCCTTTAATTCTGAAAATGGCACCAAAATCACAATCGCAAATTTGTAAAAAAACAAAAACAAAACCACACCACTGTTTCATAAGTTCAACTGAAAACATTTAATTAATTAATACATAAATGAATAATTAAAAATAACTACAACTTGTAGTAAGTTCCCAGTGGATAGACTAATTTACAACAGGTGAGATTTTCCAGCATGTAGTATTCAAATACTGTATACTATAAAAAAATAAGGAAACACCAAAATGTATGTAAAGGACATTTGCACATTTTAAAGACTGTAGGCCCAGCTGTGCAAGATCCCTTTTGAGTTTGGTTTGAGTTTAAAGTTTTTATATCTTGTTTTTTAATGCTTGTTATATGGAGCAACAATTCTATGGTTAGAGGGATTTTCTTACAAACAAAGAGAGAACAGTCTAACCCTAATTCAAAACTAACCTGGGCATCCTCCCCTATGAGGCCAGTTTACCTGGAAGCCTTTGGAATGTGCTACTGTCATTAAGGTGAATTTTGTTTATAATGACTGAGTAGTAATTAAGTCTATCAACTAGGAACCTTCCTCTGGAATGTGAACATGACATCTTGCCTAAAATAATCAAATAATTAGACTTACTTTAACAATCTCACCTGTAGTAAATTAGTCTATCCAATGGGAACTTACTACAACCTTTGAAATGTGAAAATACTGCACATTTACTGTTTTTTGTTTTTGTTTGTTTGTTTGTTTGTTTTTTAACTTGCACATCAACAGCATAGTGGGTGGAAATTTCAGATGATCCCTTGAGTATTGGTGCAAGTTCAGTCATAATTTTGCAGCCACACCAAGGGTTGACTGTTCTGGGTACAATGTTTTATGGCACTTGTAGTACATTTATATACCCTTTAGGCTAAGTGTATGAACAATATTTTTGTAAAACTGTCGACTTCAGAGAGTACTGGTAAATGAAAACTAATATCCAATGAATATTGAGCATAAAACTAACTTTACCCCACTTCATATAGGTCTATTTTAAAAATGTAAAAATTGTAAAAGTTGTGGGACAAATATATTTTTCAAGGGACGAGATTATTTTCTTGTGGCCACAAGATAAGGATGTCATTCCCTCAACATAATATCAAGTGGCAATAACATATTATCACTTTCCCTCAAGTTATTATGATGTGTGCTAAGTGAGCTGAACCTGTCCCTTCCCGGGCACTGTAGGATCCCAATACTTTTGCCATTTTACATACCTGGCAATGCTGAGCAAGACATTGTTAAAGGTGCACTTTCCTGGCATGCTAAACTTAGCTGTAAAAGCTAATTTTACATGCTAAAGTAGTATATATGAAAATTAGCAAAGAGTGAGACACTTCACCGAAATAAGCAGGTTAATGACAGTTAGCCTGAAAACATGAATCCTACAATGGGTAGGAGTTGGCGGAATGTTCCATCCATCCATCCATCTTCAACCACTTATCTGAAGTCGGGTCGTGGGGCAGCAGCTCCAGCAGGGGGCCCCAAACTTCCCTATCCCGAGCCACATTAACCAGCTCTGACTGGGGGACCCTGAGGCGTTCCCAGGCCAGTGTGGAGATGTAATCTCTCCACCTAGTCCTGGGTCTTCCCCGAGGCCTCTTCCCAGCTGGACGTGCCTGAAACACCTCCCAAGGGAGGTGGCCAGGGGGCATCCTTACCAGATGCCCAAACTACCTCAACTGACTCCTTTCGATACAAAGGAGCAGTGGCTCTACTCAGAGCTCCTCACGGATGACTGAGCTCCTCACCCTATCTCTAAGGGAGAAGCCTGCCACCATTCTGAGGAAGCCCATTTTGGCCGCTTGTACTTGCGACCTAGTTCTTTCGGTCATGACCCAGCCTTCATGACCATAGGTGAGGGTAGGAACAAAAATTGACCGGTAGATCGAGAGCTTTGCCTTCCGGCTCAGCTCTCCTTTTGTGACAACACTGCGATAGAGCGAGTGCAATACCGCCTCCGCTGCCCCGATTCTCCGACCAACCTCCTGCTCCATTGTCCCCTCACTTGTGAACAAGACCCTGAGGTACTTGAATTCCTTCACTTGGGGCAATACCTCCTTCCCTACCCAGAGTACACAGAGTAATCCATCCTGCTGAAAACCATGGCCTCAGATTTAGAGGTGCTAATCCTCATCCCAGCCGCTTCACACTCGACTGCCAAGTGATCCAGTGAGAGCTTAAAGTCACGGACCAATGATGACATGAAGACTACATCATCTGCAAAAAGCAGCGATGAGATCCCCAGCCCACCGAACCGCACACCTTCCCCATCCCGAGTATGCCTCGATATCCTGTCCATGAATATCACAAACAGGATTGGTGACAAAGCGCAGCCTTGGCGGAGACCAACCCCCACATTTAACAAACTCGACTTCAGGCCGAGGACACGGACACAGCTCTCGCTTTGGACGTACAGGGATTAGATCGCCCTAAGAAGGGACCCCCCCACCCTGTACTCCCGCAGCCCCTCCCACAGTCTCTCCCGGGTGACCAGGTCATATGCCTTCTCCAGATCCACAAAACACATGTAGACTGGATGGGCATACTCCCAGGCCCCCTCCAGGATCCTTGCGAAAGTAAAGATCTGGTCCGTCATTCCACAGCCAGGATGGAACCCGCATCGTTCCTCTACAATCTTTGGTTCGACAATCGGCCGAACCCTCCTCTCCAGCACCTTAGAGTAAACTTTACCAGGGAGGCTGATAAGTGTGATACCCCTGTAGCTGGCACACACTCTCTGATCCCCCTTTTTGAAGAGGGGAACCACCACCCTGTTCTGCCACTCCTTAGGCACTTCCCAGACTTCCACGCAATGTTGAAGAGGCATTTCATCCATGACCCCCCTCCACATCCAAAGCTTTCAGCATTTCTGGTCGGATCTCATCAATTTGGAGTTGTTTGACTACCTCAGTGACCTCCCACAAGGAAATAGAATCTGATCCCCTCATCAGGGCTTGTTGGGTTAGCGGAATGTTGTTGTCTCTAATTGGTCAGGTATTCTAAATAACATTATATATTTTAAACTCTTCAACATGTGTTTTTAATCCAGTGCATCACAACACCCGATGAAATATTTTATAACATATCATAATAAATTAAAATATATGAACTATAAAAACAATTCCATGACTATTCCAGGCCTGTAAATCAAAAATGTTTAATTCCAAGATATTTCCAGTTTTTCCATGACCATGGGAACCCTGAATGAAGCACGTAATTTCATTTCACAAAAATATTTCTGTGGTCACATAACGTTCATGAAATCAAGCTGAATGTTTTTGGTCCATTGAAAAACTATACATTTTACATGTGTCTGTATCTGTAAGTAAATTTTGTCAGCATTTTAGAACACACTTGCATATATAGATAGCCTCAGAGCTAATAGACATAATAGGGGTCTTCAATACTAATGAAGCTGCATATTTGAGAATAACCCAGAGTTCTACAGTTGCCAATTGCATGTAGTGAAACTACTAACTTAATTACATTTTCAGTTATGTGAAATCTGCTCAGTAGATTTCAAATAAGTGTGGCTTTTCCAGTAACAAGCTATAGTGGCATACATAACAAAACATTGCATTATATGATGTGAGCATAGTACCACAATAGTGCTGCTGTTGACAGAGCAGAGCAGACTACGACCAAGTGTACATTGAGCAAGCAAAGTTTTCAAAATATTGCGTGCACTCTCTTAGAATGTCCCCACTATCAAGTAAAATTGGGAAGTCTGATTCATTTACCAAATCTTCTGTTCATTGGTTCCAATCAACTGCCTCAAAGAGATGATTCACCAATTCCTTTAAATCATCAATACAAAATTAAAAAAATAAGAAAAGTACATGTTCATTTTTGTATTAATATTACTAAAACTAATGTTTTTTTTAACCATATTTCAGCTACGTTGTATATAAAGTGGAATCTTTGATAGTCTTATTAGTTATATTTAACACAAATGTACAGTGTGTGCACCAGTTTGATGGTATTACCCTAATAGTATCGCATTCAAAATCACATTTAATCTGGACACATTTTGGTATATAATGCATAATTTTCAAAATCCAATTAAAAAACAAGTCCCATCCATTTATCCTCTTTCACTCTGATCTATGTCACATTATGGAAGTAAATTGGTTTCATATGGCAATTGCCATAGAAAAAGCATTGCCCCTTTAAAGATGACAAAAAGAAAGAAAGAAAGAAAGAAACATATTATAGGGTGTGTTCTATTCACAAGTGATCAACCCTATGCCCTATTCATTTGTAAAACTTCACCATCAACTGTCAGAGCTTTTGAGGGCTGAAAAGTGTGAGGCTCAAAATGAATGGTTATTCGGAACTCACTTTTGAATTCATTTGTATTGGAAATTCTATTTGGAACAACTTTACAACATTGCTTCCATGATTGTACTCCCTTCGAAGTGGCATTTCGGAAGCTGATTTGGAATACAGGAATAGTGTATCAAAGGGTATATTGACTGTAGCTTAATAAAATTGGTGTTTCAGAAACACTTTTAGAGCAGCTTTTTCAAAACTGTAAATATCTGAGACCTTTTGGGGGAAATGACAGAATTGCTTTTGATTGAATATGTTGATGGAACTGCATAAAGCAAAAAACTGTCAAAAAGTAATTAACACAATTGTTCTCAGTCTGTGTAAATGTAAATGTAAACTGTCAGTGCTCCCTCCTACTTTCACATTCTATTCTCACTTTGAGTGCCTCAATATGTGGCAGGTGTTTCAGTCAAACAAACACATTCACGTTCCACACGTGTCACATCCTGTCATTCAAAGACACGCAAGCCGTCTGGCTTTTTTATTACACTGATTTCATTTGTCATGGTCTAATTCACTATTGACATAAAACATACAGCTCTCATTAGATCATTTCTAAAAATTTTCACTGCTAAAGTGGGAAGTCAAAAACACATGGCAGATGGCTCAATCATTCTAATGGGAGAAGATCATTTAATGTTGCATGGCTTGGAGGTTGAATATCATTTTGTTAGAGATTGGAAGTGCATAAAACACTTTTATAGTACATTTTTGTTTTTATATTGCTTTAGTTTCGTTGAGATAATTCTGGCTAATAACCCATACCTGTCTCAAGATGTGAGATATTATGCCATGCAACTGTTTAATCACAGAACTCATATTTCTTTTGTGGAACACAAAAGCTGAAATGTTAAATAATATACTGGTCTTTTTATTCCATAATTAAAGAGAAAGCGGCACTTTAAAAATACCGTAAAAGTAATCCATATGACTTTTGCATTATATTCTAAGTCTTCTAAAGCCATGCAATAGCTTTATGTGAGAAAAATACAAAAATGTAAGTGTTTATGCACTAAAAACCATTCTCTCCACCAAAGCTCTAAAATGGACTACAAAGGTTTTATGGACTTCAAAAATGGGGTATTGACACAAAATACTGTAGCTTTTCATATGTATAGTGACCAAACATCATTGACATCAATGTTTGATTTGAGATGTACAGTTAAGGGGAAGTCTTTCAGTATATGGAATTAAAGTATATTAAAGAATTGAAGTATATTCTTCAACATTTTTCCTTTTGACTTCCACGGAAGAAAGTATGTCACAAGTAAATCCACACAGTCTGTAGGGACCTTGTTAATATATGAATTGCTACATTAAAGTGTTCTTGGCGTCCACTGCTGTGTAGAGTAGCCCCTATCCATGCAAAGCTAAAATGGCTGCATATGCTTGTCTTTCACTGGTACTCATGTTTGTTAATGCCTCCATTCCAAATTAGATCAACACCTCTTGCACTCAGCCCTTGTGTTCAATGTCAGGTTACAGCAGGGAGGGCTGGGAAAACCTTGGGAGGTGGAGAAATCAAGCCATGCCTTCACCGGAGAGCAGATATTTGTTCTTCGTCACTAGACATCAAGGTGCAGTCTGACTCCCACTTGCCAAGCCTTCTTCCCGCAGACGGCAGAAAGGCAGGAGAGATTAGGTCAGAAAAGGGACTATAGTTTGGTTGAGTGGCATTATGGGAGTAAGGACCAGTGACTCGGGTAATAGACATAATCAAAGGGGTCTTAGGTTCAAATCACCAGGTGTGGCTGACTGTTCTTCTCCATTTATTTTTAGAGTGCCACCTGCTTATCCACACACCTGGTCGCTGAAGACTGCCCACGGACACATGAGGAGAACGCTCTCAATAAATGACTGATTGAAATAAATATAACAGTTGCAACCCTTTTTACATGTGATCCTTATAAATCTCTGTGGCAGGGCGTATCCAATGGAAAGGACGAGAACCGGCTTGACAATATAATAATATTTTAATGAGAAACTTAAACAAAAGGACACAAACACACATGACGGACATGTCCGTTAATGATCTCTCTCTCCCGCACGATCCTCTGCAGTCGACCTTTATCCCTCTCGAAGGCTTGATTAGCCTAATACGGGACCGGATGTGTAGGATCACGACCCGGCCCCGCTCTCCGCCCTGCCACAATCTCCAATTGTACAAATCTCTAAATACAATAAATGTCATAACTATGTTTAATAGAGCAGTGGTTCTCAGCTGGTTTTGCATTAGGACCCACATTTTATTTTGGACAGTGGCAAACCAACCAACATGATCACACAAGAAATCCACCTGTCATTCTTAAATGTTTTGCCACCCAAATTCACACCACATGTGCTGAATTTCCATTTAGCATTGCCAACTGGCCAATAATGATTCTCTGAAAATCGGCTGTGCAGATACCACATTCGCAAAGAAGTGCAATAACCCTGTTTTGTTTTCGGTAGTGCTATGGTTATGGTTAAGTTTAGGGTTAGCAATAGGGTTGAGAACCGAGAACTGGTTCTTGTTCAGAACCGGTTCCATTCTTAACAAAATACCGGAATCGGATGACCTTCATGACTTTCGGTTCTGTTAATGGTTTCCGATGAGGCTGGAAACCCATATAGAAATACTCTGACAGTTTTTTCAGCAGCGCATTTCTGCAGCAGCGCCACCATCTATTAGGTCAAAAGCATAAAACACACAAACAAATGACTCTCATGAGCCGGCTCAGTTTCATCTGCAGCGCAAAACAGACAGCGTTTCCGGTATGTTCAGATTCCCGAAAGAGCGATTTATATGAGCCGGTCCTTTAGAATCTAATGCGAAACATACAAGTATGATATTAGACAACAGAACACAATCTAAACTGCCTCTGTAACTGTTACTGTTATGTCATGTGACTTTAGACCTGTGAGACTTTAATCAAGCAGTGCAGTTACTGACTGGTTGTTCATATGACAATGTTTAATTAAAGATACAAGAGTTTTGTAATACAAAGAATTATATATAGGAATATATATATATACATAAATAAAATAAATGAATAAAATATGCCATCACATCCCTTTTTTGTTTAGATACAGTCCAGATATAGCCCATTTAGGATCAATTATTTGCTTGGATATATGTCTTTAAACAGTAAGAAAACACACCATTTACAAGAATTGTTTAAAATGTTTTAATGATTTATTATTTCTGCTCTATTGAGGAAGAATTATTTTAAAATAATTCTTACTCAAATGTACTAAAATAACTACTGAAATCATTACTAGAACCGTTAAGGAACCGGAATCGTTAAGAGGAATTGGAACCGGAATTGTTAAATTCCTAACGATTCCCATCTCTAGTTAGGAATATATCACCTTAATTACAAATCAGATCAGACACGCTGTGCCTTTCATGTCACATCCATTCAAACAATTATGTTATTGCACTTAAGCAGTGCATCACAACTGTAGTTCTAGCTTCAGCCGCTGGGAGGGGCAGTAGTTTTGTCTCATTTTTTAGGTTTTCAAGGATGAGAGGATTACACGCAACCTGTCCAAATTGGCATCTACCTAATTTGGCAAGCTTCTGCTAAAAATGAATTACACCAAAATACAGAATAGTTTGATTTGAAACATGGCTGTTCTTGTCAACAGCAAAAGATATTTGAAACTGTCTGCTACCCAACTAGAACCCATTTTTCAGTTCCAACCCACTAGTTGAGGACCACTGTAGCTACTAAAGTCATATCTGAACCATTGTAAGCAACACTTAATAAACTTTCGTTTATAGAAATTAATGCCATTACTGTACTGACTATTGTAACTATAGCTGTTCAAAGAAAAATCAATGATACACAATAACATTTTATATTCATCGCTGCACTTCCAAATTTTCTTTGATTTGTGTAAATCTGAGTCTCAGTTTTCACTGCTACTGTTCAAATTGTGGCTCTGAAGCTATCGAAGCGATAAGCATACAGTGGTGTCTAGTTTTTAGAATTTCCCACGACCCAACAGGCCACATCCCTATTAAACATTTAAAAAGTAATGAAAGTAGAAGGCAGATTGGGAGCACTGAAAAATATTATGGGACAGTGAAGTTCAAGCACTACAAGGGAGATCAGCTAATTCAACTGCACAATTAATCAAGACCTCATGAGACTACATTTCAACCTCAAAGAAATTCACATGACACATTCACTCCGTGCAAAACAACTACCAATTTTGGGATTTTGTTGAAGACCCAATCAAAATTAGAGTTTTGTGGCTTTTAGTCCATGTCTTTCAGCATTTAAGCAAACCAAACTAACTGAGCACTTTATTAAGAACACCTGTACACCTACATATTCATACGATTATTTAATCAGCCAATCATGTGGAAGCAATGTAATGCATAGGATCATGCAGATACGGGTCAGGAGCTTCAGTTAATTTTCACATCAATAGGGGAAAAAATGTGATTGGATCGGGCTGGTTTGAATATTTCTGTAACTGCTGAATTGGATTTTCTGGGATTTTCACGTACAAAAGCCTCTAGAGTTTACTCAGAATGGTTCCAAAAAATAAATAAAAAATAAAATAAAAACATCCAGAGAGTAGCAGTTCTGTGGACAAAAATGCCTTGTTGATGTCAAAAGGTTAATGGAGAATGGTCAGATTGGTTGGAGATGACAGAAAGGCTATGGTAACTCAGATAACCGCTCTGTACAATTGTAGTGAGCAGAACAGCATCTCAGAATGCAAAAGTCGAACCTTGAGGTGGATGGGCTACAACAACCACTCAAAGTGAGGCTACAATGGGCACTTTATTGGTCCATAGGGTTTTTAATAAAGTGTATTTCTAAATAAATTTGATGTAGAATACGTTTAAAACATAAATTATGTGATGTCTGTTTGTGTTTCTGTGACAGCTGAAGGGTATATGGCCCCTAACGAGTCTTTGAATGACAGACATGTGGTGCTGAGTTTGTGACTTACATGTGACAATGAACAAAAAGGAAATAAAGATGTTATTTTGAATTCTTGGACAGACAAAACAAAAGTAATTTAAAAGTAATTGGTGATGTGTATAATAATAATCTGAATAATCTGATATCAATTTTAGAGAAGTAATTATTAATTGTAGTGGATTAAATATTTTGAGTAATTCACCCAACAGTTTGTAACTGACAAATAGCAAATCATGTGTTTATGATTTGTAATAAGAAAGAAAACAGCACTCATCGAGTGACTTCATCGGATCTTAAATGTGTAAATTAGTAGCCCAAATCTTGATTCATTACTTTGAAGAGAAATCACTGATCCAAACAGGCCTCCGGCCATTTCAGTTTCACAAATTCTAAGGCTAAGGGATTTTATTCGACTAAACTTTTAACTTGTCCTTGAGGCAGACTGATCTAGACACAAAGACAGGCGGACAGTGTGGCACACACATCAAACGAGTTCTTCTTTAGGTACAGAATCACGGATCTTCTGCCCTATTTGACAGCCCAATGTAGGATTAAAGTGGGGTTTGTCTGAAGCCAAGGCAAATTAGAGCTCAGTTTAACCTCTTGAGCTCAGACTCATGCTCTTTCTGTTTTACAGTTTCCCTGCCACTATCCCTCTCTCTTCTGTCTCTCTTCACACCTAAGACTCCCATTAGCACCCAATGTGCTAAAGAGAAGCACATTAATGCACCTGTCACAAACAAACACGCATGCTTTTTGTCACTACAAAGGATCCACGCTAGAGGATGAAAAGGAAAGGCAGAGATGAGTAGGACAGAACGAGAGACAATGGTGACAAAGCTGTATAATGAATGGGAGGAGAGACAGCCGGGCCTGGCAGGTGGATCCTGATTTAAATACCATTCCAGGGCTTTATGTGGAGCAGCAGCCCTTCATTTTCACTAATTTGAAGGGTGGCACAGTCTAGACTTCTGTGGAAATGCCACTGTGGCCAGATCAAGTGTCAGGTGGAGTCTAATGAGAGAACAAAGGCTAATAAATAAACATAACCCTGTGTCAATTTTCTGAGGCTCATCTATTATTTACTGCTTCCAAGCCATTACTAATACAGAAGGAACAGACTTATGCTGGTTTAAACAACTGTCTAAAGGTGGGTTTGAGTCAATTGTTAGTATTTTGTTGCACTTAAAAGTGTGTAATTTTCAATGTTAAAATCGCTCCTATCCCAGCATAATATCCAGAGACAACTATACTGCCCTGCAAAGGCAAAATGTAAGTAACTACAAATAAAAATAATTATGACTGAAATCGGGTCTCTTAGGCCAGAAAAATACTTTGTTCAAGTGCACTTGGCCACCGCATTGTTAACATGCGATCCAGTTGAAAACGCTTAACGTGCGTTCATTTATTACTTTGGCTGTTTCTCTGCTATGACAGTAGAAGCAGACAGTTCACAATAATGTTTGCTATAGAGCCCCTTGAGGCAACATTAAGAATCACACGTGTACTTGCATTGGGTTTTAAAACTGTATTGGGACACATTTTGAAATGCAACTACACACCAAGGATATAATAGTTCCCTTTACAAAAAGCTTCAATACGATGCTGCGCTGCTAAGCGCTACGGGGAACAACTCTAGCTGTGAACCGAGCTGAAATAGTGTGTATAACACGTCAATGAACATTGACTGGAATTTATAGCCTCGGCTGATGTAATCATTAGATGCACCTGCGGCCACGCTATAAATGGATACGTCACCAGGTGTCGTCAGAAACTCTTTTTTCAGAGCGATTCTGTTTCTGTGTGTTTCACAAACCCTGTCAAAACTTTCTTTCCTCTGTTAGGAGTTAGAATCAGTTAGGCAGTGTGCAGTGAACGTTGTTCTCTTTTCTCTTCTGTTTAGAAAATATTATATATATATATATATATATTTCTAAAAAAAAAAAAAAGAGAGAATGACTGAAAGCCGCAAATGGTGCGTGTTCCCCTCTTCTTGCTCTATAGCTGAAGAGGACACACATCAGTTTTTGCTCTGTTTGTTTGGGGGTAAGAGCACGCTGCACTCGCGTTGCAGCAGGGCGGCTGCGAGCACTGCGATTTGCTTTAACAGGCAGAGTGCTTCGTGCTTGCCTCACTTGCTTCCGGGAGTCAGCACTCGCGAAAAAGAAAAAAATAAAGATTGTTCGTTGGGCTCTTGCATGGATTTGGCTGAGGAGCAAGAGACGGGTTGATCCCTTTCTCTCGCTCTCTCCCCAAACCCAGCTGGTCCTTCACATGATCTCGAAGCTCATTCAGACGCTTCTTCGGATCATGAGGAGGATCGCGATTCTCTTCCCGCCTCAGAGCTTTCCGTCCGCGATAAAAAAATCTACGGAGGAATTGCTCGATGTTGTTACTCAAGCGGTTGCCAGATTGGACTGGCCACGCGAAAAGAGACACCAAACCCTCCAAATTAGGGGATAGATTTTATCTTCCAGTTTAAGAAAGGGAACGCCTCATGAGTCCCTTCCCTTCTTTGATAACCTCCATGAAGAGCTTTTTCGCTCATGGAGGGACCCCTAAAAAATTTTTTTTACAAATAAAAAAAAAAAATTAATAAATAAAATATATATATATATATATATATATATATATATATATATATATATATATATATATATATATTTTCTTGCCGTGTTCACATACCCTCGGCGTCATTATATTCGACCATCGTGGGTGCTGAGGCACGGGGGTATTCAGTGATGCCACCGGTCGAAGAGACGCTTGCAGGCTATCTCTCTTCACTTCAGAAGCCCTCTCTCCCCTCAAAGCCTTGTAGGGCAACCTCCACTTCAGTGGGAAGGGCTTATCAAGCAGCAGGTCAGGCTGGTGCTGCTCTGCACACTACGCTGTTTTACAGGCGTACCAGAATGACCTCCCGGACGACCTGAGTGTGGGTTCTGCACTTGACGAGCAAGCCTCAGACCCGCCTCAGTCCTGTCGGAACGGAGGCTCAAAAGCAAAGCATGGCGAGTCGTGCTCCTCCTCCCAGGGATTGGGGACAGTCTCGCCTCCCTCGCCAGCCCCCGGGGCTATCATTTCTAAAAACCCTGACGGTCTTGCACCTAGATTAGGGGTAGCTCCCCTCGGGACGGGGCGCATGCTTCACTTCACCCCTCCCGGTACCCCCTCGAAGCCCCTCCATTCCCACCACCTCTTGGTGTTTCGGGATGCAGAGGCTTCCGTCAAAATTGGGTGTTTTCGCTGTTCCTGCATTTTATTCAGGACGCAAAACACTCGACAACCCCTCAACAGGAAATGTTCAAATATAATACCCATCTCAGAGATCCTGGCAGCGTGGAAACTTCTGCCAGATATATTCTTTTCTGTGGGTCTTATAAGGGCGTCAGGATTTAATTCACTCGCCTCTTTTCCATGTTTCCACGGCGTGTTCTCACTACCGTAAACCGGATTTCTTTTTTATGTAAAAAAACCCCCTCAATCTCCTGGTTAAAGGGGCCATGATATGTGTTCCCCTTCCAGAGAGAGAGTTAGGTTATTACACTAAATACTTCCCGTTTCCCATGGAGGGTGAGGGGTGGCGTCTGGCTTAGGTCTTAAAGCTTGAACTGCCCGTGGGTGTTCAAGTCCAAGATCATGCCTGTCAAGACGGTCGTGTCTCAAGCCCTACAACTCGTTTGGCTGGTCACCATCGATCTTCTATACTTCATTTAGAAGTTCTGCCACAACATGGAAAGTTCCTGAGGTTCGCTTCCGGGGGCGAAGTCTTCCAGGATCAGGTTCTTTCACTTGGCCTAGCCCTTTTTACCCGCACATTCACAATGCATGATGTAGCGCTGGCTCCTTGCGACTCCGGGGAATCTGCATTCTGAATTATGTAGATGACTGGCTGATCCTACCGCAGTTCCAGGAACTGGCAGTTCAGCACAGGGACATCGTCTTAGCTCATCTGTTTCTCTGGGGTTGAGGCTCAACACCAAGAAAAGCGTCCTCTCTCCCACTCAGAACACTGTCTATCGGGGCATCGTATGGAGTTCAATCACAATGCGGGCACAACTGTCTCCCACTAGGATTGAGTCCATTCAGATCACCCTGAACAAAGTCAGGCTAGGTCAAGGTTGCACTGCTATCAGTATCAACGATTTCCAGGTCTCAGGGCGACCGCGTCCACGGTGATCCCTCTGGACCTTCTGCTCATGAGACCATTTTTGTTGTGGCCAAAAGCCAGGGGATTTCTTCCAAGGGCCAAAACCCCTAGGCTAAATAGGGTTACGCGCTTCGGGCTTCGTTCCCTTCCTATGTGGTTCAGACCCTGGTTTTGGGTCCCACTCTAGGTGCGTCTTGTTGTCGCAGGCTGCTAACGACAGACGCCTCCCTGACAGGCGGGGTAGCGGCCTTAAGTGGTCGTCCAACTTAAGGGGATAGGAGGGTCGTCAGCTCGGTTGTCACAGTCACTGTCTCGGGTTGATGGCTGTATTTCTGGCCCTGAAATACCTCCTCCTGAGGCTGCCATGTCTTGGTGCGGGTGGACAATACAGTGGTAGCCCCTTACATAAATCATCAAGGAGACCCACGTTCCTGTCAGCTGTATTTCTGACACGTCGGATTCTCCTTAGGGCCCAGGGCAAGCTCCTGTCACTCAAGTCAGTTATATCTCTGGATGCCCGTATATGGGAGCAGATTTACTGTCCAGACAGAACATACCAACGGGGGAGTTAAGAACTCCACCCTAAGGTAGTAGTTGGCCAGAGTTCGCCAGCAAGGGTTTTTGCCTCTTACTGATAGCACCGCGCTGGCCGAACAGGGCTTGGTTCTCGGAGCGAATTTCTTCCCTCGACGGCTCGCCTTGGGCGATTCCCGAAGAGGAAGGATCTTCTATCTCAGGCACAGGGCAATATTTCATCCCTGCCCCGAATTGTGGAATCTTTCATGTTTGGCCCCTAAGGGTACCAACTGAGGGACACAGGGCTCTCTCCTGAGGTTATCGAGACCTTTTTAAATGCCGGGCTTTTTCCACTTGGAACAAGTTTGGGTGAGATCTTAGGGCAGAAGAGGACCTCTTCGCCTCTATGAATAGCGCAATGTCTCCTCTACTTCTCCCTGAAATCACCCAGCCCCCCTTGGGTCTGGACGTTAAGACACATACATAACCCAGAATGCATCTGTATGCGTTTCTTTCCCCGGTTTCTCTGCTCCCGGGAGTCTTGGCAATGTTCACCAGCAAGGGACTTGCCTCCTATTAATGGCGCTGTGCTGGCCGAACAGGATATGTTTCTCAGAGTTAATTCCTCTCCTCGACGGCTCACCTTGGGCGATTCCGAACAGGGAGGACCTTCTCATCCTTGGCCCGAATTGTGAAACCTTTCATGTCTGACCCCTAATGGTACCAAATGAGGTTCACAGGGTTTTCTCTTGAGGTTATCGAGACCATTTGCTAGGGCTCCCTCCACTTGGAACTGATCTGGGTAGATTTTACAGGGCAGAAGAGGACCTCTTCGCCTCTGTTGATAGCGCAATGTCTCCTCTACTTCTCCCCGAGTCGCCCAGTACCCCCCCTCCCCCTCGGGAGGGGCTGAACGTAGTAACGCAAATGCGCCTGCATGCGTTTCCTTCTACTAAAGTTCTTATTACAGAACCAGCTAACTGCCAGTTTGCTTCAGTTCTGGATTTTCTGTAGAAAGAACTGTCAGCGGGCACTTGCCTCGCCACTGCCAGGTTCTATGCGGCCACTGCGGTTTGCCTCGGCTTGGTGGGCGGGGTGCCCTCAAAGAGGCATCCTCATTATTGCCCGGGCCTCACGAGGCAGCGGTCAAGCTTTCGCCAGTAGGTTTCAGGGCGCACTCTACCAGAGGGCTCTCCTCCTCTAAAACCTTGGCTAGAGGTCTCCCTCTGCAGCAAGTTTGTGATGCGGCAGGTTGTCCTTTCCGCACACATTCATTGGACTTTTTTAGTTTGGATGTTCTGCACTCCGGGCTCTTATGCCCTTGAGTCGACATCTCAGTTCATACCTGAACAAGTTTGTGATGCGGCAGGCTGGTCCTCTCCGCTCACATTCATCAGTTTTTATGACAAGTTTGTGTTGCGATAGGGTTCTCTTCGCACACATTCATCGAACTTCATGGGTTAGATGCTTTGCTACTCCGGACTCTTATGTCCTTGAGTCGACATCTCAGCCCATGCCTAAACAAGTTTGTGATGCGGCAGACTGGTCCTCTCCGCTCACATTCATCAGTTTTTATGACAAGTTTGTGTTGCGATAGGGTTCTCTTTGCACACATTCATCGAACTTTATGGGTTAGATGCTTTGCTACTCCGGGGTCTTATGTCCTTGAGTCGACATCTCAGCCCATGCCTAAACAAGTTTGTGATGCGGCAGGCTGGTCCTCTCCGCACACATTCATCAAAATTGAATGGTTTAGATGTTTATGCTACTCCGGGCTCTTATGCCCTTGAGTCGACATCTCAAGCTCATGTCTGAGACCTCTCGCATTTTTGTGAGTACACTGCACAACCGTAGGGGTCCGGACAGCCCCAAGTGCGGCGGCGTGGGTATTGCGTTCCCCGTAGCGCTTAGCAGCGCAGCATCGTAGTGAAGCTTTTTGTAAAGGGAACGTATCGGGTTACATGTGTAACCCTTGTTCCCTGAAAAAAGCGGAACGAGATGCTGCGCTGCTTTGCCGCACTGGGACGTCCCAGGACTGCTCTTCAAAAAGAAGTATCTGATGACACCTGGTGACTTATCCATTTATAGCCTGGCCGCAGGTGCATCTAATGATTACATCAGCCGAGGCTATAAATTCCGGTCAATGTTCATTGACGTGTTACACACACTATTTCAGCTCGGTTCACAGCTAGAGTTGTTCCCCGTAGCGCTTTTTTCAGGGAACAAGGGTTACACATGTAACCCGAGACATTTTACATTTGTAATTTAGTTTTTATTTCTATTTTATTTTAAATTTAGATTCGTTTTTTTTTTTTTTTGTTTGTTAGATTTAGTTTATTTTAGTTTTAAAATATGTTTTAGTTTAGTTGTAGCTTTTCATTACATTTAGTTTTTATATTAGTTTCAAGTGACACATACATCCAGAATGGGGAAAACAGGCATTTGTGTAAACTGGATCATTTAGCTGGACACCCAAATGTACAGTTTGTAAATAATACGTATAATATTAAAATCTTTATTTTAATAAGAATTGTATTACTTATATTACAAGAAAACACATCATTCTGATTGAATAATTCTTCTTTTTGATTGAATTTTAGCCAAAGTCCTCTTTAGTTCATTTGACATGATAAAGTAAGTCTTGTTGCAACAAAGGAAAACTGAACCTCCAACAAAACATTATACCAATTCCAAATTAAATGTAAAACAATTCACTGACTGATGGTGTAAAACAGAATGAGTGAAAAGACTGTGTGTGTGTGTGTGTGTGTGTGTGTGTGTGTGTGTGTGTGTGTGCGTGTATTTATCACTTTGTGGGGACCAAATGTCCCCATAAGGATAGTAAAACCCGAAATGTTTGACCTTGTGGGGACATTTTGTCGGTCCCCATGAGGAAAACAGCTTATAAATCATACTAAATTATGTTTTTTTAAAATTTAAAAATGCAGAAAGTTTTCTGTGAGGGTTAGGTTTAGGGGTAGGGTTAGGTTTAGGGGATAGAATATAAAGTTTGTTCAGTTTAAAAACCATTATGTCTATGGAAAGTCCCCATAAAACATGGAAACACAACGTGTGTGTGTGTGTGTGTGTGTGTGTGTGTGTGTGTGTGTGTGTGTGTGTGTGTGTGTGTGTGTGTGTGAGAGAGAGAGAGAGAGAGAGAGAGAGAGAGAAAGTCAGAATAAATGACTGGATATTATATTGTTTCTGTTCTCTTTGTTTTAACATCATGCATCTGCAACAGAATTAACAGTTATTCCAATAAAGGTTCAAATGTGTCATAATTGAAGTCCCGGACACGGCTGGTGCAGTTTCTATAGAGTGACCAGAATTTGAAAGTCTCAAACTGGGACACCTAGGGGGTTCGTGATACATGCATATATATATATATATATATATATATATATGTACACACTACCGTTCAAAAGTTTAGGGTCACTTACTCATTCTTTATTTATTTATTTATTTTTTCACATTTTAGAATAATAGTAAAGTCATCACAACTGTGGAATAATAGAAATGGAAATATGGGAATTATATTGTGACTAAACAAAATCTAAAATATATCATAACTGTGTTATATTTTAGCATCTTCATAGTCACACTTTGCCTAGATTTTGTAGAAATGTACTCTTGACATTTTCTAAACCAACTTCTTGATGTATCACCCTGGGATGATTTTTAAACAGTATTTAAGGTGTTCCCATCTATATGCTGGGCACTTAATGGCTGCTTTTCTTGATTATTCGGTCCAAGTCATCCATTTAAAAAAAAATTAAATATATAAATTCCAGTTTTATAATGAAATAAATTAATATGGTGGCACAACTATATGTTTGTCTACTAAACTAATTTTAAACATTTAAGCATATGTTTCAGTCAAGTGTTTCAAAACTTTTGAACAGTTGTATATATATATATATACACTCACCTAAAGGATTATTAGGAACACCTGTTCAATTTCTCATTAATGCAATTATCTAATCAACCAATCACATGGCAGTTGCTTCAATGTATTTAGGGGTGTGGTCCTGGTCAAGACAATCTCCTGAACTCCAAACTGAATGTCAGAATGGGAAAGAAAGGTGATTTAAGCAATTTTGTGCGTGGCATGGTTGTTGGTGCCAGACGGGCCGGTCTGAGTATTTCACAATCTGCTCAGTTACTGGGATTTTCACGCACAACCATTTTTAGGGTTTGCAAAGAATGGTGTGAAAAGGGAAAAACATCCAGTATGCGGCAGTCCTGTGGGCGAAAATGCCTTGTTGATGCTAGAGGTCAGAGGAGAATGCGCCGACTGATTCAAGCTGATAGAAGAGCAACTTTGCCTGAAATAACCACTCGTTACAACCAAGGTATGCAACAAAGCATTTGTGTAGCCACAACACGCACAACCTTGAGGCGGATGGGCTACAACAGCAGAAGACCCCACCGGGTACCACTCATCTCCACTACAAATAGGAAAAAGAGGCTACAATTTGCAAGAGCTCACCAAAATTGGACAGTTGAAGACTGGAAAAATGTTGCCTGGTCTGATGAGTCTCGATTTCTGTTGAGACATTCAGATGGTAGAGTCAGAATTTGGCGTAAACAGAATGAGAACATGGATCCATCATGCCTTGTTACCACTGTGCAGGCTGGTGGTGGTGGTATAATGGTGTGGGGGATGTTTTCTTGGCACACTTTAGGCCCCTTAGTGCCAATTGGGCATCGTTTAAATGCCACGGCCTACCTGAGCATTGTTTCTGACCATGTCCATCCCTTTATGGCCAGCATGTACCCATCCTCTGATGGCTACTTCCAGCAGGATAATGCACCATGTCACAAAGCTCGAATCATTTCAAATTGGTTTCTTGAACATGACAATGAGTTCACTGTACTAAAATGGCCCCCACAGTCACCAGATCTCAACCCAATAGAGCATCTTTGGGATGTGGTGGAACGGGAGCTTTGTGCCCTGGATGTGCATCCCACAAATCTCCATCAACTGCAAGATGCTATCCTATCAATATGGGCCAACATTTCTAAAGAATGCTTTCAGCACCTTGTTGAATCAATGCCACGTATAATTAAGGCAGTTCTGAAGACGAAAGGGGGTCAAACACAGTATTAGTATGGTGTTCCTAATAATCCTTTAGGTGAGTGTATATATACACATATTATGTATTAAAATAAGTAGCTAAATTCAACATCTTTTAGTATGTGAAATGCTATTTTATTTAATTATATATTGTTTTATATGATTTTAACCACATTTAAGATATTTTTAAAATGTACACAATCCATATAGCCTATTCCATCCATATGATGTCATTTTGCATATGTAATAATGATATGACTAGTCAGTGCTTGAAATTTCATGTCAGCTACACAAAATGTGCAAAATTGGAACTTAAAAGTTAAAATACTATTCCACATTTCCACATTTAAGTGCTTGAACTATAAAAAGAAATACAGCTGTATGAATATGACCTGAAATCTCTTATTTAACACGGGCCATGAGAAAGTGAACATTTACTGTGACTTACAAAGCAGAGTGGATCTTTTTTATTTTTGCAAGTCTTTTTGGTGCTGCTTGGCCCAACATTTTTTTGGTGAAAGGAATTTCTTCAAGTTACCCATCAGGCACCTGGATTGTTTTTTGTTGTTTTGGTTTGGTTTTTTTAAATGCTTTTTGCAGCAGTGTGATTTGGCTAGACAAAAGGTCATGGTCCCCCTTGTGCCTTCTGAGAAGTGTTGAAGTGGCTACTGTTGTTATTAAGAGCTTTTAGCAGCTCAATGGGCACACTGTCACACACTCCACATGTCACACAATCACACTCCCAGAAACAACATGCCATACCCCGGCTCTGAAAATTACTTGAGGGGCCTTCGTCAGCTCCCAACATCAGCAGGGGAATGCCAGAGGACATACAGCATATCTGAGAGCTATTTGATGTTATGTGGGTTTCTGGGAGAAAAGAAATCGATTGGGCACTTCAGTGGAACTTTACCTGCCTGCTAACCCGTGACGGACTCTGGACTCTGGTGTCAGATAATACAAGAGCCTGATTTAACTATGGGAATCTCAGCAGAAAGCATATGGGCATATGGTAAGGGTACAAAGTTAGTAAGCCAATTGGTTGTGATGGACTTGGGCATATGGGCAAAAAGTTACTTCCTAAAATGCTTTATTTATTTTTATTTTTTAATGACCTTTAGATAATGGCTTTATAAAGATAACACTTTATAATAACTTTCATTAATAAATAATTAACAAACCTCATAGAATGCTTAACATATCATTAGTTAATGTTAGGTATATTTATAAGTAAAAATGTAGGAGCACATTATCTCATATTTCTAACTATTTGAATATGCATTAACTTATGATCTGTTAAGCATCATATCATGTTTTTAATCATTTATTAATTTAAGTATTATAAAGTATTACAGCACAATTACATTATTCCCAGACAGTATTTGCTCTCCTTTAAATAATCTAATTCAGCAATCACAATAATATGAAGTATAACTGAATAATTACTAAATAATAGCAGTGTTAAACAAACAAGTTTTGCATGCATCCGCATACAGTACATCCTCGAAAAGACATTACTTTTCTGAACAGTTGTTAATATTACATGTATACTTACATTAGTATCAAAGTGTGTCCGTTCTCTCTGGAGTTTACATAGCTTGTGTATACAGATGTACAATGTACTTGTGTTATAACTGTGTAATAATCCTATTGAACCTGTATTGTGTCTTGTTTATTACAGTGTTATTAAAGCTTTAATGATTAAACTATTAAGCAACACCAGGATATGTTTTAGATGCTTTTATTACTCAGAATTGTATAATATATATACACACACACTACCGTTCAAATTAATAATTTCTTTATTTATTTTTTATTTAATTTATTTTTCACATTTTAGAATAATAGTAAAGCCATTACAACTATGGAATAATAGAAATGGAAATATGGGAATTATGTTGTGACATTATGTTGTAAGCATATGCTTTTTTTTAAGATCATGAGAAAAATGTCATGCAAGTGACCCCAAATTTTTGAACGGTAGTGTAATATATGCTATATTATAAATATCATCATTAATAAAGTCAGTTTTATTTCAATGTATTATTGAGCAGTCCTTTTCGAAGACACTAGATATAAAAGGGTTCATTATCTTTATCTGAATCACTAAAAATGACTGGTTCTTACCAATTTCTCATGTATATCTTCCACTTTAATTAATAAACCTATTGGTCATAATTACTAAGCAGCAGAAAAAGGAAGAGAGCAAGAAAGATCAAAGAGAGCAAAATATGAATGTCTCTATTGTTCAGCTTAGTGTCATGAAGTGTAACTGCCTTCCCTATATTTGACATTGCTGCAGATACAAACTACACAGAGGAAGGGAGATGACTAGAAATAAGGAAGAATGGAGAGGCAGACCGAAAAAAAGATTAAATAATGAATAGTTGTGCATGGAACATGCTTTAGTCTCTTACCAGTAACATGGGCATAAATAGGCCTACAAAAAAATTTAAAATAATGCTTTTGAAAAATTTTAAAGCTTGTGAATAAAAATTTGGCTCAACAAAAGACACAAATAATTGCCCCAAAATAAATGCAAAATGAAAGATGCTGAAAAGCTGAAAAGTTTCAATCAAAACATTTTCACCGTACAAATTTAAATTAATAAATGTATCAAGTCGAAGTTCAAAACTTGTGAAATATTGTTGGCTGTGTAAATCATAATATACAAAAAATATGCAGCATGTGCCTGAGAAAACAACATTGGTACAATGAAAGGTCCATATGGTGGAGACCAGAGCTGGGAGGAGAGCACGTGTACAGCTGAAGTCCGAAGACACGAACCAACGAATGCTAGTCCCAAAAGATGAGACAGTCATCCCGAGTTTCATAAAATGAAAGGGGAATTTTGAGTACCGAGTTTAAGCTCTACCAGTCGTGGCTCTCATTCTGTAACTTTAACCTAAGCTAGGTAGGCTCGAGAATACCTCTGATGAAAACGTAAGCAGGGCTGCCAAATTTTTGTGTTAGCTGTATCGATTAGAGAATTGGCTCAATCTCCACATGTTTAATACTCATCCATTACATACATTTTATAGGGCTGTCAGTCGATTAAAAATGTGTAATCATGATTAATCGCATAATTTTTTTCTTTTAGTTTTCTGTAAAATGCATTTATTTCCATATTAGGAAAGAAAACTACACAATATGTAACGATATAATGCTTTATTAACATTTTCCAAACAAAGCCTTCCACAATATAAATATAGAAATGCAAAAAATATCACTAATTCAAGTAACATTTTTGTTAGAATGTAATTAAAGTACACAAACGATCCATCTTCCAAACCATGTTTTTGCCTTACATACGATTCACTAAATGTAAGCCTATAATAATTATTTATATTTTAGAGCTGTTAGAAAGTATTTGGCATACTTCTGTCATTCGTCCGTGCGTGTTTCAGCTCAGGTCCGTAAAGAAAAGAAGATCTAGTGCAAGTATGTGTGCGGTGATATTTGTGGTAGTAGTTTGAAGCTGAAAGCTTGTAGCCACAACAAATAAGCAACATTGACGATGGATCATTCATAAGCAAAAAGGGAAAGTGACAGAGCCCGTAATAAAACACGAAACAACATTTTATTGGCTTTTCAGAGGTGGTGACAACTCAGACATCTTTTTTCTTTCTCCCCTTTTCTCCCCAATTTGGAATGCCCAATTCCTAATGCACTCCAAGTCCTTGTGTTGGCATATTGACTCATATTGCCTCAATCCAGGTGGCAGAGGACGAATCCCAGTTGCCTCCACGTCTGAAATCGTCAATCTTATCACAAGTGTTACCGGGGAGACCTAGTGTGTGTGGAGGCTTCACGCTATTCTCCACGGCATCTACACACAACTCACCATGTGCCCCACTGTGAGCGAGAACCACATTATAGAGACCACAAGGATATTACCCCAACATGACACTACCCACCCTAGCAACCGGGCCAATTGGTTGCTTAGGAAGCCTGACTGGAGTCAGTAAGCGTGCCCTGGATTCAAACTTGTGACTCCAGGTGTGTTGTCAATACTTGCTGAGCTACCCAGGCCCTCCCGACAACTCAGCGATCTTAAAGAATTTAAAACTGACCCGGAGATGGAGTTTTTCTTGCTGGAAAGGTAAGATATTTTAATGGACCAATAGTGAGCCAGGTAGCTCTCTTAGTTCGGTAGTTTGTTAGATAGTGTTAGCCACTTTAATTGGCCATTTTATTTTGTATAGTGTAAATTTCATTTTCGAGGAGGGAAGGACAATGGAAAAAAATTATATTTTTATGCTGGTAACAATGCCAATCTCTAAACCAGTTACTAATGCCTGCTAGCTAAGTTTCTAAGTTTATCTGATATGACAAGCAATAGTCTAATGTCGTCATTGCCTAACTTTTATAACACTATTTATTCTATTTATTTATACTATTTATTTAAGAAGGATATCTGAAAATATGTCTTCTGAGCAGGTAAGTAGCATATTTTCAGATATCCTTCTTTCTCTTCCTTTTGTTGTTTATACAATTTTTAAGGGGAGGGGGTGAGTTTTGTTGTTGTTAGTGACATTCTGATTAGATGATCACCTGTAACTATGGTTACTCCTCAAACTATCAGATTCATCAGCGCAGAAGTGCGGAGGAAAAAGCACAGCTCATGTTATTTCCCCCCAAAAAATTCCTCCATAAGTAACCTGAAGTTTTATGTTTCAACCTGTATAGAGCCAAAAGTAACATAGTGTAGCTTTAAACATTTCCCAAAGTATATTTAGGAGGTGGACAAATTGATAGAATTAGTCCCCATAGGTTGAGAATTCATTCATATTTTCATTCATATAATTTCTATATTCAGAATTTTACATTTAAAATAGTTATATCATAACATTATGCATTTACAACTGTTGTGTAAATGCATTTATTCCTGCTCTGTGGAAATACATCTAATTAAGATGCAGCTTGTGTGCCACCTTTGCTGTGTAAAGACGGCTTTAGTCCCCATAAGTTTAGTATGCATTGCAATGGGATCCTCAACAGCAATTGTGAAGCTGTGCTCATGATTCACGTCAAAGCGTCAACTCCAGCATCCAGTGCTGCTTAAAAACTCCACGGGAAAAGCAGATTAATAATTAAGACTTGACGTGCTTCTGTGGTAATTAAAATGTGCTGAAAATACTTGATTTCTCTCACAAGTCCAATCTGGGCTTGTTTTGTACATCAAAAATTGTGTTAAGAGGTCCTTTCTCCAAAATGTTATCACTGACAGTGAAGCGCTGTTGTAGTGTGTGTGTCAGTGTATTAGCCCTGGATGGACACATCACAAAGGTTCCATCCTCCCAACAAGTGTATAGCTGGTAACAGTAAACATAATGTTTTAATGTCAAACTTACCTTAAAACAAACGTAAACACAGACACACACGCAACACGCTGAGCGCGTCTCTCTCAAACTTAAACTGGCGCCTCCGGCTCCCCTTTATCTCACTCTCCTGCTGATCAGCTGATTTAGCCCCAGTTGTGCAACATCACGGCCCGGCCAAGCCCTCCTCCTCGTCACAACTGTATTAACATTAAATGCGCTAATCGCGAATAAGAAAATTTAACATGTTAAACTTTTTAAATGAATCGCATGTGATTAATGCGTTAATTCCGAAAGTTCTAAAATGTTACATTATATTTTGCAGAATAAGGATGATTTAATGCTCTCAGTGGTTTCATGGTAGCTTTTTCTTCTCCAAATTAATCTCATTCTCTTCTCCCAAAAACCTATACTATTTATTCAAACCAAATGTTTGCATTTAATATAAAAATGTACATACATATAAATGTTATACATATTTTGCTTATTACTGATAAAACTAACTAACTACTAACAACTTTTCTAAAACTTAGAAAAACTGTCTGGCTTTATTCATCGTATAGACTCTACAGAGTACTGAGGCATGGGAGAACCACACAAGAAACATGAAAAGGAGAATTCTTAAAGTGGTGAAAAACAACATTTCCACATCAAGTCAATCTCCAATGTGATCAATGTTGCAGATGTCCTGGAGGACCAGAAGGCTGTGGATAACTAGAGAATCTTTACCAATGCATCTATTATCCACTTTGGCCTGCCTTATTATCGGATTTTAATTGTGCTAGTTGTTTTGAATGTAACTTTTCAAGAAACAAATAAAAATATAAACTGAGAATGAACAAAAACTGGAAAGAAAATAATCCTCAGTGAGTCCTCAGTGTTGGAGTCCGCCAAGACGCTCTCCGTAAGGCGAGCCGTTCTCATCTCGGAACCGAACAGGGGCAGACGAGCATGCTGGGGAACGGGTGGTCCACAGGGATTTACCCGGAGAAACCATGGCCGTTAAACTCCCGAAATTGCCTCCAGTGCCAGCCGCGTCGGCCCTATACCCGTGGGTGGAAAGCGCAACATGGGTTGCGGCTAGAGTGGCTTTCTACTGGAAGGAAAGCCACGACTGCAACGTTGCCATGGTCATGATCTCGCAGTGAGAACATGAACCATCCACAAATGCTGCCTCAGTTTGATCACCGCCCAGATAAGTGAGGCAGCGCCCATGGCCGTCAGAAGCTGAGAAGTAATGACCGCATTCAGGAATGACACAAAGACAGAAGGGCATCTTGAGAAAAATGCATCTTTAAAAAGACGTTCAACGTCAATGTGTACTCTTTTAGAGAAATTTATAATCTTTTAGAGGGCTGTCGAAGCGCCCAGGGGCGTGGTCTGCATTTGCGTGCAGAAGAAGAGAAAGACGCTGTGTAAAGCGATCAATGGAAAGGATGAGGCGAGAACCGGCTTGATAATATAAATAATATTTTAATAATAAACTTAAATCACAACCCAGCCCCGCCCTCCGCCCTCCCACATGCTGAAAATGCGCCGTTTTAAAAAAAACTAAAATATAGCTACTATAACTGAAAATATGTAAATGAACCAATAAGATGTTTTGGTAAACTTCTAAATTTTTCAAAGTTGCTCAACATATAATTTCTGATTGAGCCAATGCTACAATTCTGTTGATGCAATAGGGAATATTGGATTCAGAGTACTTTCATTGAGCCAATTGAAAGGCCGGTGAGTGTAGGCCGGTGTGTTTAACTGCACTGTACAGTCAGGAGTGCATCAGATTGTCTGTGTGTGCAGATTACATGAGTTTACTCCAGTCAATCGTAAAATGAAGAACATTTATTTATTTTTTTGTTTGTTTTTCAAATAATTCTTTCACTGTAAGTACAGATCATAGAGCTCGACTCGCTGTCACTTCGAGATGAAGGAATTTCAGATGAAAGGGGTGGAGGTGGGGGTTTGAATGAAAGACAAAAGGACTTGGAGAAGGTTAAACTCAACTCAACTCAACTCAACCTTTATTTATAGAGCACAATTATAACAACAGGAGTTGTGGAAGAGCATTGCGTTATGCTCTCCACTGTCAAAAAACAAACGTACAATCATGTGTTTTTGGCAAGAGAGCATGATTTGGGGGATAGCTAAGAAGGAGAGTGAAAGTGGAAGAGGACATAAATAAGTTATTAGTTTGGGAGATTGTTGGTAAGAAATCAGTTTAGGGAAAGGATAAAAAAAGCAAAGAAATGTAATGGCAGGTATTGGGCATCAAAAGACACCTGTGTGATTGTATGTGGGGGTCAGGTTTGGCTTAAAGGATAGTTCACCCAAAAATGACATTTCAAAATGTTAATGTTTGGTTTGGAAAAGGAGGGGTAAGTTGAAAATAATTTTTGTGGAAATCAGCAGTTTTGGGGAGTAGCTAACTACATGTAGCGACATTACTACTTAACTACATTTTTCAGTAGCTTGACAGTAGCTCAGCTGCTTTTAAAACAGAGTAGCTTTTCCAGTAGCGAACAAATTTTTCCATCAAGTAGCGGTGTAGCATGACCAAATGCTACATCATGTTGGTCAGATTATAACTAACAGCCTTCCTTATTGCATAGTAGCCAAACTTTTACCGGCAAAACGTCCGATGATCTGGCAGCATATTTCGGTCTGCTGATCAGAATCAGGCAGTGTTGTCTTCTTCTTTTGTAATGGAAGATCACAAACAAAAATAGTGAATAACCACCATCTACTGAGAGCTTATTACAGCTCACTTGGATAAGAAGAGATGGTCTGATGGTTATGTAAAGTAAGCAACCACAGTTTGTTTAACTTTACAAGACGTACAGGGGCCGGTAAATTTGAAAATGATAAAAGAACACCATTTTATTCTTCTATGTAACAAAGAATGTTTCAGACACTTTGTTCTTAATAGATCACGCAAAAGCATATTTACCTTTACTATTTTGAATAAAATAATTCAAAAAGTTATTATTGCCTTTTGAGGGATTTTGTTTCTGTTCTAACATTTGTTTGTTATTGAGAGCAGTGAGTGAATTATTATTATAATATTTATAAATATACAATATATATTATTATAATAATTACTATCATGCAGAACTATTTGATTTCTCTATTTCTTAGCATTTAATTAACTATTATTTTCATTTCAAATAAATAAAATGATTGGTAAAAGAAATAATTTATGGACTGTATTATTATGCAACAATCTAGGATGAACATCCGTCCACTTTTTTTGGACCTGAACAAAGTGAACAAATATGTGTAGAGCAACATCTGTATGTGACCTGTAAAGCTGGCACTTGCATGTCAATGGCAAAAAGGTAAAAAAAATACAATGAGCATGAACCCAGGTGAGGGGAGAAACAAGCCCTGAGTCTTTATTCACATATTATCCACAGTAAATATTATGTGACAAGAACAAAAAATGCCAGCCCAAGGAGAGTTTGTCATAAAAATGTGATCTTTAGGGAAGTAGGCTACACCTGGCCACAGCAGGATTGAAAAGTGTGAAGTATAGTATAAAAAATATCTGATCTTTTTTTTTTTTTTTTTTTCATATTTTGTATTTTATTCTATGTATTATTATTAACTGTATTAATGTTACTATTCATTAAATGTATTAAATACATTAATTAATAAATGTCATTAGTGTAAATTATTTTATTAATATTATTGGTTTGATTATATTGAAAATTATATTGCCTCATTAAGTAGCTTAAATGTAGCTAGATACTTTTTGATAGTAATTTGTAGTGTAGCTAACTTCTTTTTCAATAGAGTAGCTTGACTGTAGCTTAAATACTAAAAATTATGAGTAGCTTGTAGCTTGTCAAACTACAGTTTCAAAGTAGCTTCCCCAACACTAGTAATCAGCATTATGCCACAAATGCTGTTGATTGAGCTTTATGTGTATTGAAGCCAGAATATACCTTTAACAAAATTCTAACCTCTGCCCCAAGTGGCCAAAGCTGGAAGGTATAGACACGTGTGAGATCTAAAGTGTCCACAGAGTGGCACCAAAAGCGAGTCGTATTTTTAGTTGTAAATTATTTAATACTGTCAACAGGAATGCATATTTTATTAATTATACCCCCTAATGCAAATGCTAACCCCAAACCTAACAGTTATTGGACTAAAAATGAAATTTTTGAGCAAAAATGCAACTTCTGAATTGTGCTTACCATTGTTTATTTGAAGGCGATTGCTTTCTAGTTTCCATGGGAATAGAACCCATGCCTTTACAGTTGCTAGCGCAAACAGTTGCGTGAACAATTTCTAATGTGTGCATTGTGGGCAATGCATTAGTGGCCATAAATGCTTTGATCTGTGAAATCACATTTAGGCATTTGCTTTGACGTGCCCCTGTGTAATTTTGTTAATGCATTAAAGGTGCACAAAGTATTTTTTTCCTAATTAAAATGTTACTCCTAAAGAAATGAATTGTAATTTTGAAACATATGCATAAAATGATGAGCACTCACATGAGAGGAAGACTTCCGTCATATCAGGATCCCTATAAAAGCGGTTTAATTGTGCATGAAGAGGGTGTGCTAATGGGGTCTGCCATGTTAGGATCACATAACCAGCTGAATACAATTGCTTAATTATAGTAACTGCACTGTTATTCGACACTTACTCAGGGGTGGGGAACGTCAGGCCTCAGGGCCTTATAAGGCCCGCGAGACCATTTTACCAAGCCCGCAAGGCCATTTGAGAAATTATTTCAAAAGCAAAAAATGGCCTTGATTCAATTAACCTGAAAAAAAAAAATACATTTAAATTATGTTTAAAAATAATTTTAAATGATAACAACACTAAATATTGTATAATAGACAGAACTTTTAGTGTTTTTGGTGTGTGAGCACTTGACGGAATGCATACATTATTTTCAACCCACAATCAGAAATTGCAAGCAATTGCATAGCCCGCAAATAATTTCGTAAATACTCAAATAGCCCTTAATGGGAAAAAAAGTTCCCCACCCCTGCTCTAATTCATTAATTAAATTCATCATGACTGACTGTGAATAATGAATATCTACAATGGCATCTGTAACTTAAATCTATTGCATTTGATTTATGGTGCATCCTCACCCCTAGGAGTCAGTGTAAGTCCAAGACGACATAAACACAAAAATTACTAAGTGCACCTTTAATGTGACCTTTATGTGAACAGTTATAATTATCTTCTCTTTTTATATGGGTTTTGCTTTGTTCAGTAGTGTAAAGTGAAAAAGAAAAAATGATTAAAAAAAATGCCATGCTATTTTCTATTTCCTTTCTGATTGTCTTCCCATGGCAGGTTTAAGCAGTATTTGCTATCAGGAGCAGATATCAAAGTAGATATACACAACACAAGCCCAGCAATAGCCCTACACCACATACCAAGACATCAAACAAGGTCATTGCAATCTGTGGGACAATATAACACTCACATAAACACATTGCAGTAGAAAGCAGAAGTGCTTATTGAATGTGTAAGGGGTCTTTGGGGCTCTGCTGTGCAGAGCTGCCTGTGCTTAATCAAGATTTATGCACACAGCCAATACCCAGCCTAGTGGAACCACATCATTTACACCAGGGGTTCTCAACACGGCGCTATCATCTCCTAGTGGGCATTCAAAGGATGCCAGGGGGCGCTGAGAGCAAATTGGTAGTAAGGGGGGCATTAGGTTACAAATGGGCAGGGGTGTAAAGTAACAAATTACAAATACTCACTTTACTGTAAGTCGTTTTCCCCAGGAATTGTACTTTAAGAGTAGTTTAAAATGTTATACTTTTACTTTTACTTGAGTCCATTTTAAGTACTGTAACTGTACTTTTAATGTGCCATTTTCCCACCGTCTGTGTTAACTACTTCCCTGTCCTAATTTTATTTTTGTCTATCAACATGAATGGCCAGGGAGAGCCTTGTGACTCCCATCAAATCAAATCACATGTAAAAAACTTGAACGGCAGCTGCAGATCTGGCGCCAGCTGTTATAGATGTGGAGGATGCCTCAAGCACAGTTCAACACCTGAACATCACAGCTGCACCTGAAAGGGCAGTGAAAAAAGCCTATGCTTTACTGTGTAATGTGAGTTTAATTTGCTCAAGCCAGATATCATCATTAATCCTGCCTCAAATTTGAAGAAACATATCGAGGTAAATTTTATATTTCTGCTTACTAGATTCTGTGTGTCTATAATGTAGTCTGTAATTTTACTATCTATCACTGAGATTATTGGGTTTGATGTGAGAGATTAAGATGATGTTATCAATAGGGCTGGGCAATAAAACAATCTTGATGTTTATCTGAAAAAAAAAAGTAATATTCTATACTTAGCCTATGTTCTACATCTATTCCAGGGTTGTTCATTACATTGACCATGATAGCAAGAGCACTACTGGTTGTTTGATCTAGATAAAATATAAAAGATTGACTTTTGATTGACTTATTTTCTGACATCTATAGCTTCGTGCTGTTTGATTGACAGGTGGCTAATGTTTGTGCGCTTGCGTGAGTGCTCGGAGAGCGCTGATGAGGGTGCACTTAAAAGATCAAATACACTTACTAATTCCACCAATGCCCGTCTTTGTGAGGCATTAATGTGAAGTGGTGAGTGTAAATATGAGTGGTAGTGATGTAGTGGGTTAAAGCACATAACTGTTAATCAGCCACCACCATTGTGTCCTTGAGCAAGGCACTTAACTCCAGGTTGCTCAGGGGGATTGTACCTGTAATAAGTGCACTGTAAGTCGCTTTGGATAAAAGCGTCTGCCAAATGCATAAATGTAAATGTTAATGTAAACACAGTCGGTTTGGTCTAATGTGAATGTAAACAGTGGGACAAAAAGTGTATTTGCATCAAATGTTGGACTTGAAGTGTACATGTAACCGAATGTCTAGTAGGCTATATGTTATATAAAGGATATTAATCAAACAACATTAACAAGGAAATGAGGAAACCACACTCTGCTTTTGGCTGAATAACTTGAGTAGCTTTAAAAGTATTAATGTTATAGAATAAAACACTGTGAACACAGATAACATTTTAAAAGTTTAAATTTGCATAAGGGCAAATGAAATAAAAATGCGTAAATACTGAAATATAGACCAAGAAAATGTAACTGATTTTGTTTGCCTTCAGAAATTCCAAGAGCTGACTTCCAACTCAGTCACCCTGTTAGAATAATTTAGCCACATAAATTAGGTGTTAACTTTTTACTATTTATAGATATTATAGATAACCTTACTGTTAATAATACCAGTAAATTTACATCTACATCCAACTCAAAATCAATGTTGTAATGTAGAATGAACATTTCAGTGGGACAGAATATGCAATATTATTGGTCGCTTCACTTATTTTTGAAATATAATAACAATACCTCTTTTATTATTAGTTTATGTCTTAGCATTTTCATTTTATAGGCCCTAGATATAGCCCTCCATCTGCTTGAATTTAAGAAAGGCAAGGTTTGGTCTCACATTCATGACATGTAAGCCTGCTGAATTTATTAGCAGAACTTAACATGGCTGGGGTAAGGGAATGAAGCAGGGGTGCGTTCATCAAAAAAAGGTTGAAAACCACTGATTTACACAAACAAACCAAAAACATATACCTGATACCTATTACCTTCATTTCTCTTGTGTTCATTTCATGTTTCTCTTCTAGCTGCTGTATTACTGCATAATACTGTGCCATATAGTGGCTCCTAATGGAATTGCAAAAATAACTACCTGGTCACCTAGAATCACCTTATTATATTCATTTTGGCAAAATTATATGTATGTTGCTCGTTTATGTGTCACAGCAGTTTCCAGCTGAAATCAACACTAAAGGCGCTACAACAATAATGACTTTTATTCCCTTTCTGAGAATTATCAGGCATAATATCATGCTTTTAAAGACATTATAATTTAGGTTTATGCTTAAGGCTTAGGGTAGGGAAGTCAGTTTTGTTGATTTCAAATTCAATAGATCATAAACCTTAAGAACCGTATCTGTTTTGGAGAACATTTTGCTTGCTTTTAGTGCCACATATTTCAGAACTGCAGTGATATGTGTAAGGTGCCACATATAATAATGTCATTTTCCAAAAACTTTAACATTTTAAAGCTTTTTTATCTCTTTATGCTGGTGCTTCATACACACAAAAAGATTAAAATAGCCTAATATGAGAAAATGAAAATAATATTGACATTTGAAAACAAAAGAGTAATCAAATCTGTCAAATTCACATGATGAAATAGTAAAAGCCACCTCATTTTTTGGTTTTCTCTTTTTCTCTGTTATTTTTTTCACTTGATCCATCTTTCTTCCTGTTTATTTTCCACTGTCCCCCACTCATATTCCTCCACCTCTGACACAGCCACTCCTTCTTGCCCATGATCCCACCCACTTTCTATGTCTCCGCCTCTCTATAGAGAGAATCTGTGCCGAATTCAGAATTATCCTAATCTATTGCTGTTTTTAGGTAATCGAGATAGTGCCAGTTTGTGTGTGTGTGTGTGTGTGTGTGTGTGTGTGTGTGTGTGTGTGTGTGTGTGTGTGTGTGTGTGTGTGTGTGTGTGTGTGTGTTTGAAATGGAAAGTAATGCCAGAGACTGTCAAATAAAGCGTGTCAGAGAAAAATGTACAGTAAATGCAAATACAGAAAAGAGGATATTAGAATTAGAGGATAAATATGCAAAAGATTTGTATACGAGTAAGAGTTACTGAAAGAGAAAGAGGGGGTGCAGTGTCTTTCTGTCTCAATGACTTTATCTCCCTGATGACAATCCCATAATAAGCTCATTTAACATGTAACAATTCCTCTGATTTCTCTTCCTCTACAGATCCTTTCCTCACATATGTCCTCTGGGATAAACCCCCACCCCCAGCTCTTTGTCACACATTTGCATTTCTCCATCACGTTATGCAGTCTACAGCAGGCAAATGAATGCAGTCTTGCTCCACTTTTATGGCTTGAATATAACTAGACAAATATATGGCCTTTTGTGCAGCTCGTTAGGTTCAGCTCTTCTTATTAAGAACCATTTTCGCTGTATAAAGCTATATGTTATCCAATATCTTGATATTACATTTTCTTCAGCTTATTGCTTTTGGTTCTTCAAAGCACCAGAACATAGATGGAATCTTTTCAATTTAATTGTGTTTATGTGTTATTCCTTTACTGTATAAGATAGCACAGACAGAAAAGTTCTAAGGGTGTGAAAGACCATAGGAGTGAGACCAGACTTATCACATTGTGAATTGAGCAACAGCAGATCTAAAGTTTCAAAGCTGAAATCGAATTGGTGACCAAAATTCAAATCACTGCAACCTAGTGGCCTAACCTGGAAGTGTGAACATTTGGGCACATGTAAGTTCCAGTTTTCTGACTGAAATTTCCACAGAGTGACACCATACACCCAAACCTCAACCCTAAACCTTAATGTCAATGGAGTAAAATGTATCTTAAGGATAATTTATACTTACTGGCTGAACAGGCTTTGCTTAGTTTGCCTAAAAATGATGATGAAATGCAGTGACGTTATTGTTCTGACAATGTGTTCGATTTGTGATATTTCTCCTGTTCGCATTAATCTGGCCGAAGAGCATTGTTGATTGGTTAAAACTAATCGTGGGTGTGGTTTCAACATGTCAATTTTTATTTGCAATCGCACATGCCAGCTGAGGAGTTGTTACCTAGGTTACTGTCATAATGTGTCGTCTGCCAGAAAGTTGAAAGCCTTCCACGATGTCACTCTAAGGTAACTAATTTTTTTAATGATATTGCGCGTAGTATAAACGGCAGCTTCGTTCACCTAGAGTGCTTTAGTTTGTATAGGAAAAAAGGTTTGACTTCTTTCATAGTAAAAATCAGGCTTTAGAGTGAAAATCTACAAACCTACAAACTATACTCCTCAGTTATTATGTGATTACTTCCTGGTTTCCTGTGGGACCAGAACCTGTGTCGCTGTGGCTGCTCATGCAACACGTTATCCTTAGCAACACAGGAAAAGTTTAACATTTAAATTGATGCAAAGAGGTCTGATTACTTGTTACTTGTCAGTAACTTGGCAGAATGAGGTCGATGTCAGGGTACCAGTTCTTTCGGTGGCAACATGTCAATTTCCTGTGTGATCATGTTGAAAGGTTTTCCTATGGCACCAGGCCCTAAATACCATTTTGGTTCTAATAGGGAATATTTAGTTTTAAGAGTAAATGTGTGAAAAGGGGAGGGCAATAGTTATGTATGATGATAAGATTTTTAAGTCCTCACTGTGCTTGGATTAGGTCTCACAATGGAAGGGTTTGGATAAGTCTGGATAGCTTTTAATAATTAATACTGTTGGTCTTGTTATATGATAAGAACTGTAATGGAAGAGCTTTACTAGACACTCGACCCTCATTAATGGTGAAGACCATTTAGAGGGAAAAAAATCCTCCACTATGACTAACTATAGATGCACAAAGATGCCATTGAACTGATTGGTTATTTGGACATTTGTGACTTTTAATTTGCACCACACAGCAATTTTCTGTTGTAATTTAGACGTCTTTATGACTTACTGTATACTCAGAGTACACATGCACACAAACACACACACAGTCTTACTGAAACAGTTTCTGAGGCATGTAACGGTATGAGTGAAAATGGAATTTACACATGAATAGAACAAGGAGCAGGTGATGTTTTCACTCCTTGGAACAATGACCAGCATGTTCCTATCACAATGACAATGGAACAATGTTGCTGTAACAAGGTTCGAATGTTCAGGGCAAATGGAGGAGTCAGGAGGTGGCAGAACAGTCAATGTGAGAATCTTAGTGGCCAAATATATACACAAACAATGTCGATGAGAGTACACGTTAACAGTAGCAGACACACGCAGTAAACTCTCTCTGCTGTCTCTCTCTGCTTACTGATGTGACCGTCAACCTTTTGAGGTCTCCATCCGCCATCACTATAAGAAGAGACAGGTGTTAGAGACAATGACAGCCCAGGTGACGAGCCTTACGCTCACCCTCTCCCACAGACAGATACACGACCATTCCCCTATCCCCACAGTCGCTTTGACAATGACAACGGATTGTAACATGACTGGAATCCATGTCTCTGTCATAGACATGTAAAATCCATAATTTTTGTCCCTTGAGGAGAGTACCAGCAGATGATAAAATTGATTCCATTGTCCCAGGTGTATGTTTGATTATGGCGGTTTGATATACTGTACAGTACATGCACATGAGCTTTTGGTAGAAGTATTGAGTCTACAGTAATATTGGATTCCCTTTACAAAAAAGTTCATCAGATGGTAAAACTATGGTACTCTGATGTATACATTTGTACTGAATGATAACCATTTTCATATACTATGGTATTTGCATGGTTCTCATGCAAATAAAACCACAAACAATTCCACATTATTTCCATGGTATATGTCTAAAAAAGCATGGTAATGACATGGTACAGTGAAGACATAAGATTGTAATACCATATTCCCGTGTGATCCTATTAAAAGATAATACCAAGGTACATCTATGTATAGTATGTATATTATGCATGATTGCCATACATTATTAATATACCATGGTATTTACATGGTTCTCCAAACTACTTGAATAATACCACAAAAATGCCCCAATATTACTATGGTATATGTCTAAAAAGTATGGGAATACTGTGGCACTTTATCGCAAGAGCCAGAGCCCAGGTGGCCAGGATATTTAACTAAATGGACCAAACAGCTATATAGAGCCTTATCCTCTCTTGTTCTCTTTTTCCTGTTTCTTAGCTAATGTATTAGTGGTTTTGTCTAGAGCCCAGATTAATGGAGTGCAAGACTAAAGGGACTGAATGATAGGGGCCAAATGGCAGGTTTAAAACAGAGGATCCAGTTAATCCTCATTCAAACACACAAATACTCACACACACCAGAGCTCAACTCTACTATTCCCCCGACATACACCACACAACATGTCAATGTAAGCTCTTTCTCCTCTTTGATTTGCACACAGGGCCCTTCGCTGAAATAATTTGTGTAGTGTTTGAAAAGCAAGTCATATTTTGTAATAATTTTCCACAAATTCTGTAATTTATTTGGCCCAAACCATTTTACGGTCAGAAGCCACTGAAACTTTGTTTTGTTGACAATTTCAGCCTTTGGTGTTCTATCTATTTTTTATTGTATATTTTTTTGTAAACTTACTAAATTAAAGATCAAAGTTTTAAAACATCCTCAATTGATTTACATTGATAGAATGTTCAGCATTCTAAATGTATCTCTATAGAGCTGCATTATATTCACACATGTACATTTTATTGTAAAGCCAGAGAATGATAGACTCTCCCAGCTGAGTCTGTTTCATCAAGATTTTTCTCTCCACTAATTACATCCTATGGAGTTTTTTTTTTATTATTATTATTCTTTTATATGCCACAAATCACCTTTGGCTTGCTCACTGGGGGGTTAAAGGGATAGTTCACCCAAAAATGAAAATTCTCTTATTATATACTCACCCTCATGCCATCACCTCATGATAAAGAAAGTCATACACATCTGGGATGGCATGAGGGTGAGTCAATTATTAAAGAATTTTCATTTTTGAACTCTTTAAAGACATCTAGGCATGATTTTCTGTAAAATAGTTTTTTGGGACTTTAAAATGCCAGGGAATTAAACACGGGACGCTGCAGCATTCCTATTATAGAACTCAGATGTAATTTTGCTTTTTATGATTGCTTATTAAGTAGTGGGTATATGCAAGGTTTCCAGCAACTAAATTATTTAAGTATCTATATTGCATCACATAATACATGTAAATAAACTTCACATGACATAAATATTATGGAAATAAACAATTATCTAGTCTGACTGAATGTTACAACCATTTCTCTTTGAATGATAATTAAACCACATATATCAAAGCATGCTCAGATTCACAAACAAATATAAACACAAGCTTAATTAACATGATTCATTATTGCATACAAAACATTCAAAGCATTAAATGGAAAGATAGATAGTAGAAAAATGTTAAGTTCTCTCATCATTTACTTAATGTCATGACATCCCAAATGTGTATGATTTTTTTTTTAGAAGAATATTTCAGTTCTGTAGGTCCATACAATGCAAGCTAATGGGGTCCAAAACGCTGAAGCTCCAAAAAGCACATAAAGGTTAGACAAAAGCAATCCATATGACTCCAGTTGTTTAATTTGTCTACTAAAGTGATCCAACCAGTTTTGGGTGAGAAAATACCAAAATGTTACTAAATTTTCACAAGAAATGTTGACACCTACAGTATCCTTGGAGATCATTATTTCAGGCTCAAGTACAATTCCTAGCGCCATCTAGTGCTCTGCGCATACATCAAGAAGTAGGAAGCATAATCAAGTTTGAAATCATGATCGTGTCTAGAGATTGCATTGGCAAGATGTATAGTAAAAGATTTTTGTTACTGTACATTTTGGTCTATACTTACCCAAAACCAATTGGATAGCTTCAGAAGATATTGATTAAATTGGTATGTGTTTGTGTAAAATTTTAACTTTTTGTTTATTCTATATAGTTCTGACAACATTTCTCCCAAATTCCCCAGCCATTTCCCAGATCATCACCAATCCTCCACCCAATTTCACAGTGGGTGCAAGACACTGTGGCTTGAAAGCCTCCCCAGGTAGAAACAACCTAACCATTAGATGACCAGGTGGAGGATCGGTGGAATCGGACCAATCATAGCACGCTCTATCTTCAACCAATCATGTTTCGTTTTAATATCAGAGCATGACCAGTCACAGTGCTCTCATGAGCATGGATTTAAGCATATACAGATATGCTCCAAGACCACAAACTTTTAAAGAAATAGACACCATCAGAGGAATACTGTGATTTAAGCTTCGTATTGTTTTCTCTCAGTTATAAACATGTGTAGTGTCTTGTTAAATTTCGACAGCTGAAAATTGCCCATTTGTAGAGTGTCCTGATCATTAGCTTTATAGCTAACCTGACTGACTGTATGATTCTGCTAATTTGTTTGTTTTTCTTTTCTCCCCTTTTTTCACGCAATGTGGAATGCCCAATTCCCAATACGTTCTAAGTCCTCGTGGTGGCGTAGTGACTCTCAGTTGCCTCTGTGTCTGAGACCGCCAATTCAAGCATTTTATCACGTGGCTTGTTGAGCGTATTACTGCGGAGACTTTACGCGTGTGGAGGCCCACGCAATTCTCCATGTAGAACTCACCACTCACCCCACTGAGAGAACCACACATTATAGTGACCACGAGCAGTTTACACCATGTGACTCTACCTTCCCTAGCAACCGGGCCAATTTGGTTGCTTAGAAGACCTGGCTGGAGTCACTCAGCACACCCTGGATTCAAACTCACGACTCCAGGGGTAGCAGTCAGCATCAATACTCGCTGAGCTACCCAGGCCCCCATGAGTATGCTATTTTAATTTCAACCAAGTTTCATTACTGAAACTCCTAGCAACATAATGGAAAATGTATGTATGTGTCATCAAAACCTTTACTCTTAATGTTACATGGCAGATCCAAACAGATACACTACTAGACACTACAAAAGATCAGTAGTACAGATAGTGACTTCATAGAACATGAATCATATTAGAATATCTTAAGAGCACAAATCATATTAATACCCTATATTACAACATGTACAAGATCTGCTATGCCAATAATTTGGTTTCACATTATGTTAGTCTTTTAAAACGTGTAATATGAGACTGTTTCTTTTTCTGTTACATCAGATTTATTTTAAGTTACAATATCATGTCTTCAAATGAAAGTGCAATTCAAAATTTTAATAAACCGTAACATTGTCTTTGGGTTGACTTACTTAAAAATGAACATTCTGTAATTTACACACCCTCGTGTTTTTTTTTTTAAACCTGTACTATTTAGTTTCTTCTGTTGAAAATGAGAATACAGTGTATAATGTAGATGCTGCTAATGAGGCTGAAATGAAAGTGAGGCTGTCAGTCCCTATAATTCCTGACATTTTCTTTTGTGTTACTTCCACAGTAGATTCTCAGTCGATTGGTTTTGGAAAAACATGACTAAGAGTTTTAATGATGACTCATCTCATTTTACAAAATATTTTTTGTCATTTAGTTGACAAAGGCATTTTGATGTAAATAGGTTTTAAAGTTTTTTTCTTAAAGTCTGTTTTTTTTTTTTGTTAGTTAAAGTCAGTTAATTTGTTAATAACTTGTTAATTTAATGCATTTTTTTGGTTACAAATAACAGGTTGTCAAGCATGTAACTACAAAAGACAATACATTTGAGTAAATGTATTTACACACACAAACACCGCAATTGAACATTACAACTGGAGTGCTTTTTGTCTGGGACGGATACTCCTAATCAGGGTAAGCTTTGTGATGTCTTGCCACAAGTAGCACAAAAGTCCCACAACTGTTTCCATCTTTTTGTGATGTTGACCTGAGAGCACCAGTTCTCCAGTATCCTCGCAACTCTTTTATTATTATTATTATTTACATTTACATTTATGCATTTGGCAGATGCTTTTATCCAAAGCGACTTACAGTACACTTATTACAGGGACAATCCCCCCAGAGCAACCTGGAGATAAGTGCCTTGCTCAAGGACACAATGGTGGTGGCTGTGGGGATTGTGGCTGTGTGGATTGAACCTTCTGATTAACAGTTATGTGCTTAACCCACTACGCCACCACCACTCCATATTATTGTTGTACTCCTTTTTCTCACAGATCATATACTTACTGAGTAAATAAACAAAACATGCTATTGGCTTTTGAAAATGTAACATTTTAATTTAATTCTGCTCAAATGTATGACATGACTTGAAATAAGATTTGTTCATTTTGCTGAATGAGACTCAAATATCCGAGTCAGTAAAATTATCTGATCTTCCCATCACTACAGGACACTCTACAAATGGGCAATGTTGTCGACATTTAACAAGACACTACACATGTTTATACCTTAGAGAAAATGATACAAACCTTATGTCACAGTATTCCTCTGATGGTGTCCGTTTCTTTAAAAGTTTGCTTTTTGGAGCTTATTTGTATGTGCTTGATTCCATGCTCATGAGAGCGCTGTGACTCTGGTCCCGCCATGATAGTAAAACAAAGCATGAATGGTTAAAGATAGAATGTGCTACGATAGGTCAGAGTAATGTGGCCATTATCTGATTGGCTTGAGTAGATGATGGGTGGAGTCCTCCTATTTGTGGATTGGCCGCAGCTCTCATGCAAGAAATGTTGAATAATTCACAAATGTGAGCTGCCATCCACAAACGCACAGCAAGGGATCCACAAATAAATGCACGCAATCCACAAATGAAGGCTGAACAGTGTTGTGAGTTAAAAAAATATATATTTGTAAAAATGTAATAAATTTCATAAATCTCATTTTATTTATTTGTGAATTCACTTTATATTTGTGAAATTCCTAATGCATATTTATAAATCGAATTCTTTTTTTGTGTATTCACTTAATTTTCCTGAAACTCTTTCCATTTGTCTCTGAATTAGAAACCATTTAAGATTTGTAAATTCTTAAAAAATTTGGAAAACTTAATTTTAGACATTTTAAAACTTTACGGATCCACAGGAACCCTAATATATATACACACACACATGCACACACACACACACACACACACACACACACACACACATATATATATATACACACACACACACACACACACACATATACATACATACACATATACACAAACTCACTCTGAAAACAACAAATGTTAATGAATTCAATGAAACCCAAATGAAGTAATACCAAGTATTTCAATGTCACAATGTCATATCAATTGTTCAACTACTAAATGTTGTCCTTTCACCAGATCACTCTAAATTGGTCCACCTATAGTATTACTGATGTAATTCAATTTCAATTGAATTGAAGCCACTTTTCAGCTCAAGAGAAGAGTTGAGAATGTATTTCAGTTCGATCCCACCAGTTGTGGAACACAAGTTAATTGAAGTTTCTTGTCTTATCCAATACAAAAAAATCCAAGGAATCGATTTGGGCGGCTCGCCAGTCCAAACCCCACTCAATAAAGTAAGAAGAGCTGGGAAAATCCACAATCCAGGAACATGTCAACACAGCAGAACATCCGTATCCAGACCAAAATATCAAATTGCAACAATGAACATGGAGAATAAGACAACAGAAAGGAGAAAAAATAATTATTTTGTTTACACAAACACAGCATTTACAATATTCAATCAGGTTTCAATAACAATCAAGGATAAATTGTACCTCTATAGCCTATATCACATTGCTTCAGTTTCTTTGAATACATTTTTTAAATATTACCTGGCCACATGGTTAGCATAACTAGCAAAACTTTACCGTCTTTCCACTATTTTAACTTCTCCTTTCTTTCCACCAATGTCAAAACACAGAAACATTACAGCGATACATCAATAAACATAAATTATTTTCAAATTACACACATGTTGTGTCCTTTAATCGTATTTAGCAATGAATTACTAATTTCTCACATACATCAGAAGAACTAGTTTTGGGGATCATCAGTTGTTCATTTGTTGGTAAGTTGTCTCTATTTGGTGTGCTTCCCTTCTCTTTTATTCCTTTCACAGAAATAAACTCAGCAAAAAATGAAACGTCCCTTTTTCAGGACACTATTTTAAAGATAATTTTGTAAAAATCCTAATAACTTTGCAGATCTTTATTGTAAAGGATTTAAATGATGTTTGTCATGCTTGCTAAATGAACCATAAACTTTTGATGAACATGCACCCGTGGAACAGTCGTTAAGAAACTAACAGACGGTAAGCAATTAAGGTCACAGTTATAAAAACTTAGGACACTAAAGAGACCTTTCTACTGACTCTGAAAAACACCAAAAGAAAGATGTCAGGGTCCCTGCTCATCTGCGTGAATGTGCCTTAGGCATGCTGCATGGAGGCATGAGGACTGCAGATGTGGCCAGGGCAATAAATTGCAATGTCTGTACTTTAAGACAACTAAGACAGTGCTACAGGGAGACAGGAACGATAGCCGATCATCCTCACAGTGGCAGACCATGTGCAACAACACCTGCACAGGATCGGTACATCCGAATATCACACCTGCGGGACGGGTACAGGATGGAAACAACAACTGCCTGAGTTGCACCTGGAATGCACAATCCCTCCATCAGTGCTCAGACTGTCTGCAATATGGTGAGAGAGGCTGGACTGAGGGCTTGTAGACATGTTGTAAGGCAGATCCTTACACCTGCAACAACGTCGCCTATGGGCACAAACCCACCATCACTGGACCAGACAGGACTGGCAAAAAGTGCTCTTCAGTGACGAGTCATGGTTTTGTCTCAAAAGTTTTTGATGACTTGGACCAAATAATAAAGAAATGCAGCGATATAGATGGGAACTCCTTCAATACTGTTTAAAAAGCACCCCAAGGTGATACCTCATGAAGTTGGTGGAGAAAATGTCAAGAGTACATTTCTGCAAAATCTAGGCAAAGGGTGACTTTGAAGATGCTAAAATATAACACAGTTTTGAGTTTGTTTAGTCACAAAATAATTCCCATAGTTCCATTTATGTTATTCCATAGTTTTGATGACTTTACTATTATTCTAAAATGTGAAGAATTTTTTTTTATAATATATATATATATACACACACACACACACACACACACACACACAACAGTTAGTTCCAGTCCTTGAATCCGATTGGACGAGAGACATTCCATGAGCACTGATGGTCTGACCCCATCAGCACTCTGACACTTCACTGTGTGTGTGTATCAGTCCACTTGTGTTCATGCTAAACTAAAGTGTAAGAGCAGTACATATGTATTAAGAGTATGTCTGTCTCCTTACATATTTTTATTTTTATTTTTACATTACATATGTTAGCAAGCAGGTGGTGTCAAAAGATAATTTTTTGTGTGTAGTATGAGCCAGTTTTGTGAATCCGCTTCAGTCAGGGTTTACATACAACAACACTCCATGATCACACGTATTACTACTACACTACTAAAGCTAGAAAGTAGCTTTAAACCGCTGAGAGAGACAACAGACTGATTGATTACACAAACTCAAGGTGCTTACCTCTTTCTGGAGTTTCCACATTGGTGAGGAACTACTGTTTAAAATGGCGAAGAAGATTGCTGTTTCTATAGTGAAAGACTCTTGTGCACCGGCTACCGCGAAATTGGGAGACCCGCTTGGACGGCTACTTTTCCACTGAGAAAGCTGATCTTAAGAAAGCTGACAGCATCTCTGCTTTGGTGTGGCAACAGATGATCGCACACACTCCATCACACTCTCTCTCTCTCTCTCTCTCTCTCTCTACACACACACACACACACACACACACACACACACACACACACACACACACACATCCATCCTTGTTTATCCAATAACTTCTTAGAAACAGTACAGGCTATGATACTATTTCTGAAGTGACATTTTTGAATTACTAACGAAGGCTTGGACACATCATTTCGTTTGAACCAGCAATGGCAGAAATGGCAGTCGCGTAAGAAAGTAGTTCTATGCTCAAATGCGTTTTTATGACCGTACTCCTTTTTTAATTGTTTTTTTTAATGTACTTGTTCATTGAACTGTTGTATATAAGCAATATCACATGAGCAATCATGCTATATGGCCCTAAATCAGCACTGCTGTGGCCGAATGACAGTGCTATATGGCCCTACATTAGGGCCATATAGCACTATTGCTATTTTTTTCAAATTTTCAAATTTGAATTTCATTTATCAGTCTTTCAAATCATCACCAAAAAACATATATCTTTCATTTTAGTTTCATTTTTTTTTCATCTTATTTTTCTGCCAGCTCCTTGTAGCTTGGGTTATACATTGCAATGCGTCAATCTGACAATTACATTTTTATGCATCAATTATGGAATTTTACTATTTATAATTATTCCTATTATAAAACATTTCCAACTGGTCTGTTGTGGCAACCCCTAATGGGAGTAGCCGAAAGAAGAAGAAGATAAAACATTCCCAACTATGATTTTACCTACAACTTTAACAGTAATATTCTGCTGTCTTGCAAGCACTAGTATTACCTTTAGAAAATTCTAATATTGTTTTACTTATGAATCCTTTATTATTTTCAGCTTTTGGAATCTGTGTTAACTAATATTTGCATCAGCCACTGAATCATGTTGTTTCAGACAGAGACACACATGATAGTGCACACACAACCATGCACACACACAGCACAATATGAAAGCAGATAATTAAGTCATGTGAGATGTGCCATTGTCGTGTCCCAGATACCACCTAGCACAATGAACATGGTTCATCCCCAAACCCTCCTTTTCATTATATATATCTCTCAATTCTGTCTCTCCCTCCCTTCAGGTTCTGGGCTAGAGCTCACAGGAGAGGTGGCACACTTCGAAGATAAATATAGAAAAGAGGTGCAATCCTTGCACACACACATACACACATACACAAGTCCAAGAAACTACAACACACACCATGTCACTCCAGGTCCATAATACACACACATGGTCGTCCCAGCACTGGGGATTTTTGCTGTCCTATTGAGACCCAACAAGATCATCTTAGAGTCTCCATGACAAAGACAATGGCAGGTAAGCTGCCTGACAATTGCACTGGATTGGACTTGTTGTCTGCTTGAGCTCCTATTGGGTTGCCTAAGACTGGAATTCATCCAGCATTACATTACAGAACAAAGAGCAATCAACACAAAACAAGATGGCAGTTCTGCAGTCAAAAATCTCCCTTCCCTTTACAGCAATCCTGAGACCGCAAGCTGATGAGAGCTTTTAAAATTAGAACTTGATATTTAGCACAGTCCTCTGATTTTAATTACAAATTGGAGGTATTTCTAAGAATTTTAAATGCACATGAAGGTCAAGTAAAGGACTGTGACAATAGCAAACTATTTCAAGACAGAAAAAGTAAGTACAATCAAATGAATCAGAATCAAATCAAATTGTATCGAAATCAGAATTAAATCAAATTGAGAGCTTGTGAATTGTAATCGAAAAAAATTTGATTGTGAACATGAAAAACAAGCTTGCTCAAAGTTTGTGTTGCCCTTGGTTTCAGCTACAGTTTGACTACAGCGTAATGAGATTCAGTATTAAAAGGTATTTGTACTTCGATTTATGAGATGCATCGTTGAGGTTGATACTCTATCCCTACACAAAACAGTTTGGTTTCATCAGTTTTAAGGTCACACTTGATAGTTTATTTTCAAAAGCCCGGCACAAACAATCTGTATGTGCACAGAGTTTTGACCATCTTTACGAGCTTAACTCTGTGTGCAAACACTGTCCTTGAACTGGTTTACTATGTACTGATGACCCATCTCTCTAGGACATACATTGTTATGGGGTTAAGCCAAAGTTTGTTTGTTTGTGTTTGTGTTTGTGTGTGTGTGTGTGTGTGTGTGTGTGTGTGTGTGTGTGCGTGTGTGCGTGCGTGCGTGCGTGCGTGCACTCTTTCGAAACCAGAGAAAGGGAGAGAGCAAAACAATTATGCCAGAGAGTATATAACTACATGTGATATCTTAAGTGTAATCTTCTATTAAACCTGTATTAAAAGCATTGTAAAGGTTTTTATAACATATTGTACCCTCCTATCCAGTAGGTGACGATATGCACAAATATGTGAACTGACAAAAACAAAAGAATAATAATGTGAAAGAGAAAATGGAGATTTAAATAAAAAAAAGGGACTTAAATATTGTTCGGTTTCTCACCCACACCTATCATATTCCGTCTGAAGACATGGATTTTACCACCGGAGTCTTATGGATTATTTTCACATTTCCATTATGTGCTTTTTGGAACCTCAAGATTTTTGTACCCATTCACTTGCATTGTATGAACCTACAGAGCTGAAATATTCTTCTAAAAATATTTGTTTGTGTTCAGCAGAAGAAAGAAAGTCCTGTACATCTGGCATGAGGGTGAGTAAATGATGAATAAAACATTTTGGGTGAGCTATCTCTTTAAGTACTACTTTTATAATGCATTAAATAAACAGGCTTTATAGAAAGTGTTACCAAACCCATTTTCCTCAACATTTAGAATACAGTGTACAAGCTACATAACTACCTTAAGTCACTGTACCTCACTAATGTGTTTAATATTTATAGCCTACTGTCCCTTTAGCACTAATTCACATCAATTACCTCCAAATCAGGTAAACAGCAGGACAGCAGAATTTTAATCCACCACAAAGTTCCTACTGTGACTCAAGGACAGAGTTTAGTGAGAGACCAATTACACATTGTCTCAGAGCTAACAGACAGTCAGCGTACTTATCAAACATGGCATCTCTGCATGCTAAGCATATTTCACTGATCCAGATTGACTCATTCTAATTCATAAAACTCCCATTCTGTTTTTCATAATTTGACATGACAGGGACAGGCAGAAGTTTTAGGCAGAAGCAGTATGGGTGGTTTTGGTTGTGAAATGTTTTGGGAATGTGTACTGTCAAGAATGTCTGCAATTCTATTAGGATGCAGGGTTGTGGCATGAGGAAAACACTACAGATTTCTGGAGCGTGCTGACATGTATTGCATACAACAAGCCAAATCAGTTTACCTTTGTTACTTATATGAACATTCGATTGTGAGCTACAATCATATTGGAGTCTACACTTACCTTTACATGTATTTAACTTGCAAATTGGACTCATCTTTTTAAAACAGAACTGTATTATGCCACAAAATGTTTCAAAGCACTAATATTTCTGTATAAATGTAAAAAAGAGAGTCAAAACTGTCACTGTTGCAAACAGACAATACAAATTGCATAATTTGACTTTAATGTTTGAGAGGATATTCTAATGGTGTATTAGATAAAATCTGTTACTGTCAAAATTAAAGTACAATTGCACATCAATTATAGGTACCAAGGTAATATCATGTTTTTTTTGAATATGTACTATGTTAATACTGTGGGTTGTTGGACATGTAAATAACATGTATAGTTGTTACGGGCGGTCGGACACCACCCTTAACATAAAGGAGAAACGCACACAGATCGGCTCCTGGCAAAAATAATAGGGGTATGTTTATTTAACAGGTTCAGTTCTTAAATAGTATATAGGTAGCAGCAAGATCTACTATAAAGGCGGAACACTTCAGTACTGCCGGGTGGACAGCAAGTAGGCAGATGTTTCGAAGACAGAAAACACGGCAGTGCGTCGCTTTTGGTCTCAGTCTCTGTGTGCCCAGGAACGGTCCCAGAAGCCTTATATCACGCAAACTTAGGCTTCGCTCAGGTGTGGCTCATCTGCAATTAAGAAAGGGGAGAGACACTGCACTCAAATGCACGTGTAGCAGCAAACACCAGAGCTGGGGGACGTAACACCCCCACCCCAAAATGGTGACTTGTCGCCATACATTGAACAAGAAAACACTTTTTCTTTTTTTTTTTTTATAATAATAAAACAAAATGAATAGTATCAAGCATCGACTCTAGACAATGCATCTGCGACAATATTGTCTTTTCCTCGGACATGCACAATTTGAAGGTTAAACGGTTGAAGCAATAGACTCCAGCGCATTAACCTACGGTTTGAATTGTACATGCGACTGAGGAATTTGAGTGGATCATGGTCAGTATAGACCTTAACTGGATGTACCGTAGAACCTAGATACACCTCGAAATGTTGAATAGCTAAGACTAAAGCTAATGTCTCTTGCTCAATAGTGGAGTATTTTCGCTGGGCAGAATTACATTTCTTAAGAGAAGAAACTCACGGGATGGTTTATGTCGTCTGCGTCTGATTGCAAAAGCACGGCACCAGCGCCTACGATGCTGGCGTCTATGGCAAGCTGGAACGGTTTGTTAAAGTCTGGCGCAGCGAGCACAGGAGCAGTCAGCAAGAGAGCCTTGACGTTTTCAAACGCTCTATTACAGGACTCCGTCCAGTTATATTTAGTTTTGGGGCTCAGAAGGTTAGTGAGGGGACAAACTACGGTCGAAAAGTTCTTACAAAAACTGCGATAGTAGCCTACCATTCCTAAGAATCGGCATAGCGCACGCCGATCGCGAGGCACAGGAAATTCTTGAACAGCGGCCACTTTAGCCATTACTGGCAAAACAAGTCCTCTCCCTACTATCCGCCCCAAGTAAGTAACAGTGGCTTTTCCGAACTCACTTTTTGCTAAATTAATTGTGAGGTTTGCACTAGACAATCTACGGAAAAGCTCTCGAAGTTGCGTTATGTGTTCGGACCAGTGTGTACTATATAGGACTATGTCGTCCAGATACGCCTCGCAATTGGACATTCCAGCTAAAACAATATTTACTAAACGCTGGAAGGAGGCAGGTGCGTTACGCATTCCGAAAGCCATAACTTTATAATGCATAAATGCATCGGAGGTCACAAAAGCTGATATTTGTCTTGCTCTTGGTGTAAGTGGCACTTGCCAGTAACCTTTTAGGAGGTCGATTTTAGTGACAAACATGGCCGAGCCAACACGGTCTACACAGTCATCCATCCATGGTAATGGATAACAGTCTGGCAGAGTAATTGCATTAACACGCCTGTAGTCCGTACAAAACCTGTAAGTGCCATCAGGTTTGCCAACTAAAAGGCACGGGGAGCTCCAAGGGCTAGAGCTAGGCTCAGCAATATTATTCTTTAACATGTACTCAACCTCCCGTTGCAGGATTGCTCGCTTTTCTGGATTTACCCTATATGGGTGTTGTTTTATCAGGCCGTTATCACCCACGTCTATGTCATGTTCCAGGACTGTAGTTACAGTCGGGACATCTCCGAACAATTCAGGGAATTCACCTATCACAGACAATATGTCAGCTGTTTGAGAGGGAGTTAAATGTGGCAAATGATTTGCAATGACCGAAAGCATAGCCGAATTGCTGAGTCGATCTTCAATCACGCACCGCGACGGCGCAGTCACCGCGTCATCATCCTCTACCAGTGAAGACAGCAACACGAGTGATTCGTCTGGATCTGGTAAGTTAAAATTACACAAGTCAGTTTTAACATCTTCACGCGTATAATATGGTTTGAGCATGTTTACATGACAGACGCGAGAATTCCATCGCTTGTCTGGGGTTAAAATCATATAATCTAGATCAGATATTTTCTTTTCAACAGTGTATGGCCCTCTGAATCGTGCCTGAAATAAAGAACCGGGCACGGGTAAGAGAACCAACACTTGGTCTCCAGGCTTAAACGAACGGGCTCTTGATTTTCGATCATACCAAGTTTTCATGCAAGATTGGGTCTTTTCTAAATTTTCTCTAGCAAATTCACGCGCTCTGTGTAGTCTGGAGCGAATGTTGCTAACAAACTGTATTGCGCTACGAGAAGTAGGTTTGCTCAGCCACTGATCTTTAATAACGCTCAAAGGCGTGCGAACGTCGTGAGCAAACACCAGCTCTGCAGGGCTGAAACCAATCGACTCTTTTACGACCTCTCTAGAGGCCAAAAGCATCCAAGGAATCGCATCTTCCCAGTCTGTACCCACCTCCAAACAATATGCATGCATCATCGATTTTAGCGTCTGATGGTAACGCTCGAGGGCGCCTTGACTCTCCGGATGGTACGCGCTAGAAATGTGGTGCTTAATATGGAGCGGAGCAGGCGGCCATGAAAACGGCGCCCTGGGCAAAGCACACTCGGGCCCGTCGGTTTCCGGAAGCGGAAGACTGGCTCTTCGTCTCCGACCTGGTCCGGTCCTTCTCCGAGCCCTGCCAGCGCTGCAGCTGATCCGTAACATAGTGGAGGCTCGTCCGAGATCAATAATTTGATTAAATCGGACTTTAGTGTTAATTGCGGAATTTTTGAAAAACGCTACAACTAGTACAACATTTTGGTGAGTATTCTGGTGAGCAATTATGATTGTCTGTTCCTTTGTTTAGTCGAAACTATTTTATTTTGGTGGATATCTCAGGAGGGAGCACGTAGGAGGCCTCGAGCTGAGTAAGCCACTGAAGAGTGCGTAGGTATTTAGGATTTTGTTTTGGTTTTGTATATAGTTAGTTAGAGCAGCCACAGACAACATTTTTGCCTATCAGAATACCTTTAGTTAAGTTGTATGGCTTGTGATATATTGTGGCATATCGCCTATTTAATGAGCGCCGGTACTCTGATTGTACTAGCGTGATGATTAAATTTGTGGGTGGACATTAAAATTCGTGGTCGTTGGTAGCCTATATTGTGCTTTTTGTTTGACCACTTTAGGTGTTTGCTACTTTGTAGCTTTGTCGCAGTTAAACTGCTTTAGTGAGTTTTATTTTATTTTGTGATTATTTATTTTTGCACGCTTTAGGCGTCTTTACGCGTTAAAATGGCAACAGAGGAAGCATTCGATAAAGAACCCTCAATTGAGTTATTTTTGAAATTTTCAAAAGAGCAGTTGCTAAATTTGGCTGCAACTTATGAGGTTGAGCTCACTTCTGCTGAAAAGCGCACCAAAGATACAATTAAAAACGTCTTGCAAACTGCTTTGATTAATAAGGGCATTCTGCCTGTAGAGAAACAATCTCCCGTGTCTACAGATGCATTACAGCTGCAAATTCGGTTGAGGGAGTTAAGTATCAGAGAGAGGGAAATTGAGTTCGACCGTGAGCGCATACAAGCTCAAACTCGTGAGCGTGAACTTGAACACCGGCTGGCGTTGCGAAAACTAGAAGTCGACGCCCAGAGGGAAGGTGTCGTTCCTTCTGACCCTAATTTATTTGATGTCACTCGCCACATTCGACTTGTGCCACCTTTTGTAAAAATATTTTCCACACTTTGAACGCATCGCGACTAATTTAAATTGGCCAAGAACTGCATGGGCATTCATCCTGCAATGTGTTTTAGTGGGAAGGGCGCAGGAGGTTTACTCATCGCTAACAGTGGAACAAAGCGGCGACTATGATGTTGTGAAAGCGTCAGTTCTGAGGTGCTATCAGCTGATCCCTGAAGCATATCGACAGAAGTTTAGGAACTTAAAAAAAACGGAGCCGCAAACTTTTGTTGAATTTGGTCGAGACAAAGCAGCCCTGTTTGATCGTTGGTGCTCATCGCAGAAGGTTGATAGTCAGGGGAAACTGAGTGAACTAATTATTTTAGAAGAATTTAAGAACTGCCTGCCAACCGCTGTGGCAACCTATGTAACTGAGCAGAAGGTCGAGTCTATTGCGGAAGCTGCTATACTTGCAGACGAATATTACTTAACGCATAACATCTCCAGAGAACGTTATCGTTTAAGAGTTAATCCATCTACGACCCCTGATGTAGACACGAAGAAGAATGCAGTAAAACAAGAAGACAGGCACTGTTTTTATTGTAAAAAGCCAGGGCATATTGTGGCAGAATGTTTAATATTGAAGAAAAAACAGTCCACGAAACCAATGGGTCTCGTTAGTTCTTCTTCGAATAAAATGTCGCCTGTCCTTCGTGCAGAGTTAAAATCAGAGAAAACTCAGTCCATGTACGAGCCCTTTCTGACGAATGGGACCGTATCTATGCCTGGTGAGAAGGCTGTGGCTGTGCGCATCTTGCGAGATACAGGCGCCGCGCAGTATTTCCTCCTTCGCGGTTTGTTGCCGTTGTCTGAAAAGACTGCAACTGGTAGTAGTGTCCTTGTTCGAGGAATCGAGATGGGTTTTCTCAATGTCCCTTTACATTGCGTGCATCTTGATTCTGACTTGGTATGTGATGATGTGGTTGTTGGTGTTCAAGACTCTTTACCAATCCCCGGCGTCACGTTTATCCTTGGCAATGATCTAGCTGGTGGAAACGTGTGGAGCCGTGGCGATATCCCGGACGAGCCTCCACTATGTTACGGGCGGTCGGACACCACCCTTAACATAAAGGAGAAACGCACACAGATCGGCTCGTAGCAAAAATAATAGGGGTATTTTTACTTAACAGGTTCAGTTCTTAAATAGTAAATAGGTAGCAGCAAGATCTACTACAAAGGCAGAACACTTCAGTACTGCCAGGTGGACAGCAAGTAGGCAGATGTTTCGAAGACAGAAAACACGGCAGTGCGTCGCTTTTGGTCTCAGTCTCTGTGTGCCCAGGAACGGTCCCAGAAGCCTTATATCGCGCAAACTTAGGCTTCGCTCAGGTGTGGCTCATCTGCAATTAAGAAAGGGGAGAGACACTGCACTCAAATGCACGTGTAGCAGCAAACACCAGAGCTGGGGGACGTAACAATAGTAAATACTGTATTACCGTAATTTCCGGACTATAAGCTGCAAATTTTTTCCCACGCTTTGAACCTCGCGGCTTATACAATGACGCGGCTAATATATGGATTTTTCCCGCTTTCAAATTTTATATATATAAAAAAAAAAAAAAAACATTCTGTGACGTGCTCAGTTTTTTGGCGGTTGTGAAGCTTTCATTAGACCAATGAAATTGCCGAACGGGTTAAGGTCAAAACAACTTTTTTTGTTTACTGTTTAGATTAAATCGATTGCGCTCAAACTTCCCATCATTCTGATTACGGTAGTTACCGGTGTTACACATAATTTAGCTCAGGTGTAAGCGCCCTTACCGCTTTTCTCTCCCGGACGGGCGCTTGACAACGCCCCCGCTGCCACACCGTGTTTCGTTAAAGCCTATTTATTTTTGTTACAAGCCGTGTTTCGTTAAAGCCTATTTATTTTTGTTACAAGCCGTGTTTCGTTAAAGCCTGAGTAAAGTTCATTTGTTTCAATGTACCGGTAGGCACCTGCGGCTTATAGACAGATGCGGCTTATTTATGTTCAAAATAATATTTTATTTAAAAATCAGTGGGTGCACTAATATGGTAACCAATAGTCGCGTTTCCACTATCAGGCCAAATAAGGCAGTGCTAGAGCATGACAGGGCCAATTGCGTTCCCACTGTCACTTTAGGGGCTTCATCGTGCCTACTCTTGGCTTCCTCTGGGCCAGTGGCCAAGTGCCCTGGCCTGCTCTTTACCCTTGGGCTAAAAAGGCCTACTGGGTATTGAGGCAGGGTCAATGTCAAAGGCGGACTTTCATATCTAGCTGCACGCTTACCTCACCAGAATGGAGAATCATCAATACTGGTCAGTAGATGAAATCAGGACACTTATGAATATTTGGGCTAATGAAAATGTGCAATGACTGTGTTACGTTCCCGTGTTGTCTGCCCCGTGTTTTCTGTTTCACTCGTCACTGATCATGCTCCATGTCACGTTTTCCTTGTTGTCCGCCCCGTGTTTCACTGTCCTTGTCTAAAAACTACTATTCCCACAATTCCCGGCCTCCCTCACTGCCTGCACTCATCATTGTTCTCACCTGTGTCTCGTTCAGTCTTCATTTGTCTGTGTATTTAAACCCTGGTTCTTTGTTTAGTGACTGTCGATCGTTGTATGTTGAATGTTGGCCTGATGGCTATTGGCCTGATGGTGGGAATACAGATACATTTTGGTCTTGCTTCTTGATGTCCGAGACTATTGGCCCTGGCTGACAAGTTGATTGCCCTGGCTCGCACTGGCCCGATAGTGGTAAAGCGGCCATCAGTGTACTATAATTTTGCCACAGTACTTTTGCTTGTTTTTTGTTTTGTTTTTGTTTTTTCATATTGGATGGTTCAAGCACATTCTTAGTAAGATGACAACAGTAGCTGCTTTTGGTTGAAGCAAAGGATATTTTCAACTTGGTTTCACATCCTAAAATTGTCAAACACATAATTGGTTCAAATCAGGTTCAGGAAACAACAAATGGAGATATGCGGATTGCATAAATCAGCATATTATGTTCAGGCCTGTCTTGTGTTTGACATGGTCTCAGCACGCCAAGAGTGTTCTTGATCTGAGCCTCAGTGTTTTTCTGTCAGGGAGTGAACTAAAATGAAACATAACACAACTTTTAGCTCTGTAGTCAAAAAAGACAACAACTGAATAATGAATTACAGTCAATCTTGGTGTCTGTGACATTTCAGTAATACATCTTTACAGGAGGAGAAACAGAGGAGAGGTTCTTTGCATTATGCTAACAAGGACTCAATATTACTGTGGGATTGTGAATCTGGGTGTTTGTGTACTTGCTTATGCTAGATCATGATCAAGTCTTTACATATGATAACATGGAAATTGGCATAAAATGACATTCAATTGTCTGACTAAATGCTTCATAAAACAAAGCATACACTCCACTACAACATGGGCTGCCATCTTGATTGTTTTGGGTTGAATGGCTCACATGACCGTGTCACATGAAAACAAATACGTAATTGTTTTCAGATATCTTCGTTTTCCCTGTTCACACTACAAAGCAAAGACAGCATTTTCAAATTTTTCCACTTGAGAGAACATTTTAAAAAAGATCAGTTTTTGCTATCAAAAACTCTTTCTCAGTGTGGACAGAAGGTCAAAACGAACAGAAAAAGATTTCAAACAAAAGCGTTTTAGTGTTTCTATAAAATATAATTGTGGCTGCGGGGGCGTTGTCAAGCATCCGCCCGGAGAGAGAGAGAAAGCGGTAAGGGTGTATACACCTGAGCCAGATTATGATTAACATCTGTTTCTAGTTGCAGTGAGCTTGGGAAGAGCGGTATAAAAGGACCATATCACTGACAAGAAGGGGAGGGAGAGCCAGAAATCTAGAGTCCTGCTGAGTAGTTCATGGGTTATTGTGAAGCTACTTGCTGCTTAAGCTCTGTCAGGACCAGGATCGCCGCTTCTACGAGATCCTCAGGGCTCAAACAGAGGACCGTAAGAGCCTCTCTCTCTCTCCTCTCCCTGTGCTTTTCCTTTCTCTTCTCACTCCCCCCTCCCCTCTCACTCTGTCCTCTCTCCATGCCCTGTTCCTGCACCCCAGGGGCGTGGGAACCCACCACCAAAGCCAGTTTCTCGCTTGCACCGGTTTATCACTTTCCTGGCGACTTCCTGCTGTCACCCTCAGGCGGATGTACCTGCCCCCTCATGTGCAGGTGTAGGATCTGGAACACTTTTGGGATCAGAGTGCTGTGATGGAGCTGGGAACTGTTGTCCGGATCCCCAACACCTAACAGGCTGCCCCCAATCGGGCTGGAGGTTACAGGACACTGTAAGAATCAAGGGGAGTACACACCAAGCCTTGGTGCACACGGGTTGTAATCAGACCCCCTTTCACCAATGCTTGGTTCAACGCAAAGCTTTGGGCACAACCAAAAGGGTTAGGGTAAAGTGTGCGCATAGGGATATTCACAATTACGCCATGGTGACCCTTGTGATAAAATTTTGGGGAACAAAACATCGAGTGGAGGCCGTGGTTAGTTCCCACCTCACCCATATGCTGATTTTGGGGACTTATTGCCCTGAATTCAGAAATGTGTTAAAGGGAATATGTGCGGATGGGTCCTGCACAAAAGTGACGAGATGTGAAATGTGTGATGCTCTGGCCAAGGCATAAAAACAAGGTAAAAAAAGCCACAGAAGAAACAGATGAAGGTTAGGACAATAGACATGCAACAAAAAATTATTCATCAGAGTACTCCATCGCAGTCCCCCTACATCACAGTCTAAGTGCTGTTACATTACATTATCATTCTTATTCCTAAACTTAAATCGACCCCAAATTCTTCTGAAGAGAGAGAAGGGGGCACCTTTTTCTTTTTGTAGAGTAACCTAAAAATGTGCTTCATGTGGTAACATCTAAATTTGGTTTTATTCAAGTTAAAATATGATTCAACATGACTAGGTTTTACACTGACAAGTCGATTAGTTCTGACACTTGGGTTTGTGTTGACTAGTCAATCTGCATCTGCCTGTTCTGACACAACCTCAACCAATATACCCCAATGAAATAATTTTTAAGCTTCAGATCAGGCTTAAATAGCTCCTCAAGCCTGCAAATATTCACTTTTTACAGAGTGAGCAGTGCAAACGGAATCCCGTCTTCCAAATTTGAAACCAACTCTGGAATCTCAATGGAGACTGCACAGGCCTTGTCGATATGTACAAAGTAGGAGACAAAAGAAGTCAAAGCTTGCTCTCTCTTCTCTCTCTCTCTCTCTCTCTCTCTTCTTTCATTCATTCTCTCTACTTATTTTCCTCTATTCCTCCTCATTCTTTATATCTTGTTTCTTCATGTGAAACAGCTATTGATCAAGGCTCTGGAGAAACTACATCCAGCACTTTGATTAAGACTGGAAAGAGCGAGAGAGAGAGAGAGAGAGAATTTGAGTGAGAAAGAGAGAACTGAGGGAGTGGATGGTAGATTCAGAATGAGAGGATAAGAGGAAGTTAGGGAAGCTGTCAGAATCAGTCAGAAAGAGAGAGAGATGGTTTATTCTGCATCGCTGGGCTTGAAACTGGCTTTTTGAAGTGCCTGCTTGGCATGTGAGAAGATGGGAGCGATGCTGGCTTTGCATATCCACAAATTATTTGGACAAATGCTTACTCTGAAATAAAGACTGCCTAAACAAAGAGTTGTGTGAGGACACAATATAATGCAGAATAACAATATGCCTTTGTCGCGCTTGCGATATGCCTTTGTCGCTCTTGCGAAGACAATATCTGCATGAATGAACGTGCAAAAGAAGCTCAGAAGATGTGTATGTTGCTACAGATGTGTTTGGCTGCAAGAAAACTTGTTTTGATGTTTTCTTTTTGTGGGTGCACATAAACATGGGGGGTGATTGTGTTTTTGTGTGGTACATGCTAACCACATGTGGGCCATTAAAAGAATCTTTAAAAAAAAAACGAATCTTTATCGGCACACGACCAGGTTGGCTGGTGGAATTTTTTTTCTGCAAATTTAACAATGGGTCTGACAGAACAAATTTCTGTTTATCTTGTTCATAAAATTTTGTACACAACACAGAAACTTTCAGTTACTAGCTCCAAAGCATTGTTGCTTATTGGAACAAGTTGGTTCATCAAGTGCAGCTCCTTGTTATAAGGGAAAGAACAAACTCTCTGAAACTGTCTGACAAGATTCAAACCGTTTTAATAATGTGTCAAATCACTAATAACATATGATTAAAATGTTATCAAAACGTGCGTTTGTTCATTAGCAGACTTACACAAAGGTTTTCCGTGCATACACAATTTATGCTTAGAAATTGACCATGACCTTGGTATTGCAAGTATTCAATTTAGTATACCTGCTCATCTGAAATGTCTGCTTTCCATGTAACTGATCATTTCTGTGAATGCCTTTAACATCCTCATTGACTCCATATATGACTCATGTGATATATTTCATGTTTTCTACATTCAAACAAAAGTTGTGTGTAGATAAGAGAACTACAGTCCGAAATTGCACATGTTGTCAGCCACTGACTGTGTCTTGTAAGACATAATGTTTTATTCCTGCAGGGGGCGCTTGATGCTCTGAAAACCAAATACTCCATGCCACTGTGATTTAACTATTTTAAATCTCAGAAAGATTTGTGCCAGTGCAAGTATGATGCTCAACCATTTGAGAAAAAGGATCTCAATTTAGCTTCTTTAGCTAAAATCACACTATTTTATACTGGCTGGTTCAGCTATTGTGCATGAGTAATCTAGAGGAGAATACACAGGCAATGCCTATATGTATTGAAGCAATATCACATGAGCAAGAGTGTGATATGGCCCTACATCAGCACTGCTGTGATTCGGCCGCAAGCACAAGGCACAGCAGTGCTGATTTAGGGCAATATGTCATGATTGCGAGTGTGATATTGCTTATATACAACAGTTCAATGAATAAGTAAATTTAGGAAAAACTGAGTACGGTCATAAAAAAACGCATTTGTGCATGGAACTACTTTCTTATGTGACGGATCAGAATCTGGCGTTGCTGGTTCAAAACAAATGATGCGTCCAAGTCTCCATTAGTAATTCAAAAATGTCACTTCAGAAATAGTACTTTTGTACAGATAGTACAGAAATTGTGCTGTTTCAAACAATTTATTGGATAAACAAGGATGTGTGTGTGTGTGTGTGTGTGTGTGTGTGAGTGAGAGAGAGAGACAGAGAGTGAGATAGAGAGAGAGAGAAACAGAGAGAGATTATTGTTATTTATATATTACTAATAATTATATTATATACTGTCCAAGTTATTGGACAAAATGTATTTAGCTTTTATTTTATTTATTCTATATGATGCTTTGGCAACACTGTTTTTGAAACTTTTATGCCAATCAAGCCCATTGAATTGAAAGAGATGGAGCGTGTGCGATCACCTGTTCCCACTCCCAAGCAAAGATGATGTCAGCTTTCTGAAGATCAGCTTTGTCAATGAAAAAAATTGCGGTCCAAGCATGTCTCCCTATTTCATGGTAGCCGCTGCGCAAGAGTCAATCACTATAGAAAGCTCAATGTGCCATTTTAAACAGCACCCATTTTGTAAATAATCAGTCTGTTGAGTCTCTCAGCTTTGATGAGCTGTAGTGCTGAAGTTGTACGTTTAAATCAGTTTAAAGCTATGTCCTAGCTTTAGTAATGTGGTAGTAATACAAGCGATCACAAAGAGCTGTTGTATTGAAATACTGGCTGACGCAGATTCACTTCGTGTCACCTAACTGGCTCATATTACACACAAAATGATCTTTTGCCACCACCTGATGGCAAATATATGTAATGTCCAAAAATACAAAATACAAAATTAAAGACAAACCATAGCCCTTAACACGTGCACTCCTCTTACACTTTAGTCTAGAATGGCATGAACAAAAGCAGAGACAAATGACTGTCTCTTTTAACTAAAAAGCTGGACATTCGTTCCTCTGAATGTTCACGTTGTCCTCAGTAAAGTGAAGAATCAAGTATCTTGTCTACTCTGGGACAGACTTGGACAAGTCTCTCAAGACACTCGCAATACCAGCTATCACTGCAGAGGCTTTTGACACCCAATAAGGCTGCTTTTCTTTTTCACTCACCTCTGTTCCCCCTCTACCGCTCACAGGGGAGCCTAATACATCTGCACACAAACACACACACACACACACACACACACACACACGATAACCTCTAATAAAACTCTGCTTTCTTTATTGTAATGACAAAAATGAACTTTCATCCACAACAGAATGATAATTTTATTTGCATAAGCTTGCATTTCCAGTATCCCATGTTTGAATGGAAGTGAATGAAACGCAAAGTGTAGTGTGACTGCCCCTTTAACAGGCATAGACCATTTGACTTCTCTGACATCTAAAACAACCAATCACAGATTTTTCATGTTTTTATTTGTGGTTTAGTGGTACTCAATTCTCAAATAGTTAATGTTACAACAACAGAGTGGTGTGGACTAACCAATTCAAAAGACACTGCACATATCTTTAGAGAAAACCATAAAGAAATTTGTGGAAACTTCAGAATCAGAATTACTGTCTGTAAAGTAATAAGAACTTATTATTTATCTGACAGACAACTAAGTGAAAAATAAAATTCTGCTCACTACAAAGTGATTAAAACAAAAATATGAATGTCTAAAAAAGATCTGAAGCTACAAACCTGGTAAAATTGGACAAATCCAGTGTTTAGTTTTTCTTCACAAGCACTCATATCAGCCTGTATCTTTAAAAAAACAAATCCCCATAAAATAACGTTGTAGAAGTCATATGGATTTGTATTTGGCCAAATCGTACAAAATCCAACCCGATGTCACGAGAAGTTGCACAAATTCATACGAGTTTGTTCATTCTAATTTGTACAAATTTGAAATGTGCAAATACACGGATGTGCAAAGTGGAAGCAAATGTTCCACATGTCAAACGTTGTGTACATACTAATTAATTTTATGCCCTAACCCAAACCACATATCTAAACGTAACCATATAGTAGAGTCTGTAAGGATGATCTGAAACGTAAAGAGTATTCTTTGTATGACTGAAGAAAGTGCTGTGTGTTTATGTTTGTTTTATGTTAAATGTTTATGACATTAAAAGTTAAGTTTGTTGTTCAGCCGGTTCCCGCCTCCTCTTTGCCAATCCTGAACCTGTTACAGTCACGTCTTAGTAGGAGACGAGGGAGAGTCACCGGATTGGCTGTTGGGAAAGTCGTGTGTCCCAATTCATATGATTTTATAAAATATAGCCAACTCATTCGAATCTGTATGATTTCTCAGTGAGATTATGTTGGGCAATCAGTTAGAACCTTGGAATTTTGTCTAATTTTGTGAGCAATTTGCATCAGACAATCAGTGAACGGATTTTGGGCGGTCTGCAGAAGTGCCGTCTGTGGCTAATACTACTGTACATTGGTACATTCTAATACAAAATTGGTACTTTCGTAAGTACCCTGCCATCAAGCAAGATAAGGGCACATCCCCCTTGATAAACTAGCCATTATTCTGCCAAGAAAACTTAAAAAATTGTTCCACATGGTCTATTAATGCCTGCAACAGTATATGTAACTCAAACTAGCCCTATTCCGTGGCCAATCAGAATGCTTTAGAAGCAGTTTTTGAACCAGATCCATGGAACACCAACAGACAGGCGGCTCAGATCAGGACCGGCTGATGCCATCCATTGGTGAAAGTCTTTCATATCTTTCCTCTCTTCACTTAACTCAAAACGCTTTTTTGGCTTCTACATCTATGTGGCCATTAGCCACAGAGCCCTGCATGTGTGCTCACTCTGCAGAGCAAACACACCACACTGACATCATTAAATATGCAGCTGTCTCTCAGAGCATGACACAGATTTTCATCAGCATGTTGCCTTCTATGTGTGCCTGTCCACATGTGTAAACCCTGTGCATATTGACAGTAACAATGGAATTCATAGAAAGTGTGAAAGGAGAACTGTGTTAAATTCTATGGAAAAACATAAGACATGAATGCAGTGATCAGGAAAAGAAGCACTGGAGAATTCCAGAAAGCATATTTAGGTAAAATACAGAAAGAGCAGTATTGGAAAGGAAAAATATCTGGAACTGGAGGATGAAATGGGGAAAAATAGAGAGATTAAAAATTTATCCCAGAAGTGGGTGATTTGATTCACCCTGATGTCCTCAAGATTCTGTGCTAATAAGGCAGAACAGTGTTGCTACGGTAACAGATTTTGCCCATTTCCTGCAACCCCAGAGGGCTTTTCCACTTCCTGGCTCAGTCTGAAAACGAGGCAGGAACTTCCTGTTCACTTAAAGGACCAAAATTTAGCAGAGAAAGTACCCGAAACACTGTTTTATAAACAAAATTCTGTCCAACACTGAATGAACACATCCCGGTTGACCAGTAGTTTGCCTGGTTATTTATTTACAAGGACAACCACACACACATAAGAAAAAAATGGGATGAATATTGAATGTGATAGTAAGAATGTAGAATGAAACATATGTATTAAAATTAAGGCTGTCAAACTTAACGCATGCATTATTTTAAAATGCGTTAATGTTTCTTAATTTCTATTAACGCATACTATTAATACAACTTTAACCAGCATTTACACTGGGCAGAACCTTTGTAATGTGTCCAATCGGAGTCATTACACTGACGCACTGGGCTTGAAATAAACACCCGCCAACCTGCCAAATGCATGTAGAAATCGGGTTTGGCAGGTAACCATCACCCTTACTAGCCACTTTGGTGAGTGAATGCAGACGAAACAAATTTAATTGTATTCATCTCACGTTCAGCGCATTATAAGTATTAAACAAGGATGCACTGATCCGATACCTGGATACTGGCTCCCATACTGACGTTTGGTCCAATGAGCCCGATCCAAATCCGATAATGTGTGTTAGTCATGTTTGTTACTGTCAAACTCCAAAAATGACATAAAAGAACCATTAAAACACCATTAAAGTAGTTCATATGACTCGTGCTTTTTATTCAAAGCCACTTGAAGATGTGCGATAGTTCTGTGAATCCCAAAAGGCTGTGTTTTATAAGTAAATATATAAAATGCACCTGAAGCTTCGTCACATCAGTGAATAGCGCTGCTCTGTTTACACACACGTGTGCAATAGTTGAGCTCTACTCATGAACAACATCTCAGATGTAGATGCTCAATTGTTCAGTTCACTTATAATATGCATTTAGAACGGCACTGGAGTTGTTGTTTTTTTTTTTTACCAGAATTTGAATAAGCGTATTAAACTACTGTGAACTTGCCTACAAACAGACACATACAGGACTTCCTGGGGAGTTCAGATTGTCAAAATAAAAGCGTGAGGATTTATTGAACAGATTATTGAAACGGTGAATATATTGAATATTGATATATTTAAATTATGTGTAGTATGAGGTTTGTGTTTCTTTACATATTGAAGAGCACACCCAATTATTTCCACATAATAATGTAAAGATATTCTAAACTGATTATGCAAAATAACAACACCGGTATCGGATCGGGATCGATATCGGACGATACTGAGAATTCTAATATTAGAATAGGAAGAGAAAAAGTGGTATCGGTGCATTCCTAGTATTAAAAATGCTTCTCATATCTGACACGCACATCTTCACGTGCAAATGAAGCGTGCTTTACCTTGAACCACCACAGCACAGTGTGCTCCAGAGACTGCAGAGTGCAGAGCAAAACATATGTGATTAAGTTGGGCTTTGATATCGCTGCGTCTGGCAGAGACCACAAAACTAATGTGAGGCATTTGAATTTACTGAGAGAAGTCGAACCTCTCAAACTGCCAGATAGCCATGACATTAAACAGCACCGATGTTTTCTCACACTGTTGTCACTTTACCTCATCATCATTAAAATACACCATCATTAAAATACACATAATCGAAACTATTTTCACCTTATTCTTAATCCAAATCCGTAGGACTTTCTTTCTTCCATGAACGGAAAAAAGTTTAATGTATTTTTCCATATACTGTATGGAAAAAGGTGCAATGAAAGTTATTGGTAAATGAGTGTAATCATTCTAACATCTCTTTTTGTACTTAATTGAAGTTTTACTGTGAAAGTTGTAGTTAAAGGTTTCTAAATGTGTTTAGGCTATTAGTCTTTTCAAATACTAGTTTATTTTTTAAGAAAGATTTCACCATTAGCCTAACCCCAATAATAATGTGGAGCCATCAATAGTCTGATTGTTACTTTATTACAAATGCCACTGTTAAAAAATGGTAGACCCAATTGTGACCTTTCATGAAGGCAAGTACAATTTAGAATGGTTAAAGGGGTTACCATCTGGACTTCCAAGGACAAACAAATTATTGTTTTCCTCCTTTTCTATTCTATTACTGTTATACTGTTACTCAGATATAAAGGTGACTTAAATCATAAAATGTCCAAAGAAATGCAAGCAGTTACAGTCTCACACTTAACAACACACACACACACACACACACACACACACACACACACACACACACACACACACACACACACACACACACACACACACAAACCAGAACCCTTCTACCAAGGGGAGCCTACAAGTATAAAATAGCATACCATGGCAATCTCACAGACATTCTACGACCACGTTCTATGAGGTCGTAACACTCAACACCCAAATGTGTGATCGCTCTCTCAAATCATCTCGCATTGAGTGCATGATGAAATGTGTTCCAAGGTCTGCTCAACCCACACAACAATAAAAACTATATAATAACTATAGAACTATATTAGAACTATATTAAGCCTCTCTCACCCTTTCAAAACACACACACAAACACATACCAAGAACCTACATATTTCAACTGCAGTGAGGAAAAATTATTCTTATTTCGCCACTGTCTGCAAATATTCAGATGAATGGGGGATTGGGTCCAGACAAACACACACACACTCACACAAACAAGCATGCTTATGAATCTATAATTGTTATTGGAATATCAGATAATTTTGCTTACTTGGACTTTTGAATCACGTTCAGCAAAATTAGTGAACCTTTATTCAAGTAATTTCTTTCATTTGTCACGTGACAGCCATATAGGCTCTACAGCTAACAAAAATTATTAGTTCACCTCCCGATTTAGTCTTTGGATCGGAGTCTTTCTTTCGTTCATTTGTCACGTGACTGCTACTAGGCTCAGCAGAGAAGACAAACAATTCATTCACAAGTGACAATTACTGGTCTTTCACCTCTAAAATGCACGAAAGACTTGTACCCAATGATTTGGAAGGTGAACTCATAATTTCTGTTTCCAGTACAGAGTATATTCAGCTCTTACATGTCAAATTAACTAAACACAAACTATCAATTTAAAAACAAAAAACGACTGCTCTGTTCTTCCGAATCGTCATGAACTACTCATCACTAGTGTATAACATTATATACGCATCTATGTCAGAGTGGTTTTGTGGGCCAAGGAAGCCAAACCTATTAATTCTGTTCATTTAGGCCAAGTTCATGCACACACACACACATAATTTAACTCGTACTCAACCATTAAATCCTGACTAACCCCTCAAGCACAAATTAAAATCTTTCGTTTCATCGCCTTCATCTTCATTTGTGTCACACACACACACACACACACATATAAAACAGGCAGGAGTTCATATTTAACAGACCTTGAAATCCAATGAAATCCCACACAGCATCCAACAACTGCAGGAATTTATTTAATCACATTCATGGGAAAACTACAGAGCATAAAGTAGTTTCAATGTTGCTATGTCCACTTATTATAAGCGACTTTGTGCTTGTTTTTAGTTGCTAATAAATATAGGACGTCATAGGTGGTGTTTTGTTGACTTATTACCTGAATACAGTTGCATGTAGATGGCCATTTTTTTGCACTTTAGGCTTATTAAGGTGTCGGTTCTCATCGGCGCTGCTTGACGCTAGTCGGTTCCAGTCTGCAGATTTAGGTTAAGTCAGTTAAGGGTCCTGTCAACGGTTAAGTTGACAGATTTCACAAAAAATCATGTAGTATATGATGGGTACAGACTCAGATTTCTTACCCTCAGACTATGACTCCATCTTATCAAAGTAGGGACACTAATGATTAATTGACCCTTCATTAAGCCCCGCCTTTAAGGAGTTTCTGATCACTCCCGTGTTAGCAACTGTTGCTGGGATGCAACAGTTGCAAGATATTTTCCAATGAGAGTCAACAGGAGTGATGTGTTTTTGAGTAGTTTTAGCTGGACTTTACCAAATTGATCCAAAAAATTCAACCCATTCTCACTTCCAAGGCATTAAATACTGCCGCTTGCTCAAGAGCCCAGCTTGTCAACAGGTGGATGCCAAAAGTTTCCGATGCCTCCGGCAAGCGCATTGCTTACAATGAGAAACTGAAAAATGTTTGGCATCAAAGACTAAATAAAGGCTGCTTTTGTTGTCCACCTTTTGATGCGCTGGGCTCTTGCACAAGCAGCAGAATTCAACGCCTTGGGAGTGAGAACGGGTTGAAAATTTAAAAAAGACTTAAAGAACTTAAAGAGTACCTAAAGAGGATATACATAGTGTTTATTTCGATCTTTTTATAAAATGTTTAAATAAATCTTAATATCATGCTGTTGCTTAAACTGTGCCACTCCTCATTTTTAAATGAACGGGTTTAACCTCAGTAAGGTCACCTACATTTTCTCCCAGGTAAATTAAATCTAATAACTTAACATTAACAAATTTGTGTATTGTATTGTATTGTATTGAATTTAGGTCTTAATAAAGGTGATAGTAAATAAAGCATTCACAGCATCATAGCTAATGTGTTGTGACAAATTATGAGCAGTTCTGTTCACTTACACTAATGTTATCAGGTGTGTAATTGCAATTAAATTATGCTTTTCTCTTTTTGTGTGACTGTAATAATTGTTTGACTCAATTCTGATTCACAGTCCCCAAAGTTTTCAATCAAATTACTGTGTAATTTAACAATTTATAAAAAATAAAAAAATAAAAACATAAAAGAAACACTTCATTCCAGCCCACTTCAAAATATTATCCATTCCGTTTATGAGAATATTTTGTCAAAACTGCGTCATTCATTGTCAATCTCCCATTCATTCCTATGGGGAGTTCTGCAGAACTTGTTAGAGTAAGCAAAGGTAACCAAGGGAGTTGGAGCTTAGTGAAGGGTCAATTGTCATTAATAGTTTTATCGATTAAGCTTATCAATCGTTGATTAATTAATTTAAGCACAATAAGCACAGTAACCATGACAGCAGACATTGATAAGGCTGTCTATACAGTCATCCGCCACATCCCAAACTATAATAACGTCAGAGATCTCACCAGCACCAAAGAAATGCTATGTTATGTAGGCTACTGTGTTTACACAGCATGTTATGATTTTACATAATTTCACAATCAAAACATGCAAAGGTCCAAATTATCCCACAATTCACAACTTGAAGTTTTAATGAAATCAAATACCTGTACAGTATGTTTTTCCATATATATATATATATATATATATATATATATATATATATATATATATATATATATGTGATATTTATTTATTTACATTATTGTACTATGGGTCATCCTGAAGTCAGTTTAATTGTTCATGTGGAAAATGGCCTAAGGATAAAAACTGTTCTATCGGGAAGACACACAGGCTTGAGTGAGGTTTAAGATGCCATTTATTTGATGAATGTAAAACAGAAAAGTAATGTCTCTCTTTGGCGTAGGCCCTATCTGGCGGTCCAAGGTAGTTGTACTCGAACCATCATATCCTGCCGGAGATAGGCGGCAGGGGCGAGGAGTCTACCCCCGTGCGGGATGGGGCTCAACTTATGGTGGTGGGGTGGTGGAGGTTGCCGTGTTAGCACACTGAAACAGCAATGTGATATATTGTGAAAAAGCAATGGCTTACATGCGATTGGCTAGGAGTTACACAGCTAATGATATGATGATGTACAGCTGCTAGTCTTCCTGCTAGAACTACGCTGCGCTTCCATTTCTCACACACTGTTAAAAACACTTCAAAGGAGTGGGCAGGGTGTGTGGTTACTTGTGTATTAATTGAAATTATATTTAAACAGTAGGCTATATGCACTTATCATTTGGATTCTGCCATTTTTATTTTGCGATAATAATGTTAACAATTAATTAATCGATTAGTCATTCACATTAATAATGCAAAACGACAACAATCACGATGATCGATTATGAAAATGTCATCCCTAAATCGGATGATATCAAACTGAGGAAATCTTGTAATGTATGATGCTCCATGATACAAATCTGAAGTCAGACACTTACACATTATAATGACCATGAGGTGGTTAACCCATGTGACCCTACCCTGCCTAGCAACCGAGCCAATTTGGCTGCTTAGGAGACCTGGCTGCAGTCACTCAGCACACCCTGGATTCAAACTCGCGACTCCAGGGGTGGTAGCGCCTTTACTCGCTGAGCTACCCAGGCCCCTGGAGATTAACTTTTAACAGCACTCACAAAAGTAGAAAGCAGCAAGGTAAAAACTACCAATACAATTATTCCAGACTGAAAACAATAACCATTTTAAGTATTAGTTAGTGCAAAAATGAGTTCAGGCTCAATTTGTTCAGTTGTTGGCTTTCATAACAACTCAAAGTAGTTTATGATATCAATGTAACTAACCCTGGTCATTGCAACTATCTTTCCATCCATCCATCCATCCATCCATCCATCCATCCATCCACCACCCATCCATCCTCTGTCTATCTGATGGTCTGTCTATACACCTATCTAACAAACTGACTGTTAAATCTTTTTTTTACTTTCAGGACAGGCTTTGTCCAGCTAACATCAAAATGCTTCTTAACAAACTATACTGTACCTATCTTTTAATTCTTATATTGTCAAATTATATAATAATTGAAAATACATTATTTTGCTGCAAAAGCCAATCTAGCTTTGTTGAATCAATGTTTTATATCAGATCAATGTAAGTTAGCAAGTTCTCCTTTCTCCCTAATCCCCCACCTCCTGCGCTGCAGTAACGGATACAATCCTTATAGCTTATTTATGTGTATTTTAGTGATGCAAGTCAATTATTTTTGGCTTGTTTTGTCAAACCAGGATGCTTCTTTGTCTTGCGAGATCTGGCAACACTGAGGAGTTCCTTATTTCATTAAAAGTAATAACTCAAAACATTGAAAAATCATTAGCTGCCCATCCACACACTGAAATCTTATACTGTTTACCCAGCAGACAAACAATGATAAACTACTAATCCTTGAAGCCGACATCTAAATATGACTACCCCGTGTCTCCGCTTCACCTTAAAAACACACAGCCATGTTAGTGAATGTCAAATTAAGACTGTTTCATCAAGCAAACTGACGGACTCCATTTTCATTAACGCACGTCCACGATTTCCACCCTCGTAAAGGACAGCGTGGCGTCAAACGTGGTGCATTTTAAATGAGTAGGGAATAGATGGCGTTTTAATCACTTTAAGTGAAGAGGAAGGACAGGTGAGTTTTCTGAAAGCCATCCCCGCACCATCAGTCCATTTATATGGTAATGAACATTTAAGATTTGAGGCTGCATGGTGAGGCCATGCAAACACACAATAATAAATACACACACATGCAGGATGCTATGCAATTATTTGATCTAAGCCTGACAGTTCTGAGGAGGTGCAGATAAATTCAAGTGAGATGCTTGAAATTTTCTCTCAGATTTTATATCAGATAATGCTAATGATTTGGGAGTGTTTTGTGAGTAGCATAATGGAAAATACTTAATTTAAGCACAAAGATACTTCATTTAAATAGCTGCTCCTCCATAGTCTCCATAGCATAGCATTGCCTTCCTAATTATAAATATAGGTAGCATACCGACATATACACTCCATCAGCACATGTGTGTACTATACGGTATGAATTAAGAGGAGAGATGAATAAATAAACATAACAGAAGTGCCTCATTAAAAATGAACCACACATTCCAGACCCCATCCCACCATTATCAGCTCCTGTGTGTGTTTGCATATTAATGTGTCATATCAAGGCCTGTGAAACCTTGCGTGTCCATGACTTCCATTTGAGCTCTATCTGTTCTTTTAACCTCTCCACTCCTGTCTTTCTATCTTTTTGTAAAAAAACAACAACACTTTTGCACAGGTGACAAAGGTGTCATGTTGTCTGTGTCTGAAGAACGAGTGTGATTGTGCATGTTTCAAACTTGTGACAGAAAAAAAAAGGCTATGTTCAATCAGGCTATTTTCAATCGTACTTACTAACAACTGTGACTCTCTAAATGTCCTGTTCATACAACAGCTTATAGGAACTGCTTCAATACTGTCTGTATGAATGGAGAATGGAGAAGTGAAGCCCCTTTTCTATTCTTGAAAAAGCTCAATAGTGAGCTTTAGTAACCATAGTGACTGAAGTAAAATATCAAAGATTGTGACCTCCATAAAACTAGAAAGTCACAACTGATACAACGTTAGTAGAGTATGATTACAGTTCTTAAAGGAATGTTCTGGTTTCAATACAAGTTAAGCTAAATGGACAGCATATGCGGCATATTTCGTCTCATCCCTCATTTTCATTAAAAAAAGCAAACATTGAGGTTACAGTGTGACACTTAAAATGGAAGTGAATGAGTACAATGTTTGGAGGGTTTAAAGCAGGGACGTTGCTAGACATAAAGCTGTACTGGGGCACAGGCCCCCCCATTACTCATATCGCTTTTTTTCTTTCTTGAATATACAATACAAACTTCCCTTGCTTAACCCACTATTCATACACTGCGAAAATTACTGGGAAAGGTAAACATGAAGAGATATTAATCTTTATGAAAATATTTATTTAAGTATCTTCAACATACTGTACATGAACATTTTCAACGTGTTTTACGGCATAAATTGCATACCCTGTATATGCAAATAATAACACCGCAAATAACTTTTGCATTCTTCTATATTACACCTTACACATCAGGAAAACCTCTGTCAAGTAGGTCTGTGGAATTGTATTATTCAACGTCAGGCAAAACAGCCTCAGATGAAATGTCTTTAGACAAAAAGGTCTCAGAATGAGCAGAGAGTTGGTAGCTAAACTGGCTTAAACTAGCTGAGTTTGGTTGCTAGCTTGCAAAACTAGCTGAGCTATCTCTAAGTTTATAAATGCAGAAGTGTCGTTCCTATAAATGTATAACTAGCTAGCTAACATAATTGGTGGATATTTAAACTGATGTTTAAAACTCATTAAGTTTACTTGCAACAACTCAAAGCAAGCCAAACTATAGTCCTTTTTAGTCGCTAGTTAATTAGCACCCAGCAGCCATTGTTACTGTCAACTGTTTATTTAGTGCCCTAAACTAGCGCTAGTGAATTAAATGATTAATTTCATATCCAAAATATTGATTCATTGTTATCATACACAATCAAAGATAGTATTACAGAACACAAAAATGTGTTTTTCTGTGCTGTTCCATAGACTTGACAGAGGTTTTCTTGAGACTTGATGCATTTTCTCAGACGGCTGAGGATGTAGTTTATTTATCAAGTCTTACCTCACTCAAACTCATCTCTCTTTTCTGCTTTCCTGTCCCTGCTTCATCCAAATTATTTTCTGATGTCCATCTACAGTAGTCAATAATGTTTGAGTCAAAATAAGATCATCAGTATTATTTTGAAACGTACTTTAGTTTCATCATGTTTTCAAAGCCTACCTAAAATCTAACTTGCCTGGCGACACCTGGGTATATTCTTACATAAGTAGGGACGTAAAGTTCACACTAAGGGGTTAGTAGATTGTTTGTAACTAAGTCGGTGCTTAATTTGGTTACATCACCTGTTCTTTAGGCAAGACTTAACTAGTAGGTTGTAAACTCTCCATAAAGTAATGCGTAGTCGCATAATATGACATTTACCTGTATTGATCCAATAAGCAGCCTTTCAATTTATACACAGAAGTGATAAAAAGCTGCACTACAGTTGATGTTCAATCCTTGTCTGCTTGTGTAACTGTCAGCTGTAATAAATTATATCCCTATTACAATATGATGCGTAATAAAACAAGATTTAATAAATAGTATATTTGCACTGTGTAAATAACACTATATAGGAAATTTATCTAAAATAAATAAGGGGTGATAAATAAATACTAATACCAACAGGCTGGAAAAATAGATATTTATTCATTTTAATATCTCATCTTATATATTTCATATATGTTGATACTTAACACCGGACGACGCACACTGAAAACTACACCGTTTGATTGGTTTCATTCTGAAGAACTGCTTAAAAGAAAGTTTTTTTTCTCTCTTGTAAATGTAAATGAGTGTAAATGCCAACATCTTCATATATTTCTGAAAAGATTGATGACTATCACGCAAAACATGAGCACATTGATGTCATTAAATGAGTCTGCTTTTTTATTCCAACCATTACTCCTGGTTTGAGTCTTCCGTAAATATTTAGTTCATACGTAGGGTTACGTTCTACCTAAGTTTAATGGTGTAACGCCCAAATATATAGTAATAAGTAAGTTGTGACTTAGTGCCCACTAGGTTCATTTGTAACATACGTATAGCTGGTGCAACCGGCCCCTGGACTTGTGTGTTTGGCTGTGCGTGCAGCAGTGGCTTTGGTTATAGAAAGCGCACAGATGCACGCCACACAGACATGGATTTCTGCACACATCCATCAGATTTGTGTTTTCAGTTAAACTGCATTGCTTTTACAAGTGTTGATTGGGTGAGTTACTGCACTGCATTTTAGATAGATACATTTCTTTTTTCTGGGAATATCAATCACAAATGAATGCATTGACAAATAAAGTACATTTTTAAAACTCAAACTTGATATTTTACTGGGACAGCAGATTTAGGGGTCTAGCGATGCCCCTGGTTTAAAGGCAGAAATATGAAGCTTATAATTTTATAAAAGCACTTATGTTAATTATTCTGTTAAAACTCATGTATTATTTGAGCTGTAAAGTTGTTTAAATTGTTTTATTTTTTTGACAATGCATAGTTTATGTCTTGTGGCTATACTTAAACAGTGAGTATTTTAAGGTTTACAGATTGGCTCCATTGACTTCCATTGTAAGTGCCTCACTGTAGCTCAGATTGTTGCTTTTTGTTTAAAGAAAAGGAGGGATAAGTAAAAATCAATTTTTGAGGTAATCAATATTATGTCACAAATGCTGTCGATTGAGCTTAACTTGTATTGATCCCAGAATATTCCTTTAAGTCTTGCCTTAATTCCTTTGAACATGCAGATCAGTAAAAACTAAGTTCTGCATTCAGAAATATATATTTTCTCGTGTGAGAATGCATGTGTGTGTAAAAGAGTGAGTGTGTGTGGATGGTCATTAGGGTCGGCTATTTCATTTTAATAAATCGTGTGAGCAATATTCATGTCTATCTAAGTAAATGCACAATAATAAGGCACTGTCAAATAAAGTACAAAAGGCACAGACACAGAAACGCTTTTAAAGACAAAAAAAAAGTGCATCAAAATTGGCAGATGACAAAAAAGGATTTGTTTGTGTGTGTGTGCCCTTCTACAGATGGCCATTAAAAGATATTTTTGAAAGTTGCCAAAGTGGAGAGCAGAAACTCTAATTAACAACCAAAATAAAAAAAAGATTACAAAAATGAAGTGATGATTGATTTGAAAACCCCTTAATTTTAAGACCTTCACCTGAGCAATTACAGTGTGTGTTTGCTGCCAAATGCATCCCCGCAGAGATGCACCAACCGTGCAGTAGGGACTTGGACCATTATCACTTCCTGTGTGTGTTTGGATAGACGTGTGATTACTGGAGATATACAGAGAACCTGATCAGAGGTAAATGCATGTGGGGATTAATCACACATATAAGCTATCGAAATGGAGATATACTATAGACTTTATTGTTTTATAGAAAGATAATTATACTCAATATATACTAACCATAACCCATACACTAGCCGTACTCCAAAAAGAAAATCTTTTGCATTTTAGAATTTAAAAAGCAGTATTTGCTTTATGTATTATTAGTTTTTCCAATTGAGCATGTCCCTGAATGTCCTCAAATGGAGGTTTGTTTTTTGGATTTAGCTCACTTTGGGGGACAAATTTGTCCCCAAATTATAGCAAGGTAAACATACACACATATAATTACCTATTCCTTAGTTCAAACTCCTTCCAATAACACAGTTTAATTCTCCTAAACCCATTCACACTCCAAAACACTTTACATGCTGTATATAAAGTCACATTCTGACACACACATACACACACCTCAGAACTAAGCCTTTGTGTCAATACATATCTCCAGTTCATTAAATAACTACATGTGTCAGAGGAACAGTTCATTTGCAGTAAATGTCATTCTCTAGTGTCTAGTTTAATAGTCATCACACACACACACACATACAGTGAGCTGACAAGTAGCTCAAAAAGAATAAAAGAAAATCTCAAATGCCATCAGGTGCTGCTGTACAACCTCAATAAGCCAATTGAGAGACAAGGGGAAAAGCGAGAGAGTGGGGTGGAGGAGGGAGGGGAGATGAAAAAATTTAGAGATTTGTAGAGGAGGAGGTTGGTTGAGGGCATGAGAGGGGTGGAGACAGAATTGCACAACAGAATTACATTCTACAGTGCCAAGAAAATCTATGTGAACCCTTTTGGGCTCTCTGGTTTCTTCATTAATTGGTCAAAATGTGATCTCATATTCAAAACACAAACAATTATAATCTTTCATGTCATTATTAAACACATCCTATTAAAAATGCACAGTGCTGTGGAAAATGTAAATGAATCATTGGATTTAATAACTGGTTGACCCTCCTTTGGCAGCAATAATCTCAACCAAGTGTTTCCGGTAGCTGCGGATTAGACATGCACAACGTTCAGAAGGAATTTTGGACCATTCCTCCTTAAAGAACTGCTCAGCTCAGACATATTCTTAGGATGTCTGGTGTGAATGGCTCTCTTTAGGTCATTCCACAGAATCTCTAATGGGTTAAGGTCTGGGCTCTAACTGGGCCACTCCAAAATGTGTTTTTTTTAAGCCATTCTTTAGTGGATTTACTTTGATGTTTAGGGTCATTGCCCTGCTGCATCACCCGACTTCTACTGAGCTTCAGCTGGCACACAGCCACTCTGACATTATCCTGTAGGATATCTTGATATATTTTTCCCTCGATGATGGCAAGCGGTCCAGGCTCTGAAGCAGCAAAGCAGCCCCAAATCATGATGCTCCCCCCAATGTACTTCACCTGTGGGATGATGTTTTCATGTTGGTATTTGGTGCCCTATATGTATTACTGTGTGTTCTTCCCAAACAATTGAACCTTATTTCCATCAGTTCACCAACATTTTTTTGTCAATGTGGTCTTTAGCAAATTTCAGGTGCACAACAATGTTTTGTTGGAAAGCAGCGGCTTCCTTCATGGTGTCCTGCCATGGACACCATGCCTGTTTAATATTTTCAGTATAGTAGACTCACGATCAGAGATGTCAACCAGTTCCAATGATTCCTTCAAGTCTTTAGCTGTCACTCTAGGGTTCTTTTTACCTCATTGAACATTCTGCGGTGCGCCCTTTGAGTCATCTTGGTGGGAAGAACATTTCTAGGGAGAGTAGCCACAGTACTAAATCATCTCCATTTATTTACAATTTGTCTAACTGTAGACAGATGAATATCTAAACTCTCTGAGATAACTTTGTAACCCTTTCCAGCTTTATGCAATGCAAAAATTCTTGAAATCTCTTTTTTGCTAGGCATGGTCCACATCAGCAGATTCTTCTTATGAATAGCAAACTAAAAAATATGTGAAGGCTTTTAATTTAAGTCAAAGTCAAAGCTCTAACACACACATCCAATCTCGTTTCATTTATTGGATAGCAGGAAACTCCTGACTCTAGTTAGCTTTTGTTGACATCATTAGCCTAGGTGTTCACATACATTGGCCCTACATTGGCACTGCTGTAACTCGGCCATAGCAGTGCTGCTTTAGGGCCATATAGGACGATTGCGAGTGTAATATTGTTTGTATACAACTTTTCAATGAACAAGTAATTTTTTAAAAATGAGGAAAAATGGAGTATGGTCATAAAAAACACATTAGTGCATGGAACTACATTCTTACACGACTGATCAGAATCTGCCTTTGCTGGTTCAAAACAAATGATGCATCCAAGCCTTCGTTAGTAATTCAAAAATGTCACTTCAGAAATAGTACACGGCTTGTGCTGTTTCGAACAAGTTATTGGATAAACAAGGATGGATGTGTGTGTGTGTGTGTGTGAGAGAGAGAGAGAGAGAGAGAGAAAGACGGCGTGTGTGCGATCACCTGTTGCCACACCCAAGCAGAGATGCTGTCAGCTTTCTGAAGATCAGCTTTCTCAGCGGAAAAATAGCATCCAAGCGGGGGTATTTCTCCCTATTTCGTGGTAGTCGGTGCGCAAGAGTCGATCACTATAGAAACCGCAATGTCCTCCGCCATTTTTTACATAATTAATCATATAATTAAATTATAATTAATCATAATTAATCAGTCTCTTGTGTCTCTTAGCTGTGATGAGCCGTAATGCAGAAGTTGTTCATTTAAAGCTATTTCATAGATTTTGTAGTGTAGTGTAGTGTTGTAAGTGTAGTAAGCGATCACGAAGAGCTCTTGTATGTAAACGGCTGACGTGGATACACTTCACGTCACTTAACTGGCTCATATTACACACAAAAATTATCTTTTGCCACCACCTGCTGGCTAACATATATAATGTAAAAAAAAAGACAAACCATAGCTCTTAACAGATCTGCACTGCTCTTACACTTTAGTTTAGAATGACATGAACACAAGCGGAGTGATTGAACGTTCTGATTGAACATTTCTCGTCCAATCAGATTTGAGGACCGGAACTAACTGTTGTATATATATATATATATATATATATATATATATATATATATATATATATATATATATATATATATATATAAACAATTACTAGATCAGTTACTTTGCCATTAATACTAAAAAAGAACCAGTATACTGTAGCACACCATCATCCCACATCAGTTAATTACTATAGCAGCATGTTGTACTGTAATATACCATTAAAAGATTACTACACCACTGCTAATGAACAATATTACTTGCCAGAACAATCCTTTATTATTGGTTCTTGCAAATGAAAGCATCACTATTACTTAGTGCTCATTTAACTGTACATTAAACTTCAGTATGCAACTCGTCTCGCTCCTCGTTATTCATGCTGTGTACAGACATGAATAATATGACAAATCATGCTTGTTGAAAAGTGTGTGATTACTTTTCAAAGTGATCAGACCTACAATTTTCACAGTGACGATAGTGCAGTGACAATAGCACTGCAACGATAAATGGGCAAAAATATAGAATTGACTTATATTGAATGGAGAATCAAAGTCATATCTAAGGACCAGAATATCAAAGAGACTTAGTTGTTGGCTCTTTTGACCTGGGCCAGTAAGTAACCTAACAACTCCCTAGCAACCACCCAGGACACTTTAGCAATAAGTTTACACTGCGATAATTTACTTCCATGTTGCAAAAGTTGGAAATGTGAAAAGGGTCCATCTTTAATAAAAACAGTTTTAGTGTCTACAGTCAAGCAGTAAGAACTGCAGTCTCTGTAAACCAATATTTTTGTAAGGGTTCTCAGGTTTTTAGATTATTCCATGGCATTTACACAATATTTCCATAAAATATAGTACACTTGAATGACTCAAATGCATTACATATGACAGAGGGAGGGCAAATACACCCTCAGTATTTTTATTTTACTTGTTAAAAAGAAAAAAGGGAGACTAATAGGTTTTTTGATGAGAGGGACAGGAAGAGAAAGTAGCAAATATGAATAACATGAGGTGTGACACAACCAACAGTGTGGAACCACAGATTCATAACACACTAAGATCAGTCTGAAAATCTGTACAAAGAACATGCCCCTCTTGAGGAAATGAGAACAGTGTGCACCCATAAATGAGCTGTACAAGACAAATTATTTAAAAAGGGGTTGAGGGAAATAACTAAATGACTTTTGTAACACATTATGCAACCAGAAGCCTTGCTTCAAAATGGCCAATTACTTCAATCAGCAAGTAAAGTTGATTGCAGGTTTTCTTGCTGTACTGTAAATAACATGCTGTAAAAGACACACAGACACACAAAACCTGACAATGCATATACAGTAGATCCATTGGCAAAAAATAAATGTATACTTTATATTGTAGACATTAGAATTAAATATTTTCAGTCCACATAAATTATGCTTGGAAATAATGATATATCACAAACACAGGCATAAATTCAGACCTGTCTGTGGGGAATAAGGATCAGAGCACGACTGAAAGCTAGCGTTCGTTCCTGCGGTTTCACGTTTCCATGCCTGACAGATGACTGACAAGCACAACCAGAGGATTCTGTTCTCTTTGTACTCAAAAAGCAAGAGAGAGAGAGAGAGAGAGAGAGAGAGAGAGAGAGACTGGATCACAGTCTACCTCCTACCCACATGAATCACAGACACGCCACACATCCATACAATTTTTTAAATGTATTATAATATAATACATTTTGTGATAAATACTGAATACATACAGACACTAAAAGATAAGAAATAAAACATACAAAAAAGTGACTGAGAACACTAATTAATAGTAATTTATAGGGAAATGATTAATAAAAAATATTTGATCAGCATAACAATGCAAGTAAATTAATTTCTTAATATTAGTATCTCTCTGTCTGTCTCTCTGTATGTCTGTCTGTTTGTTTGTCTGTCTGTTTTTCTGTCTATCTGTCTATATAGTCTCTATTTCTCTGCTGTTCTTTTTTTTACCTCCCTTCATGTGTGTATTTGTTTATCAGGAATGGTTTTGGATAGTTTTCTGTTTGTGTATCAGTTTGACTAGACAGTGGATTTGTCCTTATTTCTGCAATATTTACAATGTTGTGTACAGGATTTAACTGATTTGTCAGTTTGACCAGCTTTTGTGTACACTGTGTTGTGTGGGTTTTCTGAATGTAGTGACTAGAGTCAAGAAGCACTGCAGTGCAGGAGATGGTACATCACTGCAAGAAGTACATAACCTATGCAACAAAAGCACAATCGGATGCAAAGACAGTGTTGGACATGGAAGAAGGAGAGAAGGAAGAGTGTGCTTGAGTATTGACAACAGAAATCCCATCCAAATCTACCAGCATATGTGAGTATGTGTCCATTTTATATGTGTATATTCCATTAATATTGCCAGGTTGCTGTGTTGGACCTGTAAGCATGCTCAAACAGAGCAATGTTATTGATAGTGCCACAGAGCCACAGTATTTACACTTTCCAGGGAAATCAATCAACATACTGTATGGCTTACTTATAGTTGTCTCTGCATATTAAACTGGAATATGTAAAGAATTTTAACACACTCACTAACACACTCACTTCAGCTTTAAAGAGAAGACTTAGTGAGAATGATCCCAGATAGTCTTCAAGACCAGTCTCACAACTTAGGATGCAAACTGTATCATATATAGCTTTGTTGCAAACTAATGACACATTTCATTCCCCTTATGTAACTCTTTGATCATGACAGCTCTAACATTGCCCATTTTTTGCAGTGGAAAATATCATTCACAGTCTCCTCAGTCACTGGTTGCATCCATAGGCATAGAAATCTGCATTTAAATGCACGAGAGAGATCATCATCTCACAGCTATTTGTCATCATGATTAGGGAGATTCACCCAGCACTGTCAGTAGCCTTCGACTCATCACACAGAAAGTGAGTGTGTCATGTTTTTTTAGATGGGTGGAAGACCTGGTGGCTCATTGATACCTACCATATTGAGATTCGGTTTATATGCTTCAGTATATGTGTGTGTGTATTTGTGTTTTAATTTGAAAGAGGTGACCCATACCATCTCAAAGCCATTCATCTGATTAATCAAACCTACCCAAGCACAACCACCAGGGAATTGAGTTAAAGTTTGATGAGTTCAATCTAGAGATGTCACGATTATATGGTTTTACTATGAACCGAGATTTAAGTCACGGTTCATTTAACTGTGTAAGCATATACAATCTATGGTTGAAAACTGTGAAATGTTTAATAAATAAATCTCACTGTTTTCAACCATAAATTCTATTAAGGATATCTCTTTATTTTACTGCGTTCAGCTTTCCTTCAACCCTGACCAGTCCCCTAGTCCGTGCCACTGAAAAACACCCCCACGGCATGATGAACACCACCATGCTTCCCCGTTGGGATAGTATTGCGCAGGTGATGAGTGGTGCCAGGTTTCCTCCAGACATAATGCTTCAAATTGAGGCCAAACAGTTCAATCTACCGTCATTTCCGGACTATTGAGCGCACCTGAATATAAGCCGCACCCACTGATTTTTAAATAAAATATTATTTTGAACATAAATAAGCCGCACCTGTCTATAAGCCGCAGGTGCCTACCAGTACTTTGAAACAAATGAACTTTACTCAGGCTTTAACGAAACACGGTGTGGCAGCGGGCGTGGTCAAGCGCCGTCCAGGAGAGAAAAGCGGTAAGGGCGCTTACACCTGAGCTAAATTATGTCTAACACCGGTGTCTAATTTCAGTAAGCATGGAGAGCGGCATAAAAAGGCAGCAGCCACAGAGCTGAGAAAGTGACACACGTCAGTCTAGTGTTGGTGCATAGAAGAATTGAGAAACTTTATAAAATTGATTGTAAACATTGCTGTGGCCATTAAAAGCCTTAACTGGAACATCAAGTGCCCTGCTGAAAACTGTCACACTGGTGCCCGTGTGACAGTTTTCCCAAGAAGGACACGTGAAGCAGGGCACTTTTATGTGTCTTGAACTGAGGAGAGTCTTCTGTCTGGCCAATCTGCATAAAGCCTAGATAGGCGGAGTGTTGCAGTTTTGGTTGTCCGTCTGCAAGTTTCTCCAATCTCTACACATTATTCAGTTTGGCTGGGCAGCCAGATCTAGGAAGAGTCCTGGTTGTTCCAAACTTTCATCCATTTAATAATTATGGAGGCCACTGTGCTCTTGGGAACCTTCGATGCAGCTGACATTTTTTGTAGCCATCCCCAGATCTGTGCCTCGACACAATCCTGTCTCTGAGCTCTGAAGGCAAGTCCCTTTGACCTCATAGCTTTGATTTTGCTCTGATATACATGTTCAGCTGTGAGACCTTATATATGTAGACAGGTGTGTGTCTTTTCAAATAATGTCCAATTAATTGAATTTGCCAGAGATGGACTTCCAAAGTGTAGAATTATCTTAAAGATGATCCAGAGAAATGGGATGCACCTGAGCTAAATTTCAAGTGTCACTACAAAGGGTCTGAATACTTATATTAATGTAATATTGAAAGTTTTTATTTTAAAAAGTTATCATAAATCAGATTTTTGCTTTGTCATTATGCGGTATGGAGTGTAGATTGATGTGAAATAATCATTTAAAGCATTTTATTATAAGGCTGCAACATAACAAAATGTGAAAAAAAACGAAGGGGTCTGAATACTTACTGAATGCAATGTGTATACATATATAGGATTTCTATCTACCAGACTCATACTTTTGGAAGCATTTAGATGTCTAAGTGTTACTGAAGATAATGGATGTAAAATATCAGTCAAAATGTTAATACAAGTCATATAAAGGTACACAAATGGGACAGAAACTAATGAAATTAATAGTTTTAGCTGTGGTGCTTTAAAAGGGATGAATTGAGAGATTAACCTTTTTGGAATGTTTAAGCATACTGACAGTGCACCATGCATTTGCGGGTAGTTGCTATAAGCTTGGTAAACCTTAAGTTGAGATTAAAGGACAGTATTTGTCTTTATGGTGTAAGTCTGACAGACATAGCTTTAATAAACTGTTACAGGATGAAAAACTGTTGGATGCGGTCTGTGTTCACCAAAATTCTAACCATTGGCCCCAGTGGCCTAAGTTAGAAGTGAAGCTGAACGTATGGATACATGTGAGCAATTTCTGGGTGAAATGTCCACAGTGTGGTGCCAAAAGAGTTTTAAAGCTAGTTTTTTCTAGTTGTAAATGATGTAATACAGTAACCAGGAATGCATATTTTATTAACTGTACACCCAACCAACCCAAACTCCAAACCTACTAACTGTAATCTTGGAGGGAAAATGCAACCTCTGCATCATCCTCACCATTGTTTATGTGAATGTGATTACTTCCTGATTTCTATAGAACCTGAACCAGTGTCTTTGAGGCTGCTCGTGAAACATGCAATCAGTATCACCACAGAAAAAATTAAACATTTAAATTGAGGCAACAATGTCTAATGGGAGATGCCGCTTCTCAGTGACTTGGCAGAATGGGATGGATATCAGGGTACTAGAACTTTCAGTCGCAACATGTCCAACCTAGCATCAGGTTCCCCCACAAACTCTGGAATCCATTAAGCCTGTCAAATTCAAATTATCATTGAATTTACAATAAAAATGCATAATCGAATGATAAAACTTTGCATTTGTATTTTAGATATGTGCCAATCACTGGTGATGACTTCAGACAGATTGTATTATTTCGCTAACAAAAGCTAAATGCAGTGCAATAAATATGTGACCCGTCACGGAAACCAGTGACACAAGTCGGCAGCACAACTTGTGAGCAAAATGAGAAACAAGTGTTTTTTTCCAAAATTGGTGATTTCCGCTTTTTTGCAGAATCTGTTAGTTGAGATCATGAAGAAGCCTCTCCATGTTTGAGATAACAGTATTGGTATATTTAAAAGCGTACATTTTGAGGTTGAAATCGGCTTGTTTTTCGGAGATTCTAGCATGCAGTAGGGGCGTATCATTGTCTGTGTGTATTTCCGTACTGAATAGCCGCGGCGCTTTTGCCCCCGCCCCAACAGCGTGGCTACTTATTATGCAGCTCTAGCCGGCTCTATCTGATATCAAAATTCAATGAAGATGGACGCCGCAAAGAATGTCGCAGACGAGCTGAACCGTGGCCGTTACAACGAAAATGTTTTGAAGTACTTCTTCGACAAGCCGGATGCTTATGAACAAGCGTTCACTGATTCTGAAGACGATCTGAGCGACGATGAAAGTGGAATGTCACTTTATCAACCAACCACCTGAATTTAGTTTTACATTCTTGTATGAAAAGCACTCAGTGTACATAAGAGTTGCCTATACAGTTTTATCGGTAGATGCTAAGAGACATTTATTTATTACCTGTTTGCAAACTTTTTTTTTTCTTTGATGGCACATTTTCCTGACCTTTTTGCTCCCCCCTGTGCTTTACAGGGGGAAGCTTTACAGGGGGTATGGCTTATCTAAATGAGATGTAAATGAGCCCTATTGTCTCTCCCAGCAGCAGAGAGAGGTGAAAACTGCACAATCTTTTGAGGCCGTTTTCTACCCTTTTAGCTTTTTTGAATGCCCACCTTCAAATGGCTACAACTTCTCCAAATATTGTCAGATTTCCATGTGTTACAAATCGTTGGAAAGCTTGGAGACTACACTTTCAGAATATGTGAATAACTCAAAATGCCCCAAAACCGACTTGTGTCCCTACTTTCCGTGATCGGTCACATATAGTTTCACAGAACGCAGGTTTCTCCTTCTTAAAGGTTTAAGTTCTTAACTTAATACGGCATCTAAAAAACACAGATTCCTGCACAAGATGCTGAATAAACAACGCAGCGTGGTGAATATCAAAGGTGTTTTTCTAGCTAGTGCTTGTTTACATAGCACTAGCTAGACTTGATTTTTGGTTGGATTTTGCTGTCGCAGACAAATTCAGAGGTTTGTACAAAACCCCAGGATTGCAGTCAAGTTGGTGTTCACTGGGTCGGACCTGCTCGTTAATCATGAGTAGTTTAGTGATGTGATATGAGCCAGGCTTGAGCTTCCATAGATTCTGCAATACTTTCAAGCATGTTTGATGTTATTATCAAATATTCTTGTTGTGTGAGCAACGCAGCAACAACAGCGAACTGTTCCCGTCAATCACGTCTTATCATGCATATTTTTGTACAGGAATGGAAACCACAATTTGATCATGATTGTGTTTTAATGTGATAAACTAACAAGAAAGAATTTTTAACAAATAAATACATGGACCAAGCTCTCTACTTGAGCTGTTTTATTTACCTTCAACTCTTTTTCCATGGTTCTTCATGAATGTTTTCATTGTGTGTATTTTTTTTATATATGTTTAATGTAAAAATTTTGTTTCTCAGTCCTGTTGACAGCCCTTATACCCATTGTCCCTGCATCTGCGCACTTAGCTCCACCCCAAAACCTGTAACAGATCTCTCCTCCAACTTAGATTCTCCCCAAACACTTGGACATATCAAGTCAGCATCCAGCTTCCCCACAAAAACCTTAAAGACAATTAACCCAGCACCGAGCTAAACCCCAAACACCATATTACTCTTTGTCTCTCTCCACTGTCTGCCGCTTGATGCATGTATCACATTCAAGGCTCTGATGTTGGCATACAGAACAGTCACTGGGTCTGCTCCAGCATACCTAAAATCATTTATGCAGAACTACACTCCCGCCAGAAGCCTGCGGTCGGCTAAGTTACGTTGTCTTGTTGTACCAACACAGAGGCACCAAAACACTTTCCCTGACTTTCAGTTTGATCATACCACGTTGGTGGAATGACCTTCCCAACTCCATCTGTGAAGCTCAATCTATGTCTTCAAAAAACGCTAAAAAACGTCTAAGTTACGTATGTAACCTCCGTTCCCCGATGGAGGGAACGAGACGTTGTGTCAGAGAAGCGACACTAGGGGTCTCTCTTGAGCGCCGATATTCACCTCTGAACTATGAAAAAAGGCCAATGAGAGTTGGCAACCAGTATTTGCATGTCCCGCCCCGGACATACGGGTATTTAAGCGGCGCAAATACGGGAGTTCATTCAGGATTTTTCTGAGGAGCCGGAAATGGTCCAGCCACAACAGTGGCTCGGCTCAGCGACGTGGCAGGGGAGACACAACGTCTCGTTCCCTCCATCGAGGAACGGAGGTTACATACGTAACCTAGACGTTCCCCTTCTGTCGCTCTCTCCACGTTGTGTCAGAGAAGCGACACTAGGGGTCCACTTATAAAAGTGCCATGCGCTGAGCCGTGTACGTGAACTGCTGATACAGGAGCGAGCAGGTATTCTTACGTGCAGGAGGACCAACTGTATCAGACTGCACGTACCTTTCCCCAATGCCCCATTCAAGCCATCAGAATCCTTTTCGTTACCCTGGAGGGGGGAACAAGGTGATGGCCGCCAACCTGGGAACGGGCAAAGCCTGGCTGGGCCTCTTTTCTCTCTATGTTTCTCGCATAGAGCAACTACGGCCGGGGCCCTTACGCGCATTGAGGGAAGGGGGTCTTAGCCCTTCTTTCAGGGGGAGAAGACCCTGCGGAGGCCACACCTACCCGTCAGGGGAGGCAAAGAGTGGCGAATGCAACACATGGCCTATTAGGACCTATGTGGAAAAAGTTGGTGCGGTGGTAGATCCAGCCTCGTAGAGGGGGGAAGCAAACAGCACGGCGACCGAGGCAGCTGTAGCTGCCCAAGGGAGACACGGGGGTCTGCTCGTGAGGGGACAGTACCGTGGAATTCCACACAGGGGGAGTCCAAGCAGGAGGCCTTACCTGTGGAGCACCTATTCCAGTACAGAGTAGCCTTCGGGTACCCGTAGTGGCTTGGGTCGGCGAGTTCCTCCGCTGAACTGCGGACCCAACAGGGCTAGGGAGGAGTCAACCAGCGACCCGAAGGTGTGGTCTCCTGGGAACGGAGGCGCACTATTTTACCTCGGCTGAGGGAAAGGGTGCTAGGCGCAAGCGATTCACCCGGTCAGAACGTCAGCGTGTTACCGAGTTCTACAGGCTCGGACCTGAGAAAACACGGGACAATACTGACTTAACACGGAGATTGTAAAACCTCGAGAAAGTGTTAGGTGTTGCCCACCCTGCTGCTCTGCAGATGTCTGCTAGGGAGGTGCCCCTGGCCAGTGCCCATGAGGACGCAACACCCCTAGTGGAGTGAGCTCGGACCCGCAAGGGGGGGGGACAACACAGGGGTGGAAAGGCATCTTTATAAAGACACGTCCTTAAAAGGACTTTCAACGCCGCTGTGTTATGCTCTTTTAGAGGAAATTACTCTTTTAAATAAAATCACTCTTTTATGAAAAAAGGACTTGTGAGAGTTCTTATATGATCTGCACTGTCGAAGCACCCAGGGGCAGGAATGCACAGCCGTGCAAACAGGAGAAAGCCGCTGTTGTGCGCCGTGGAATCCAACAGCATGCAGCAGAGGAATGACAGGAACTTGGTGTGTAACACGCAGCAATTGCAGAGACGACCATCGGCTCCGAAGAAATTTTCTGAATGAACTCCCGTATTTGGGCCGCTTAAATACCCGTATGTCCGGGGGCGGGACATGCAAATACTGGTTGCCAACTCTCATTGGCCTTTTTTCATAGTTCAGAGGTGAATATCGGCGCTCAAGAGAGACCCCTAGTGTCGCTTCTCTGACACAACGTGGAGAGAGCGACAGAAGGGAAACACATCTTTTACAAGAGCACTTAACCAGTCACTTAAAAAAAAAAAAAAAATAATTATAATAATAATAATGATTTATAATTCTTGTTACACTTAAATCTGTTTTGAATACTATTCTGATGCTAGTGAAACTTTGTAGTATATACTTTTCGTACCAATTCTCCATAAGATGATTCGCTTATGTTTTCCTCTTTTGTAAGTAGCTTTGGATAAAAGCATCTGCCAAATGAATAAATGTCAAATGTTAGAAATCACAAGCCCCAAAGAGTCAATCCCACCTTGAAATTTTAAACGACATGACGCGTTCTTAAAACCTCTTTCTTAAAAGGGATTTTACATGAAAGTTTAACAAGTGTGAAATTAGAAATGTTAGCAAATAATAAAAGCAACGCTAGGCCCACTCTTGTCTCCATGAACGTTGTAATTGAAAAGACTCTGTCCTGTCAGGAAAATAATCTTGTGCAGGAGCAACAGAGGGGAAGAGCTATGTAATATCATAGTGAAATTAAAACACGCACTGATGAAAAAGATGCTTTTTTTTAGCTTGTCTTGCATAATTTGTCCTGGTTCTTAAGAGGCATCTCTACCCACATGTCTCTGCAATCTCCCACAGCAATGAGTGATTTAATGCCTGGTCATAAAGGTATAAAGTGTCATAATTTTCATATATCTATGGCATAAACTTTGATAGGTTAGCACTATGCTAAGCTATCAGGCTAGTTGGACAGTATGCTAACCTCAAGATAACTGAAAACAAAAAACTAAAAGAAATTATGAATGTTGTTGCTTTCAGTGAAATTATATGATATACAATGTTTATGACATTAATTAACATATTTTGATGGTTAGAATGACATTACAAACTATACTTCAAAATAAAAGTACATACATAATTAAAGTCCCAAATATGTTACAGAAATATTCCATCCATCCAACTTCGAAATCCGCTTGTCCTATGTAGGGTCGCAGGTAGTGCTGAAGTCTATCAAAGCTGTCTCGGGCCAAAGGCAGGGAAACATCCTCGACAGGTGGCCAGTCCATCACAGGGCAAACACACAAAGACATACACATTCACACTCACCTACAGGCAATTTAGAATTTCCAATTCACTTAACCTGCAAGTCTTTGGACTTTGGGGGAAACCAGAGCACCTGGAGGAAACCCACGCAAACACAGAGAGAACATGCAAACTCCACACAGAAAGGCCCTAGGTGAGCCGGGACACGCACTGTGTTACCAGCTGAGCCACCATTCCACCACTACAGAAATATTATCTAGTGATATTTTAAAAGCCACAATCAGGAACTCTGTGGAATCTCTGTAGGGTCCAAGGGGGGTAGGATTTGGCACGATACCGGCATGCCATTTTGCAAAAGAGTGAGGTTACAAAATGACACAAGTAAGATCACAAAACAGGATATGCACTGATCCCACTTCCTGGTAGGACAGATAAGATAAATAAATAATTGTAACTGGACAAAAACAATCAATGAAACAATTAAGAAAAGCCTGGAGCTCCCAGCCAGCCACGCACCTATCAGTCAGGACTAGTAGTAATATAATATTTATGGCTGCTCTTATTGCCAGTGTGGGCACAGTTCCATTTAGTTTATTTAATTCTAATTGATATGCAAATCCAGACCGGAGAGCAGTCACACATGGACTGCCATTGTGGCGTTATCTGATGTCAGCATTCTACATGCACTCAATCATTTGCTGCAACGGGAGAGGAAGAGAGAGAGTGTGTGTGCACTGACAGAGAGGTTACAAAAGAACACCAAAACCCTTCTTGACTGAATGAGACAGGTAAATGAGAGGGTAAAACGGAGATATCACTGACGGTTGTGGTAAAACAAATGAAAGAGATAACAAAATATGTGAAAGTAAAAATGTAGGGAGAGAAAAAGTGCAAAGCCCACAATACATATGGTGTATGTTTCAGGTGCAATGTTTTTTTCTTTGTTAAAAAAGCTTTAAGGCCTAAAGAAATGAATAGTAACATTTTGAAAAATATGTAGAATATATTAGAAGCCTAATAAAAGCTGCTAAATTCTACATAGAGCTGGGCTGCCTCCTGGGAGCCGCCACGTTGAGATCACATGACCGCAACATGTTTTCTTTATTAGATGGTTACCGTGTCTAATTCTAAATTGGACTCTGAATAAAATACAATAAAAACATTTATCAAATAAATAAATAAAAATACATTTATAAAAAAATGTTTTTTAAAACATTAGTGACACAATTTTTGTAGGTAGAAACAGTGTTTGTCTAAAAAGCTGAGGTAGAAATTGTCATTTCACATGACTAAATGTTGTTATTTAATGTAGTCGTACCTTCTGTAGATAATTTCCTTAAAACTGAAAAATATGTCATCATCTACCCACCCCCATTTAAAAAAATGTCAAAGCTGATCTTTTCCATACAACAAAACTGCATGGTGGTTTTCAAAATGCTATTGAACTTCAGCTTTGTTTATATATTAAAAAATATATATGGTAGTAATGTGAACCCATGGCCCTCTTGCATGCTAAAACAAACATTTGCTACAAGACTATCAGATATTTTTGTAATCTTTTTTTATGTCTCACATAGGGCACCAAGTAAGGCAGTTGCATGATGCCCTTGAGTCCCAAAAGCTGATTTACTTGCATTTGTTAATTTTACCAAATTTTTAATTTTAGACCCTGAGATCATACCATCATCTTCTTTTCTGCCACATCCACTGACAAAGCACTTTTCTCAGACTGCAGTCACTGTGACTACAGAGAGGGAGCAGTAAATAAGGAAAGGGCAGCTGTATTCGTCTTGCCCTCAGTTGGGATAATTCCTTTTGCAATTTATTACACTTTGAAGCTTGTATCTGCCCAGTCAGACTGTGCCCCTATCTGTAAAATGAGTTTCAGAGAATGCAGGTCTATCTATGCATTGTCACCAACATTTTGCAACAACAGTATCTCACAGACACTAGTAAAAAAAATAAAAGAATCACAGAAATAATTCTGCAGTGAACATTGACTGTGTCTCAGCAGTGATCAGTAGATTATTTTGCCTTCTACCCAGATCTGCTCTCGTTTCTCCAAAAGGTTGCCTTAAAGAAACAATTCACCCAAAAGTGAAAATTATGTTAGTTACTCACTCTCTTGTCATTCCAAACCCATATGATGTTATTTAAGCAATTAGGTATAAGAGGCTGTGCTATATTGTGAATATAATCAATGGCCAATATGCGTTATTAGGCACAAAGCGAAGTGCAATGTGACCTTTAACCATGACTATGTTCACAATATGGCCTCAAATGCCTTTATGCTTTTGTAAAGTGGTTACCACAAAATAAAAATAGTAAGGCCACAAATGTTTATTCAAATTTGAAAGTTTGTAAGTAAGATTATTTAATGTCATCCTGCTGTTGGGAGAAATAGTCCCTGAAATAGTACCTCCATTTCTAGATGTAGTCCCTGTCTGGGTTTATTTTGAGATAAAAGTAACAGAACGTTGCAATGCTACAAAAATAATGAGCAGCTTTAGGCCCCAGCACACTTATAGAGAAGTTCTTCTTCATTCTTCGTTCAGAGGTAAAAAGAAGGTTGAAACAGCCGAACAAAGACATACTGTTTGTGAACATTCACACACCCACTACACTGCTGTGGGAGGTGTTTATATGAGGAACGCTCAAGACTACACCAACTAATATGACATTAATATGTGTAATCAATGACTTTGTACCAACATGTAGATGTTTTTCGAAATTACATCACACCCATTCATTCATCAAATTCATCAGAAGCAAGCAGGGGCCTTATTGGTGCAGTGTAGTGATACAAATAGCAATTGTGTGAAGAGGTCATGGCTATGGTTTATCGTGAATAAAACAAGGCTGAACCGGAACTATCTTTTAAAAAATTACAATTATTAAAAAAAAATTATATATACAAATCAAAATTCAATATTAATGTATAATTTTCACCACCTATGACGTCGGTTGGACTACAATAGCATCAAACTTAATTGGTTCCTGTCTGTATGTCTTGTGAATTTATTCTCTGTATGCAACTGCATGAGTTAAAAGACTTAGGAATTACAATCTCTTAAACTGACCCTCTGTGTTAAAGTAGGACTCTAATTGCCTTTTAATGGAGAGCAAACTGTTTGTTCATGTCATATGGATCAGCACCCCTGATACCCCTCTTTGAATCTTCCCTAGAATCTGATTTGTTCTTCATTCTATTATTTTTCTTTTATTATTATGTGTCTCAAACGGGCCATGGAGCCCCAAAACTCTCTTTGCTGACCCCATCCACCTCTCTGTACTCCCCAAGGGCCACGTGATCCTCATAAATCCACAATATGTTTAGCACTGAGGCTGTTTCCATGACGATGGAGTGCAAAGTTGGACTCCCTGGTGACTTGGTTATGTCATTACAGGTGAGGAACACTTGAGGTTGTATATTTGCACATAAGAACTCTATGCCACATGTGATTCACTGAATTACTAAATGTCACATGACACTTAATGCACCATTAGTGCATTCCTTCTTTTTCTCATATACATGTGCACATACATACTGTGGACTAATTGCCAAAGGTTGGCCTCGTTTAAATTTTTTTTCCAGAGTGGACTAGTAGCTCATTCTAGGTGTCATTAGAAAGCCGAGATCCTCCCCTTTGCGATGATGTATACAATTTAATCATCAATAGTCGATCACATATATTTCCAATGATGTATTTAGCATGCTTTTCCTGCTGAACCACACATTTTGTTCTAGACATCTAAGATATAACATTGGATTATTCACACAAGCAAGCTCACAGACAAGTAAAATTTTACTAAATGTCTAAGGTAAAAGCAGATATACAGTTTTTAGATATTTAGGGCTTACAGCAGCGGTAATCAGTGCATAAAGGAGACGTTTGTATTTGATGTCTTAGAGAAATCATATATTATTTTCTGATTCTTGAGAATCATTCCTGAGATTGAGAGCTTTCATTTGATATTGATTTGTCTATTTACTCACCTTCATGTCATTGCAAACCCATACCACTTACCTTTATCTGAGGAAAACAAAAGGAGATGTTAGGCATAATGTTAGGGTCTGACAAAAACCTCTAATGGACTACTCTAATAAGTCACCATTCATTTATATTGCATTTTTTTTTTTTTTCAATTCAATGAGAGTGAATGGTGACTGAGGCTGTCAACCTAATTGTGTGTTCCACAGAAGACAGAATGTAATAAGTTTTGAAACAACACGAGGCCAAGAAAATATAGACAGAAATGTTATTTTTAGGTGAACTAAGATGTAAGAGGTAAGATGTCATCAAATACAGATTCAAAAAGTAAATTTTTTTTTTTTATATATATATATATATATATATATATATATATATATATATATATATATATAGTAATTTTTTTGTGGTAACATTTGCTGGGTCTTTTTGTGTTCGCACAACATGGCACATTGTATAAATTAATGGTTATATGTGTTACATGAATACTCTTGAGGCAGATAATAATACATGCTCACATACATAGCAGATTAGTAAATTCTGCTATAAATCATTTTTTTTCATGTCATACTCTTTATGACACTGCACTAATGGTCTGCATTGTCTTGTACTTTCTATTGTATTGGACTACACTAATGCTCTGAATATTGTAACCAATTAATAACCAGTTGGTGCACAAGATTCTCCATTGTAGCATTCTCTACAGTATTTTCCCACTTCTTATTGTTTTGTGTACAAGTGAAGGTTTGAAAGGAGTTAAATGTGAGAATGCACCATTAAGGTCACCTTAGCTTTTGTCATGGTCATATGTACATACATACTGACATGCATGAACATCACCTTTATGAATAGTGATTATTTTGTAATACCCATTCAGGTGTAGTCAATCTATACACATTATCCTTTTGCATTTGTATACAAAAATGCTGTTTACCAAAAATAAGCATCTACTATTAACAGTAACTTCTTCGTGAGAAAATCCCTGGTTTAGAAACCAATGAGCAGACACCAGGGCCCTATTTTATTTTTATTTGTTTACACATTCTGTGTTTTCCATTCTATTTTCTCTGAATTTTGGGTTTTAAAGTTTAATAACATTTAATCATTAAATTAAAACTCTGCAATCAAATTAATTCATAGAACTTTAGTTAAATGAAAACAGAACAATATTTTTTTAACTTACCATTGCAAAAGTTTGATTAAATGTCTATACTGATAATCAGTGTCTATACTGATACTTGCACAATCCAAAATGTCTCGGTTACATGAAACGATTGGGAACAAGATGCTTCGTAATCACATTGGGACACACCCTGAGTGTCACGTGGTCTGAAGCCCTTGTAAAATCATGCCAATTTATTGGCTTGTGGCACTTAAGCAACTAAGCTACATCACAGGCTCCATAAAAGAGCTCGCTTTGGTGCCATCGAGTCAGATTTTCCGCAGAAAGGCATGAGCCTATGCAGCTACTGGAGTGTATGGACAGTTTACGCAGGGTCTTGTTCCCACTCAGGGAACCAGGGTTGTGTTTCACATAACTGAGACATCCCCTTTTTTAGGAACTTGAGCTGCGTAATCGCACTGGGAATTCTATACATTCACGCTGTGAACAGTAGCTGCCAACTGTCTATGCCATGTGGCAAGCATATAGTGCTGCAAAAGTGAGCTAAAGTGTCTAAATAAAACAGAGAAAATTCTGAGTTTACTCCTGTTCCAACAGAGAGAACCAGGATAGCAGGAGTCAAATTCTCAACCAGATTATAAAATAAAACAAATGTATGATGCGGTGAGGAACACCCTTGCTGTCTTACACTGGATCTTCACCTCACGCTGTACACCAAGAAGCAAAAATACTCCACTTGAACACATAAATCTTCCTAGTTGATGGAGCTATAGCATTCAGAATATTATCAACCATGGGAGGGATAGCCCATCATTCAAAAGAGTGCCACATTGAGGGGCCATACCCATAATTTCCACAAGTCTGGTTGGTGGTGCCAAATACTGCCCCGAGCCTGAGACAACATGTCTGTTCTGACTGGAATCTCCAAAGGCACTTTCTCCAGGAGAGGGACCAGAGTTGAAAACCATAGTTTAGATGGCAAAAATGGCACCACTAACAGAAGCTGAACCCAATCCTCCCAAACTCTCTGCAGAACTGCATCCAGCAGACTGATTCGGTGGAAACTCACTTAGATGCCCAGCAGTGCTGGGGGCAAGAGGGAAAACCAGAGGGGACAGTGTGACGTCTCGCTCGAAGCGGATCCAGATCTACTTCTGCTCTGCCGAACCTTATATTACATGTGCCCTGAGACCCTTGGTCATGGAGGCAGAGGCAAAACTCAAGCTGAAAATATTTGTGAGGGACACTGAGCTAAATTGGTGTACTAAAAAAAACAGGTTAGAACTAAACCAGTCCCAACATATAATGGGGAAGCAAGGCATAGTACCCAGATAGCAAAGAGATCAAAAGCATCGGATTGAACAACTCGTTCCTCAGTGCGAGCCATGGGGGGAAAGACAAGGGAAATTCCAAACTGAGCCAACATTAGCTCAAGGTATTCCTTAACGCGATGCGCATGGTTTGACTGCAAAACCATAGTGTGTAGATCCAACAGTAGACTAAAAAGAGTGACGTCCACACCGCCACCAAAATATCAAGAAGAGATAGCAGCGCACATCTCTTGTCTCGCCAGAACTCCAGTGTGGTCAACGAATGGCATAAAAAATTCCCTGCATCTCCTGATAGCAGCCCAAAAGAATAATGGCACCAACGAAGTGCTTGTGCGTTGGTCCCCCTTCAATCATTTAGGGAATGTTCTTTTTTTACAGCCCCTCATTCTGTGGCTGGGCTCACTGGTCCTTGTATGATTCCATCCACCACGAGCAACATGCTTCGAACAGGGAGGGGAGAGAGAGAAAGGCAGAGGCCGCTCCTTCATTGCCTTATTCATGTGCATTTTCCCAGAACGACACAGAAAATGACAACAGCGACAGAGGGGGACAATTTGTTTCCTTACTCTCAATGATGAATTATCTCATACAGTGGTTTTAATAGCGACGACTCAAGACACGCATGGTAACAGCTTTTGCATGCTTGTTCGTCATAAAATGTCCACTGAGCTAGGCTTCAGAGCATGTCCGACATGTTCGTGCTTTCGCTAAAAGGGAGGAAGTCAAATATGACAAAGAATCTGATCTCAATCATCTCAGACACAAAGCCAAAGATCTCAAACTGTCTGGAGGCCATGGAACTGGAACAAGTGGGGATAACGCCTTGTGGTGAGAAATTGCGTGCCTCGATTAGCTTGGATTCTGTGATTCCATCAGTGTGTTTCTACTGGGTGCAGAGACTGTAATTGTGCTGTATTAGTCAGTAAAGAATTCTGAATTTCCACTTTTTCCCTTCTCCACTCTCCACTCTAGCACTTCTCTCTTCTCCTTCTCTTTATGCTGAAGGCAGATGGAAAATTAAAAGCCAATATCACAGTCCATTTCACCAGTCTCTGCTACCAGCCTTCTGCTACTGCAGACAGAGCCACACAAAACCTCTCTCTCTCCCTCTAATACCTTTGCTCCCTCCACTTCTCGTCATCCATCACTCTCTCCTATACCTTGATAAATGGTGACGTCAAATCAGCAGATATCCTCTTTTCCTCTCATCCCCCTCTCTCTCACCTTCATCACACTCTGGTTAATGGTGACGTCAAAGAGAGAGGCTGCCCCGTACTTCTGTGTAGTTATTACTCATCTGTCTGTAGCAGTAGTGGTTCTCTTGACACCAGCTCAAACTCTAAATTCCTAAAACTCTGCTACTATATTTGTTGGATAAAGCATACAGCTAAAACAGCTAAAACAAAAACAACCAAAAAATAAATAAATCGACTTCAGACTAAATATCAGCAAGGTATTGTCATAAAAACTGGAGCTGGGGAGGAGGAGGGTTTCAGAGAAAACTCACGCAGTGCGCTCCAGTGAAACTGGCTTCCTTGCAGAATGAGGGAATTTAAATGCAAAGAGAGAGCATGCAAGTTGATTGGCTACCCGATTACATGTCAAAGGACCTGTCAGCTTACACCATGTGATCTGATTGGCTTAACATATCACATGTGAGCCAGCTGACTGGGTAACAGATAACCAGTACAAAAAAAAACCATCAGATTGCTGAAAAAAAGCAGAAAATCATGCCCTCTGCTGTCCAAATACATTTAAATATGGTGCATTTACACACACACAGAGCCATGTTGTACATTTATGCAACATGACCAATCATGATTATCATCAAACTTATGCAACACATCTAAAGGCACCATATTTGATTTAAAAGCATCAATGGAAAGAAATTTATGCTTTTTGAAATTTAAAGCTATTGAATGTTTTCAGAAGACTTGGAATATAGTACACAAGACGTTTGGACTAATGTATTAATACGTATTGTATATGTCTTTGTTTTTATTAAATTTCTCTTGTTTTTGTTTTTTTATTTTGAGTCCCAATGGACTTTTGTTACATGGAAAAGAGAATCCATTCTTTTGTGTTCCACAGATGAAAGAAACTCATAAACAACATCTGTGACAACAGACGACTATTAATTTAATAAAGATATGAACATTAAACTAAGTCATTACAGAGAAAATTTAAGTAAAAGCCATATTATTTTTATTTTCTAAAAATAAAAAGTGGGTTATTGACGTGAACAATTTAAAAACTATACTACTTATGACTAAAATGCCAGAGTAATTGAACAAACCTGTTTAAAAAAATTAAAATAATAATTAAATGACTTCTTCATTCATGTATTTTTGTTGGCCAGCAATATTTGAGTGTGATAATACATAAACAAGAAACTTTTTTTTTTGTTTGTCTCCTATTGCTGCTTTTTTCTTCTTTTAATCAAAATCTAATCAAGCTCTTGCTGAGTAAATGGTGTCTGCAGTCTGTGTGAGTGTGGGTAAGTCTGAGTGGATGCATGGATTTATTTTTGTTTGTTTGAGAGGGGGAGCAAGCAAATGAATCATTACATGTTTATCTGCATTTCTGCAGTCTCTTTTAATACTTTGGAGTGTGTCCCTTACATTTTTTGTTTGCAGTCAATTACTCAAAAAAAGCACGTTCTGTGAAACTTAGAATTACTGTTTCTGTGAAACAAATTACTGCTGATTCACCATGTGTGTTAATTACAGGGAAGTAGAGAAATCAAAAAACACAGTAAGAAAACATTTTAATACTGAACATAGATGGTCGGCTACAAAGGATGATCTTAGCAGACACTACTCCAGTAATGAGTATTAAGAGTGTCCTAACATTAAAAGGTCAAGACGTCTAAACATAAATCTAACAGTGAAGTAAACATTGATCCAAACAGAATTACAGGTATTAGAGAAGATGAAACACACAGCTAAGGTTAAAGATAGGCAATGCATTTGAAACAATTAGAAAATAAGGTAAAAAATTATTGTGTTTGGAGACGTGACTATGAACGAAGTATCTAGGAAATCTTGATAGGGGTTTTGTGGCTTTTATTCAATGTCTATTAGCTTTAAACAAAATTAACCATTAACTTGGTACAATAAAGTTCCATTTGTTAACATTAGTTAACTACAATAGTTAATGTGAACTAAAAATTAACAATTTTACAGCATTTATTAATCTTTGTTAATGTAAATTTCTACATATTAATACACTTTTTAATTAAAAAGTTGTAAATGTTAACATTAGTTAATGCACTATTGTTCACTCATAACACTCGTAAATCGTAACAATATGAATATAAACAAACAATGAATAATTGTATTTTTGTAGACTAACATTAACAAAGAAATTCTGTACAAACATATTTTTCATTGTTAGTTCGCATATCACCACCTACTGGGCAGTGAGGAGAATTTATGGTAAAAAGAGACTTAAATTATGGATTTTAGAAAGTAATGCCATAACTTATTTTCATGGCAAGTAGTTTAAAGTGCAATTACAAGCGCTGCCCCGGGAGGAGGCAGACCCAGCCTCTCCTTTGCTGTGTCCGGTATGGAAAGAGATGCTGTCTCCAAACAGAGGCTCTCCCATTGGGTGGTGGACGCCATTTCATTGGCCTATCACACCCAGGCTTTGCCCACCCCCTTGCGTGTCCGAGCACACTCAACAAGGAGTGTTGCGTCCTCATAGGCACTGGCCAGAGGCATCTCCCTTGCAGACATATGCAGAGCAGCAGGTTGGGCAACACCTAGTACCTCTGCGAGATTCTACAATCTCAGGGTAGAGTCAGTCTCGTCCCATGTTTTCTCAGGTCCGAGCCGGTAGAACTCGGTAACACGCTGACGAATTGACCGGGTGAATCGCTTGCACCTAGCGCCTTTTCCCTTGGCTGAGGTAATACAGTGCGCTTTTTCTCCTAGGAGAGCCCACTCACTTGGCTCCGCAATTCGGCGGAGGAATTCGCCGACCCAATCCACTGCGGGTACTCAAACCTACCCTGTACTGGAATAGGTGCTCCACAGGTTAGGGCTCCTACATGGACGTACCGCCTGTGTGTATTTTCCACGGTACGGTCTCTTTACAAGTGGACCCGCGTCTCCCTTTGGCAGTTCCCGCTACCCCCCGTTAGTCGTGCCTGTAGCAACTCCTCCCTCCTAAGAGGCGGGATATACCACCGCGCCACTTCCAACATGTGACCTAAAAGCCCATGTGGTGCTTTTACCTCCCCTCTCTGGGCGGGTGTGGTCTCTGCAGGGTATTTTCCCCCTGAAAGAATAGGTAAGACCCCCTTCCCATGATGCTTTTTTTGCTTTTTTTTTTTCCCATTTTATTTTTTGCTTGGGTCCATTTTAGGTCCGATGCAGCTCAGTGTAATAATATTAGGTGCGCTCTGTAAGTTTATGCTTTATAAGTTTATGTTATTTACACATAATGGCATATTTATAATGAAATCCACTCAAATTAGATGAAGACTCCAGTTGTGTCAGTAGCCCAGTTTCAGTTCAGCGGACTGAAATGCCTTGTTGATGAGAGGTCAACAGAGAAAGGCCAGACTGGTTCAAGCTGACATAAAGGCTACAATAACTCAGATAACCACAACTGTAGTGAGCAGAATAGCATTGCAGAATGCACAACACGTCAAACCTTGAAGCGAATGGGCTACAACAGCAGAAGACCATGTCTGGCTCTTTATTAGGACCATAGTGTTCCTAATGAAGTCCTCTGTGAGTGTATAGCACTTTCAGCCAATGCTCAAACATAAAAGTACATGTAAACAAAACAAGCAAACTAATTAATATAACAACATGCATAATATGCATACTACAGACAACAACAGAGCCCAAATCAAGCATGTAATCTAGAGTGTTTGTATGGATCAGCAGGAATTTGGTCCACCAGGCAGTCCAAACAGAACAAGCGCAAGTGGATTGTTCAAATTTTTGTTCCTTTAATTCCATAATTTTGTACTATGTTGGGTCATGGCTTGAAGTCCAATGTCAAATCTGGGTTCTGAAGTCAAACTAGTTTAAAACTACTGATCTACAATGCAGTAACTACATCAAATATGGAACTGAGAAAAAGGGCTTAAGACAAGAAAATATGAAAATGTTTTCATCATTTGGCCTAAGAAGGTGCATATTATTTCACATGCACCAAACGAATGACAATCAAAATATACTAATAACATACTATATTTCTGTTAAAAATGTAGGAACGCCACTGCATAGAACGTCTCGGGTTACTTAACCCCTAACCCCTGTTCCCTGAAAAAGGGGAACGAGATGCTGCACTGATTTAGCGCTTTGGGAATGTCTTTTAGGAGTGACCAGCTGTGAATATGTGTGCAACACATCAATGAAATTGACAGGAATTTATAGCCTCTGCTGGTGACATCATCAGGATGTGCCTGTACCAGGGGCTATAAATAGATGCGCCACAGGTGCATCGTCAGGTATTTTTGTCTGAGGAGCAGTCCTGGGGCATCCTCAGTGTGCCAATGAAGTGCAGCATCTTGTTCCAGGGAACAGGGGTTATAGTTAATTAACCCGAGACGTTCCCTATCAAAAGCTACACTTTGATGCTGCATTGATTTAGCCCTTTGGGAATTGAGAATACCCACGCCACCGCACTGCGAATGTCTGGACCCCTTACGGTTGTGTAGTTGTGCTCACAAGAGTGCGAGAGGTCTCAGACGTGAGCTTGTGATGTTGACTCAAGGACGTAAGAGCCGGAGAAGCATGAACATCCAAACTATGAAATCTTATGAATGTGTGTGGAGAGGACCAGCCTGCTGCATTACAAACATGCTGCAGAGTGACACCTCTAGCCAAAGCTTTAGAGGAGGCGACCCCCCCTGGTTGAGTGAGCCCTAATACCTACTGGCGAAGCTTGACCGCGCACCTCATAGGCCAGGGCAATATCATCGCTCACCCAATGTGACATTGTTTACTTGGTGGCAGCCGCACCCTTGTTATGGCCCCCATGACAAACAAATAGTTGCCCTGAATTACACCAATGGCTAGTGCGGTGGACGTAAGCCTGAAGGGCATGGACTGGACAGTCTTGAATGATATCAACATTGAACATTATTATTGTGACAGGGCGGAGGGCGGGGCCGGGTCGTGATTATACACACCCAGTCCCTTATCAGGTAATTAAGCCTCCGAGAGGGATAAAGGCTGACTGCGGAAGGTGGTGCGATGAGAGAGAGCTCGTTTATGGTCAGCTGACTGTCATGTGTGTTTGTGCCTTTGGTTTCAGTTTTACATTAAACTATTATTTATATTGTTAAGCCAGGCGGTCAGTAGCGTGCCTCTTTCTGCTTGCGGTTGGCGGTCTCAGACCCCGCCACATTTCAGCAGCTGGTAGGGGACTCCTCCGCCCCTGGCAGCGGCCCTGACCTTCTCACCTCGCTGTCGGCGGCCGTTTCTCTGCTTCCCTGACCAACTATCCCTGAGTTGGTAATTTAAAAGTAGATCATCACTGAAAAAAGTGTGGGCACCCCTGACATAGAATATAGATTAACATGGCAGAGGCAGAGATGCATCTTCCACCAAATAATTACAAATCCAATGTTTGGAAACACTTTGTGTTTCATAAGAGAGATGGAGATTTTGATAAAATCATGAATTTTTTAAAATATGTCATGCCACTATAAAATATACAGGCAGTACGACTAATTTAACACCACACTTGAAGTGCCGACATGAAAGCACATTCGTCTGCTGGCAAGTTATCCCTAAGCATCCTTAAATTGTTTCACTGTTAAGTGTGTGAACTGTTAAAAGTGTAACTGGAGACAGAACAGGAAAAGAACATCTGGTTTTATTTAATCTTTTTTTTTTTTTTTGCACTACAAAGGCCTTTTTGTGAAAGGTCCATGATTTAGAAGTCAGAAGACAATTAAGTTAAAATATGATTTGCTGTCTGAACCAAAGAAATAAAAGCGAACTATCTGTAGCTTACCATATTGAATTGCATAGCATCATATTTTTTCCCATTGCATCGTATTGCATTGAATCGCATTGTGTTGAATCGAAATCGCACTGTATCGTAATAGGGGTGAATCGCATTGGTAGCTGCTTCATATGTATCTTTAATGTATCGTATCGTTGGCTATGCATCAAAATGCGTATCGCATCGGCCTCAGTTATGGAGATGCACATCTCTATCATATAGACATGATATCTCTGTAAACAATGTGCTGTTATACAGTTTTCACAGAGCAGTTTGTCACTCATTGATGTTTCAGCCCATGGTCAGAAGCTGTGGAAATGACGCAGACAAAAGCAAATTAGCGAGAGTGGTGAGACATGTGGAAATTGACCACGTCAGCATCCTATTTCAGCTCTCATCATCTCTTACACACACTAATCTTTGCCAGGGGCTCCTGTGAAGCATTCCAAGAAGCTCTTGTTGTGCACCTCAGCTTTCTCAAGTGGGCCACCTAAATCCGACCTGAGGAGATCTATCATGGCCTTACCTGCTTCTGTATGTGTGATCTGCACAATAAGGATAGTGGCATCTGTCCAAAGAACCCCCTGAAAACCCCCTGACGCCTTACTCCATACAAGGGACAACACCAGTGTGAAATAGTATATATACAAGAATAGTATAGTCTATAAGAATGCTGTAAATGACCTCAGACATCTCGGTTCAGGAGGTGATTTGAGTTAATTTCGCTTTATTTCCACAGAGCAGTTTGCACCTCGAACCATGATTTATATTTCTGTGATTATTATCACTATCATCATTATAATTACTAGGGGTACATTTAGAATTTGTTTTAGATCTTAATATGAATTAGCAATTTTCCACTGTTGTCATAGATGGATTGTCTGACCATAAATGGAAAGGTGGTTATATATGTTTTGTTTACCACTTCATTATTTTTAATTGCTTTTTCATTTAATTTGAAGTGCAATTTGAATTTAGAAATGTCTTTATTTAAAAAAACGAAAAACTTAAAACAAATTAATTTAATTTTCAATGCAGAATAACAAAAGCAAGAATATTCACTGATCCCTCAGCCAGGGGGTTAACAATGTAATTGGATATTGTGATATATTTATTTTTTAGAATAAAAATATTGTGAACATATTCCTTGAATTTCGCCCAGCCCTTGAGGGAACAAAACAAATTTATTCACACATTTAAACTCATTAATCTCCCGAAGCAGCTAAACTGGGTCCTGGGATGAAAGGTAATAAAACACCAACATTAAACCCGCAAGAACCCACAATAAGTGATATATTTGCACGGACAATGAAATACCCAACTAGTAGCTCATGATGGAGAGAATGCACAGATGAAATTGGTTTGTTGCCAAAGAGATGTTGCCTTAACAACTGTTGAAAAGCCATCTTTCAAAAAGTGACACACATATTAATTGCACTTCATTATTTTTTCAGTTTCATTTGATATTTTAGTTACAATAAATAAAAAATAAATTTCAAAGTTTGAAATCAAGCTGCCTTGCATTATTATAATGAAAAATACCCAATAGTACCACCTAGCGTCCAACCAGCGTTAATACTGGTGTTAGTCGGTTTGAGTGAACACCGCACCGGTGTGAAAATTATGATAAATTATGTCTAAGTGACACTGGGAAGTGTCAAATTGTTCTATTGTAAACAGTGTAAACCCTGTGGACATACACAATTGTGAGACTGTGGCCATGGCTGCCCTTCAGGAGCTCTGGAAGGCTACATGCTCTCTGGTGATTTTATATACTGTATATAATAGGCAGAGTCTATACATGACAGGGAGGGTCTATGGATGAAAGAGATTGGCTATATATAAGAGGGCGGAGTATACACGAAAGGGAGAGGCTATGGATGATAGGGTTTATATGACAGTGAGGAGCTATATATGAGAGGGTGGAGTCTAAACATGACAGGGAGGGACTATGGATGATAGGATGGAGTCTATATACGACATGGAGGGGCTATATATGAGAGGGTGGCGTCTATGCATGACAGGGAGGGGCTACGGATGAGAGGGTGGAGTCTAGAAATGACAGATTCTATAGGTGTGTTTGACTTCATGCAGCTTTGCACAAACCAATCGGTGCCTATCTTGATACAATGTATTATGACTTTCATTTGTGCCGCTGCTGCATCACAATGATGTATGCCATAAAAATGCTGCGAGAGTGAGGCGAGACCAGCCGAATGCTCAGCTGCTGCAGTTGCCCCAGTGCAGCTTCACAAGCTCTGAAGACAACACAGCCAATTTGTAATAGGACAGATTCTCCCTACAATTCATGTTTATTCTAAAACCTTCCTTTCTGCTAACTCTCACAAATCTGTTTTTGTAACAGTAAAATTCTCAATTTTTATGAAATCTTAATCTTATATATCATGTTTATTAATTTCAAATAATTTTTTTTTCAAATAAAGTTTGTGGTTTAAAATGTATGTGTTAAGGATGAAAATGAAAACACCCCCGCTCAGCAAATGGTATCATCCTCTTCTCTTCTTCTACTTCTCCTCTGTACCTGCACCGCTCAGCACGACCGTCATCCAGCGCGAAACACACGCAGAGTGAGAACCCGTTATGTAGTGTTGTGAATCAACTAAGTTGCTCCAAAGCTGTGTCTCACACTTCTTTCCTTTTACCTAGAGTTGTTCCGATTCCGAAACCATATCGGTGAGTACTGGAGTCAGTATCCTGAATCACCATGGTACACCTATAATAAGTGTTTATTTACGGACTATTTTAGTCCAGCGCGTCGCCGCCGCTGTGGAGTAGCACAGGACCTGGGTGATTCGTCCATATAGTCTTAAACGGAGAGAAGTAGCGCCGGTTACAATGTTCTTCCGCAAGATGCATGCAGTTCTGTTTATTAACTGCTAGAGCGTGAAACAAACAAAATCAGCAGCGCGACAAATAAACTGCGTACCTGTGTAGTGCGTACGTGTGTCTCTGTTGTTAAAGTTTATCGTTAATTTGATACTCATTTTAACTATCGGGAGTCATGTAAACATGACATCACGTGCGTCTTTTCTGGTCAGTCGTCATGGAAACATGAAGCCCTGGCATTTGGACCAGAGTAAAACAAACATATCACTGTATACCACCATTATGTGTGAAAACACTCACTGTGGCTTTTTAAATGAATTGTTATTCATTCCTAGATTTATATCTGTTATTTTTCAGTTGTGGCTGACTATCAAACTAGACAATAAAAGAAAGTTTAATGTTTTTTCTTTTGCTGTATTTATTCATTCCTCACACACAGAGGATTTAACCTTAACCAGGCTTAACTCCTAGCATTACTCTCTCTCTCTCTCTCTGTGTGTGTGTGGGGTGTGTGTGTGTGTGTGGCCTGCCAGTGAGCAATGGACATAGAACAGTTCTTTAAAAGAAAAAAGACAGATTCAGGTGAGAGACTAGGGACAGTCCATAATGACCTCTGTCTTGTTTTTTGTTCTGAAAAGTGTTAAGCTAAAGTAACAGATAATGCATCTGTTGTTGTATAAAACTACTTATCTAGGCAATGGTCACCTGCTTTTATTTTTTTTTATTTATTTCAAACCCTCAACAGAGAATACAGGTTCTCTTGTGAAAGGAATTTGTGATTTAAAAAACGTTTCTAAGCCCAATAATAATAAAGACATTTAAAATGGCACACCTCTGTGTGCCTTTTGATCATATCCTTAGAATCTGTAAATGGTCTCCATGACATTTTTGTGACATGACAAACTGACCTCATCTCTCCTGCCTACAATATATTTGTGTATGATTGTCAGTGCCAAGGGAAAGAGAGGGAGAAGGAGAAGGAGAAAGGGAAAGAGAGAGCATGCAGGAAGAACCAGGTGAGGAAACAACAACAATAAATTGACATATAGTGAATAGTGGCAAGCAAAACAGTAACTACTCATACTCCTATACTAACTTATTGGCATTAAGTAGCCTATATTACATTTACTTTTTGTAACATTATTTTACACCACATTTTTTCATAATAAAAGGAGGAAAACAACAGGGAGAGTCCATAAGGGATGAGAGGGAATTGACTAGTGAAAGAAATGAAGAGACAGAGGGAGTGCAACATAGAGACCACCAAGCCAAAGCAGCAGAGACAGAAGAGAGCTGTTCAGACTTAGGGGATAAGGACACTGGTCCTAAACAGTTAAAGCTGTCTCAATACCCTCATACTCAGTTTGGCACACTAAAAAGAGCCTTTCAAGAACCATTTTTTGTAAATAATTTACAGAAGATGAATTACATTTTGTTGTCCAAGTACCTGTTACTTTGTTCAATGACAATAAAGTTGAATCTAATCTAACCATTCTGATGACTGTTGATACAAAAGGAGGCACATGGAGTTAACGGTCAGGAAAACCAGCTGCGTGAAGAAGGTTTTGTGTTTGTTACAGGGGGCTGTCTGTGTGAACTCTCACAATTAAGCTGGTGCTCTGAAAAGGTCTAAAAAAAATAAAAAAAATAAAAAAATCTGGATTTTGGAGTTAGTTGAACCAATGTTAAAATGATAAAGTTATTTTTCAATAGACATATTTTTTATTTTTGTGTGAAAAGAGGGTGGGTGGTGGCAGTGGGGCTCATTGGGTGCTCAGCACCCCTAAAGCTCTGACCCTAGAATCGCCCCTGGCTGCAACTAATAGAAAAAAAACATTACAGTAGACAATTTGTGGTATAGCATGCAGACACACATCACATAATGTAAATAGAAAATAAACCGGTATACAATGTGGAGCACACAGAGAGTGAGACAGACTCACAGTCTTACTATGCCACCATACCCCACTTAAGGCCATACTGAGAGTTAACACAATTAGACATAGGCTAATGAAATCTAGGCAGGCCAGAGATAAATGCAACTTCATTAGCACAAGCCTAGAGAGACTGTCAGTGCAAATCGCTGATGAAGAAATGTGGTTTCCTTCTTTTACTTCCTCTTGTACACTCCTTCACAACCTATCTGTCATTCCTGGAACATGTGTTTAAAGTCTGGCCTTGGGAGAGGAGGAAAGAAAGATGAAGGAATGGCGGTGAATGAAAAGACAAAGAATTACAAGAACACGGAGTCAAACTGGTGAGGAACAGACTGATGGACAGTCTGGTTTCTATTGCTCATAGCTGTATCGAATTTATTTTAAAATCCCAGGAGACAAAAAATGGGCAGCCATATTGAATTGAGTGCTTTCTTGTCCTAACAATGCCCGGCAGAAAACATGCAAAGGACCACTCACATAATGACCTGGTGGGAGACAGAATCTATCACAGAGAAAGCTTTCACATGCACACAAATAACATACTTATAACTCAGGGAATGGATAGCCATTCTGTGGCTCACAGGCCATTTATTGATTAAAAAAGATTTGTTAGAGATTGAAAATTTTATTCTGGTCTAGCTAGTTATGGCTGGACATGTTAGACATGATTTGATTTCATGCATTCAACCATTGTTTATTCCAGAGATGCCATTTTAAAAGTCTGAAGACCGTGTTCTCCATTCTAAGCCATAACATATAGTATATTCAAATTCAAAATGATTTTCCAAATATGAAAAACCCAGCTTTTTAATCTCCAAAGGTCACAGAATGGATAAAAACAATCTGAAGCATTATATAATTTACTCAATCGTTGTGAAATACAGTTGTGTGCTAGCTTTTGAAGTTTAGATTATTTTAAAGTACACTGTAAAAAATGTAATAATAAAAAAATATATATATTTTATTTCTGCGCTAAAGAGCATTTTGGAGTTAGATCCACACAACATCATGCAAAAAGATGCTTCAACTTACATCTAATAATTGAACAGCATATTTATGCTTCTATTTAGCTTAACAAACATAACCATGTCCATAAAACTAGATTTTGAATGTTGAGACTATTTTAAAACAAAGGACTACTGTGTTTATACTCTGTGGTTTACACTTAAAAATAAGTAATACACCCAAACATATAAGTTGACAATTTATGCATTTCAATTTCATAACAAAATTCAATCAAATTAAATTATTTTTATTAATTAAATAAATAAAACAACTGAATACAATTTTGACATGTAAGAGGCCATAAAAAGTCAGTTTCAGAACTCAAAACAAGTTATATATATATATACTGTGTATATATTTAAAAAACATATATATTTTTGACAGCTGGGATAGGCTCCAGCCCCCCGCGACCCTGTACACAGGGTAAGCGGTTGACGATGGATGGATGGATGGATGGATATATTTTTGACAACTATATGTGTGGCACAATTATTGGCACCTTTTTACTTAATACTTTGTGCAATCTCTCTTTGAAAAGATAACAGCTCTGAGTCTTCTCCTATAATGCCTAATGAGGTTAGAGAACACATGGCAAGGGATCTGAGACTATTCCTCCATACAGAGTCTCTCAGATCCTTCAAATTCCAAGTTCAACACTGGCGGACTCTCCTCTTCAGTTCTGGTTTTCCATGGGGTTCAGATCATGGGACTGGGATGGCCATGGCAGAACCTTAATTTTGTGGTCAGTGAATCCTTTTTTGTGTTGATTTTGATGTTTGTTTTGGAACGTTGACCTGCTGGAAGATGCCAAGTTCATGCTACTGCCCATTTTAAGCTTTCTGGAAGAGGCAGTACAGTTTTGATTTTTTTATCTGTTGGTATTTGATAGTTAATGATGCCATGTATCCGAACAACATGTCCAGGACCTCTGAAATAAAAACAGCCCAACAATGTAAAAAAATCCACCACCATATGTAACCGTGGACATGGGGTACTTTTCCATATTGCTATCTCTCTGTGTGAGCCAAACACATCTCTTTTGATTGATGCCAAAAAGCTCTATTTTTGTTTTATCTGACCATAGAACCTGGTCTTATTTGAAGTTCCAGTAGTGTCTGGTAAGATGTTTGAATTTGTTGTTGGATGAGAGCAGAGGCTTTTTTCTTGTAACCATCCCAAACAACTTGTGGTGATGTGGAGTGGTGGTGGCGTAGTGGCTAAAGCACAGGGCTGTTAATCAGAAGGTTGCTGGTTTGAACCCCACGGCCACAACCAGCAAGGCACTTAACTCCAGGTTGCTCCGGGGGGATTGTCCCTGTAATAATTGCACTTTAAGTCGCTTTGGATAAAAGCGTCTGCCAAATGCATAAATGTAAATGATGTCTGATTGTAGTTTTGGAGACATTTTGACCCCAAGACCCTGCAATTCTCCAGCTGTGATCCTTGGAGAATTTTTTGGTAACTCCAACCATCCTCCTCACCATGCATGGAGACAATATGGACACACGTCCTCTTCCTGACTGATTGGTAACATAACCATTTGATTAGAACTTCTTAATTATTGCCCTGATGGTGAAAATTAGCTATTATTTAGCTATTATCTTATAGCCTCTTCCCATTTTGTGAAGCTCAACAACATTTTGCTGAACATTATAACTATATTATTTGGTCTTACACATTGTGATGGATGATTAAGGGAATTTGGCCTGTATGTTACCTCATATTTATACTCATGTGAAAAGGAAGTCATGGCTGAATAATTTCTTGTTCCTAGCCACCCAGGTGTTCTAAAAATTGTTAAAATATGAACTGGAATATACTTCAGATATATTTTACTCATGAGAATTTCTAGGGGTGCCAATAATTGTGGCAAACATGTTTAAGTGAAAAATATTTAATTATGAGATTTTTCCCCTATTTCAATCATTTTAATTCAATTAAAGGTACGATTTTTGTGAATATTTTGATTGAAAAATCATAAGGATAAGCAATAAAGACATTGTTCACAGCCTTCATAATTACCAAGTGTGCCAATAATTTGGGCTACAACTGTACCTAAATTGACACTATAAATGTAATTCTGTTCAGATCTGTAAATGAGTGAAACACATGTTAAAGTTACACCCTAACGATGACAGTGTTTCATACTTATTGATAATAATTCTATAATAATTTAATTCAACCAAACAAAGAGAGTATGTGAGAAAAATTCGAACCCCAACTCTAATTATATCAACAAAAGCTAATTACAGTCAGGAGTTGGCAAACCTGGCATCCAATTAATGAAACGAGATTGGAGGTGTGGGTTAAAACACACTCAAACATTTTGAGTTTGCCATTCACAAGAAGTATCAGCTGATGTGGACCACACCTCGCTAAAAGACATCTCAGAAGACCTAAGATCAAGAATTGTCCCTTGCATAAATCTGGAAAGAAGCCACTGCTATCCAAAAAAAAACATTACTGCGTGCCTGAAGTTTGTCAAAGACCAACTTGACACTCCACAACGATACTAGGAAAAATATTTTGTGGACTGATGAAACTAAGGTTGAATTTTTTGGGAAGAACATGCAGCAATACGTATGGCATAAAAAGTGTGCACTGCATACCAACATGAAAACATCCTCACAGCATTGAAGATCGGTGAAGGGAGTATCATGATGCTGCTTTGCTGCTTCAGGGCCAGGACCACTTTCCATCATCAAGGGAAATTCTCAAGTTTATCAAGATATCCTACAGGATCCAGTCAGAGCCCAGACCTTAACCCAATAGCTGTGTAATGGCCTAAAGAGAGGTGTTCACACCAGACATCCTAAGAATATGGCTGATCTGAAGCCGTTCTGTAAGTAAAAATGGTCAGAAATTCCTAGTGAATTTTGTGCAGGTCTAATCCGCAGCTACTGGAAATGCATGATTGAGGTTATTACTGCCAAAGGAGGATCGACCAATTATTAAATCCAAGGGTTCACTTACCTTTTTTCACAGCACTGTGAATGTTGAAAGGGATGAATTCAATAAAGACATTACATTTAAAAATTGTTTGTGTGTTGTGTTTGTCTATGTATACTTTGATGAAGATGAGATCACATTTGAAGACCAGTTAAAGCAGAAAACCAGCTAATTCCATAGGGTTCACATACTTTTCCTTGCAACTGTATGTGTATGTTTAACGTACGAATACCTACGCAAATGAATGAGATCAAACTGATTTAATAAACATGTGCATTTGTATTTGTTATTGTGGACAACAGTAGGCGGCATTTCCTACAGCATGTGGTGACAGACAGTAGAGCAAGCTGGAACAGAAACTAATTGCTGTGTCTGAGACACGCATTGATACAGAAACCATGTCGAGTGTAGCCAACCATGTCCCATTTCAACATAGCATGTAAGAGGAATCAATCAGCTAGGAGCAATGCCATTACACACGTGCAGAAGGGCACTTGTGTGCAGGCGCCTCAGATCTACCTCCCAGCAGATGGACCGACTGTTATTTTACTTTATTTTAACCTCATGTGTCCTAATTGCTTTTTGCATTTCAGATTCAGAATCTCATTCCCATACCCATCTGTCTTCCATTAAACTGATAGAGAGAAAGAAAGAAAGAAAGAAAGAAAGAAAGAGAGAGAGAGATACCCAGCTAAGCGGAAGGGTGGAGAGCATTTATTGTATCTTGTATTCCCCTTATGCACCAGAGAATGTAGCCCACATTCATCTTGAACATTTTGTCTTGGAACTTCCAGTCTAGCAGTTGCTATATATACATCTATGGTATTGACATCAAAATAAAATTAGCTAGAGAAGTGGATTAAAATATATAGAGTTGTCAAAAGTCAACATGTGTATTTTAAAATGTTAAGGAGATGTCATAACAATTCAAAACAGAGGTGGGAGATTTTAAAACAAGAGTACTTCATTCATAAATATAAGATCCTACCTTCACATTGTGGATGGACTGATATGCCTCTCTGCTCATGAAACTCAAAGAGACAATGCAATTCATAAAAAAATATCTCTGTACGACACCTCTGACCATCTTCTCATGTAATTTACCCACTGTGTTATAGTTAAGGTGAGCAGAGTGTGTAACGGGGATGGGGAAGGGGTGCTACTATACAGTATTTATATACACACATACATGTGAAAGTGTATGTTTTATTTTATATTGCATTAACAAAAACTTTTATCACATTTAAGCCACTTAAAAACATAGGGTGAAATTAAATTTAAAAAGTACAATTGTAATTTTCATTAACATTATGAACTTGCATGTGTAATAATATGAGCTGTCAGTGTTGGAAATTTCATGTCAACAACACATTAACATACATTATAATAAGTTGTAACCTAAAGAAAAAAGCAGAATTGCACAATTAAATGCTTGCTTCATGAAAAAGTGCAGTGTGTCATAGCTAATTGAATGTGATCTGCCAGGTCCAATTTATCTCCCTGGGTGTCGGAAAAAACAAATATTAGAGTGATAGAAAAAAACTTCTCACTAGCATTTTCACGTAGTAAAGGGGTGATGTAGACTCGCGCTATCAACTAATGGTGAAAAAGACTTTCTGTGCTCCCACACGTAATCCATTTTGATAAATTCTTCTCAGTAGCTTCAATACAAACAAGAAGTTAGATGACAAAAAGAGCGGAGTGCGGTAAAAGGGATGAATAAGGTGAATATTGTATAGCTAATCAGTGCAGATATAAGTCTAAGTGTGTGCATGTTTCATGTCTAAAGAGTGTTTTGCAACATTATCATAAAAAAATCAAGTTTCCCACTCGACGTTGTGTCAATGAAGTGACACTAGGGGTCACTCTTGGGAGCCCGAGACTGGAATTGTCGAGTGGTATTTGCAGTCAACTCCCCTGAATATGTAGGGCCAGTGGTGGCTTGGCGGTTAAGGCTCTGGGTTACTGACTGAAAGGTCAGGGGTTCAAGCCCCAGCACCGTCAAAATACCACTGTTGGAGCCCTTGACCCTATCTGCTCCAGGGGGGCGCTGTTTCATGGCTGACCCCAGCTTAGTTGGGATACGCAAAAACAACTGCATTTAATTGGCTCTGTACCTGTACTCTGCACAATGACAATAAAGTTGAATCTTAATCTTATCTTAATCTTATATGGGTATAAAGGAGCTGGTGTGCATACCGCTCATTCAGATTTTTTCTTCGGAGCAGAGTGGTCGATGTTCACACAGCTGAATTCCCTCGGCTTCCATTCCATTCACCTCTGCTGGATTCTTAAGTCATATTACAGCAGTTTTCTCCCCTCTCTGCACTGGTGCACTGCAAAGATTACCCCTGGGCACTTCGGCAGAACCAGAATGTATTCTAAAATAATATTTTTTTCAAACCTAAAACAGCATATTCTAAAAGAGCAGCACACAACGGAAGGGCTTTTGAAAGACTCATCTTTTTAAAGATGCCCTTCCATTGTGTTAAAGATGCCCTGCCCAGTCACAGGCGGACACTCAGATGACGGACATGCTGTGAGTGTCAGGCTAGAGTGGAACCCTCTGCTATCCCCTGAATCCTCACGGCTCGATGATTGGTATCTGGGCTTGCGGTGCTGCTCACAGCCGCGCACTGTCCCAGTTCCTTTCTTCCCAGAGATGCATGAGGAGCTGACAAGGACGTTGGAGGCACCTTTCACTGCCCGGTCCTGATATTTCATCTCCCCGCTCTCACTACCCTCGATGGTGGGGCGGCCAGGGGCTACTCGGCAATGCCCCCAGTGGATGAGGCGCTCGCGGTGCACTTATGCCTGCAGAGCACTGCCACCTGGTGCAGGCACCCGAAGCTCCCGTTCACATCATCCCTGGCAGCCAAGGCCTAAGGTGCCGCTGGACAAGCTGCCTCCGCCCTGCACGCCATGGCACTCCTGCAAGTACACCAAGCCAAGGTTCTGAAAGAACTGATTTTTGGTGGTGAAGCAGCAGATGGAGGCTATTCAACATATCCTGCCCCAGCATGGCGCAAGATCCCGCAACCCGTCTGCGTGTCGCCAAGGGTATCCTCCTATAGCGGCTGCACCGGCTACGCCTCGGCCTGCCTCCGCAGCCCCACCCCAACGTTGAGCCCCCCGCAGGAAGTAGATGGCACCCAGGGATGAGGATACCTGAGCACCGTCCCCCGGTGGAGGGCCTGGTGGAGAATCTTTGTTTTAATTTTCATTTATTTTTGCTGCACGCTCAAGTAGCTGCGGTACCCAAACACTCAACAAAAGAGCAGTTTTCTCATTCACTTGGGTCCCATATCCGGTGTGTACGGCCGTCATTACGACCACCGTCCACCATCCCCTTTTGGCAGATTTGGTGCTCCGGCGGTGGTCCCCCCGCCCCTACATGCCAAACTGTGGCACAAACACGCCCATGTCCCCCATATATTTTTATATATATATATAAAAATATATATATAATATATATATATATATATATTTTAATGTGGCACATTGTACGTATCACTGCAGTTTGCTGGTGTAATTAACACTAGAGGTGCTGCAATGACTTTTATTCACTTTTACACAAACCACGAGTAAAAAATCTGATTATGCTTTCAATAACATTTACTTTTTGCCCTGACATCACAATACTACTATAGTGCAATACATATTAACATTTGTATTACATAACGTCTAGGTTACTGTTGTAACCTCCATTCCCAGATGGAGGGAACGAGACATTGTGTCAAGTGAAGTGACTCTAGGGGACTTTCTTGAAGGCCTCGGTTACCTATGAACTTGAGAAAAGGCCAATGAGAATTTGGCAGACAGAATTTGCCTGCCTGCCCAGCATGGGAGCAGGCTGCACCTTTTCTCTCTCTAAGTTTCCTGCATAGAGTAAAAGTGGCTGGGGCCATCTTAACGCTATTACACGCATCGGGGAAGGTGTTCTTTTCCAACTCCTATTCTTTCAGGTGGAAAAGACCCCACGGAGGCAACCACCTGCCCAGGCTGGGGGGAGGTAAAGAGTGGCGAAATACGACACATGGCTTTTCAGGCCACGTGGAAATGGCGCGGTGGTATATCCTACCTGCTGTGAGGGAGAATTTGATACAATTATAGCGACCGGAGGGCAGCGGGGACTGCACAAGGGAGATGCGGGTCCGCCAGTAGGGGGATCCTACTGCGGAAAATACACACAGTGAGGATTAATCCACAAGGCCCCATCCTGTGGAGCACCTATTTCATTACAAAGTAATTTCAGTACCCGTAGTGGGTCTGGTCGGGGAATTCCTCCACTGAATTTGCGGACCAGAGGGCTAGGGAGGAAGAACATCCAGGGAGCGCAAATCTAGTGGACTCTCCTGGGGGAAAAGAGTGCATGTGATCACCTCAGTAGAGGGGAAAGGCACTATGTGCAAGCGGAACACCCGTTCAGACATTACGCATACCCTGAGATTGTAAAATCTCAAAAAGGTATTGGGTGTTGCCCAGCCCACTGCTCTGCAAATATCTGCTAGGTAGGTACCATTGGCCAGTGCCCACGAGGATGCCACACTTATCGTTGAGTGTGCTCGAACCCGCAAGGGGGCGGGCATGGCCTGGGTGTGATAGGCCAAGGAGATGGCATCAACGACCCAGTGGGAAAGCATTCCGACAGCGTTCTCTTTCCGCTGTCCACCAAAGCAGATAAAGAGCTGCTCAGAACATCTAAAGCTCTGCATGCGGTCCACAAAGGTATGCAAAGCACACACCAGACACAGCAACAAAAAGGCTGGGTCTGCCTCCTCCCGGGGCAGCGCTTGCAGGTTCACTACCTGGTTCTCTGAAGGCCTGAAAGGACCATGGAGAGATCCTATGAGGGGAACAGGCATGGCCTGGGAGGGTTCAGCCACAAGGGTGGCCATCACCTGCCCGAGTGTCACCGCTGTGACCTTCGTGGCCCGGAGGGCGAGGTCGGTCGTAGAGTGCAGTTCCTGCAACACGTCGGGGTCAGGACTACCCAAGTGCAGATCTTTGAGTGCCTTGGCCTGGTGAACCTGCAGGAAGGCCATGGCATGCAGGGCGGAGGTAGCCTGTCCAGTGGCTCTGTAGGCTTTGCCGTTCAGTGACGACATCATCCTACAGGCCTTGGAGGGGAGCACCGTGTGATCCCGCCAGGTGGCGGCATTCTTGGGACACAGGTGGATTGCAACTGCTCTGTCCACCTGGGGGACCTCAGAGTACCCGTGGGCCACCCCGGCATCAAGGGTAGTGAGAGCGGATGAGCGAGGAGGTTGGTTGCGGTCAGTGAAAGGTACCCTACACGACCTCGTCAGCTCATCATGCACCTCCGGGAAGAAAGGGACCAAGGGGGGGCATGGCTTTGAGCGGCTCCCAGACCCGAGGAACCACTCATCAAGCCGTGAAGGCTGCGGGGATAATGGAGGGTTCCAGTACATCCCCACGCTGACGGCGGCCCAGGCAAGCATGTCAGCCATCTGGGAGTCAGACTCAGACTGGCCGTGCCGACCGGAAGGTGGACTGCAACATTGCCATGGTTAAGTTCTCGCAGTGAGAACATGAACCATCCACAAATGCCGCCTCAGTGTATAGATGTGTTTAAGGTGGCATATGTGTGAAAGACATGAGGCAGCGTCTATGACCATCAGGAGCAGAGAAAAATTTACCGCATCCAGGAACTACACAGGAGCGGAAGGCCATCTTTACAAAGTCCTGAAAAGGAAGTTCAATGGCAGCTGTGTATTGCTCTTTTAGAGAAAATAAACTCTTTTGTGAATACTCGAAGCGCCCAGGGGCAGGAGAAAGCTGCTGATATACACCATAGATCCAACAGCATTCGCTCTGCAGAGGTGAGTGGAACAGTAAGTGATCTCAGCTTGTTGATCGCACAACTGCTCGGCTCCGAAGAAGAAATCTGAATGAACAGATGCATGATTCTCTCCCTTTTCTCTTGGCCTTTTCTCAAGTTCAGAGGTAACCGAAGCCTTCAAGAAAGTCCCCTAGTGTCGCTTCACTCGACACAACGTTGAAGTGAGAGACAGACGGGGAACCAATTACAAGTCAATTCACATGCTTATTTGTGTGTGATCAAATTGTGCGGTAGCTCACATGATAGATAGTTGTACTTGCAATGCAAAAGTGAAACGTCGACATGTGAGCGGAAAATGTCATCAAAGCACCACAAAATAAAGTGAATAGTTTAGCAACTGCATTTTACATGACATGTTTGCTTCTTATGACACTATATTAGGCATAAGGTTTATGGTAAGTAGGTTGATTTTGTTGAGTTAGAACTGGAAAGAGCATTAATCTTCAAAACCTCATCTGTTTTTCATCTCACATTTGCTTGTCATGATACTATCGGTTAAGTTTAGGTGTAGGGTTAGGTTTAGTTCTCTCGATTTAAAACTCAATTACCACTACCCTTTAAAAACTCATCTGTTTGGGAGAAAAATTAACTCTAAGTGTCACATAGTGGACATTTCACTTCAGAACTGCCATAATATGTGTACGACACCACAAAATACAATTTAGCAAAAATGTTGCCACAGTTACACAATTTTCATTAGATCTGGCTGGCATTTTGAAGTTTTAAGTAACATACAGTACATGAGTAGGCTACTCCACAGCAATCCACACCTAAGATGCACTTAAAACCTTAAAATATGGCAACATTTAAATAAAACAAACTCACAGCTTCACACACATGCAGTACCTTTCCAAATCAATGGACAGTATGCAAGGGCCTACACATACAAACTTTGGTCAAATTGCAGTATTCTGCAATCAAATGACTGCTAAAATGTATAATTGTCCTGTGTCTCAGGTAGCTGATTTCCTATCTGTGCCTTAATGTCTAAAAATGTATTGTATAACTCTGTGGTCTCTTTCTTCTCACAAAAATAAAATTATTTCAAGTTAACTCAAGATATCATGTCCATTGATTGGTTAGACGCCATGTAATAGACATAATAAATGTACATTATGGTGGTCATTGTTGCAAAATAAATTCTATCATCACCCAGAATGGGATAATTTCGAGATTATGAATAGCAACCTTTACATTATCCCTTACATAGGCAATACCCCTTCCTAAAAATGAACTTCAAAGCAATACAAAATCATGTTGGACACAAAATCAAGCAGAACCACTTAAAAAAAAAAAAAACTCTGTAAAAATACACCCAATCAGAAGCCCTGACAGTGCCTACAGTGAACCCACACAGTTTAGCGTTAATACATCTCTTAGATTTAATCTCACCGCCCAAATAAACACATACAACTGCTGAATAATGCATTTTAAACAAGAATGTACTGCAACTGACCCCTCTCACACATATGCCACCTTAAACACATCTATACACTGTGCTGTAGTGACATTGTCATATGCCCCTATATTCACCCCAAAAGGAAGAATCCCCTACCTTCACTCCAGTGAAGTCCAGATTTAACTGTCAGTCATGCACGCCTCCTCTCTCAGAGTTCCTTTTCACACCTGAAGAGCGTCACTTTCTTGCTTTCCTCCTCTGTCCATGTATAAACAAAGCAAGGTGTCAACATGACCCAGGAAGGTTAGAGGAAGCCTCTGTCTTTCTTGCCATCTCTCTGTCGTGGTGTAAGTGACAATCCTGACCTCAGATAGGAATCCTCTGTTGCAGCAGTATCAGCAGTAGTCGACCAGCTCAATGAGAGTGACTAGAGGAGTACTGCAGAAACAGCAGCATCAGGCTCTCTAACACACACACACACACACACACACACACACACACACTACTCTTGCCTTCACTCCACTCTACCTTATTCTGCCGAATAGCAGCAACCTCATCTTTTTTTTTTTAATGGACACTTTTCACCTTTCCGGGTTTGAAACGTGGACGTTTGAAAAGTTAACTATAGCAGGTTAAATGTCTATGTTCCCATTTGTTCCAAAAGCTAAACAAATAATATCCACTTTCACCTTTCAATGACTTTTCAAAAGTATGTACTTTTGTACTGTCATTCCCTCAGCAGCCATTTTTGAAACCCCATTGCAGTTTGATTCGTTTTTTTTTTTTTTAACCATTGCCAGGCTAACATGACACTACATTTATATAATTGTACACTGAATAACTTAAATACTGAAATACAAAATGTTTTGCTAGATTTATGTTGGTAAATAAAGGCGGACAAGTGAACATTTCAAAATCTGTGTAAAAGGGTCCCCTGTTTACAGCGATTTCATCCATTCTGACTTGTCTCAGTAGTATCCCTAATGAATGGTGTTTTCTCCTCCTGCATTTTTCAGAAATATAGCTTGTCTGTAATATATGAATTCACTATGAGACAAACACATCTAAAAAAACATCAGCGCCTACTTTTACACCAACGCACACTTGGTCACACCCACGGGTGCATCAGTTCGTAAACTGAGAGAGAAGTACAAACAAGGCCTACTATGACCTCACTATTCCTAAACACCAAAGGTGACACATTTGGACTATTTTCAATTATGTTTGTATATAAACATGCACAGACCGGTATCTTTGACAGCTTGATACATATCTTAGGCCGCTTTTAAAAGATGCAGAGTTAAGTTACAACTCTTAATAGGAGAATCCTTTCTCTGTCATTCAGCTGCTGACTCTTGCTGTTTTAAGCACAAATGCATCATGGATGCATTCTTTAGCCTATCTGCACTATTTTTAATTGTTGGTGTATAAAAACATGCACTGGACGGATGTCTTTGACCGTTTAGATGTGTTTCTGGCTTTGTGCATTTCAGTGCAGGATGATATTAGAAATTGGATACCTGCTTTGGACTATGTATGTGCATCATTTGGATGTGTCTTTAGCATGTTTCAGAGTGGATTGTATGTTTTTTTTCACCTTATTTAATTGTGGATGCTTGTGAACCAGTCATAAAACGATTCAAGCTTTGCAAAGGAACTGTTATTGAAGGAGGGGGCAGTTAAAAGCACTTGGATCTGATGCAAAACAGTAAGCAAACAGTTCCATTCATGAATATTTCAAATGTGAGAATATCTACACTGGGTGCGTCGATACAAACTTTCTAAAATGTTTATTTGTAATGTTGCCAGTAGTAGCGCCAGTGTGTGCAGCGCAAAATGGAATGGGACACCTGTTTACTGTCGTAATGGACACTTCCATGGTAGACAGCATCATTGATTATAATGGGTTCTATTGCTTTTGACACAACGTGACCCTCACGTCCGGTGTAGACAGGGTGTGAGTGTGAACAGTTGTGCTTGAGATTAACAGTTTCATATATTCATATGCATTGTGTTGGATTTTATGTGTAAACCCTGCAATGCTGTTTTATAATGTTGTGGAGCTTGTTCATTCTCTTTAGATTTCAGATCTCTTCAGAATAGTTCACCCAAAAATGAAAATGCTCTCATTATTCACTTACCTGCCATAGAGGCCTGCACTCCCATGGGACCAGAAGCAACAGAGTGTGGCGCGGGAAAAGTTTTGCTTGGTGAGTGAGGGGGCAGGTGGTAAGCACATTGCAGACGAGCAGACCTATTGTCATATTAACTGATAATAGCATTGATATATCAGCTATCATATGTTAAAAGAGCTACTTTAACAGAAGACATTAAAAAATACAATACATATTACTTAACTTAATTCATTCATGAAGTTAGCTGTAGTTTTATATCTTGGTAGGCTATAGTCTTCAGCCTAAATAACTTCTATTGACTAAATCTGAGTAGTCTACCTGGGTCAAATAAATATTCAGGTGCGGACTGCAGCTGCCTCAAGCCTGGGGAAGTTTTTACTGGTGCTTCATCCACTTTTTCAGCTGACGATGTCTGTGGTGTTTGTGTTTGCTTTTAAAAAACTGTCTATTATCAGAGGAGCAGGCAAAAGCAAATCCATGCATACCTGTACCTGCAGGCTTTTGCTGGCAGGAGCAGGACAAAACATGAAAGTTGCAGACAGGAGCTGGAGGAGATAAGATATATTTTTTCGGGATCGGACGGGACAGAATCTCGCGGCAGCAGGAATGCAAAATCCATCCAGCACAGGTCGCTACCCTGATGCTATCCCAAACGTGTGTGACTGTCTTTCTTTAGCAGAACACAAATTAAGATTTTTAGAAGATAGAGCTCTGTCAGGTCTTTATAATTCAAGTACATGGATGCCTGCACTCTGACGGTCCAAAAGTCACATTTAGCAGATGTAGCAAATCAGAAATAAATTGAATATATTTCTGGTAGAAGTCATTTACACAGACCTTTTATAGGCATAAATGCATCAAATAAATGATTCTAACAACAGCATGCCTATACATTAAATACAAATTCAAAACAAACAAAAAACTCAAGAATTAGCGGCACTGGCTGATTGAAGTTTAACAAATACTTATTTCATTTCGAGTTGGACATGATGAAAGTTATTATTTGCGCATCAGTAAGAATAATTCGGTACTCTTACAGATGTCCTGTTTAGGTGTTTTTGATTCACTAAAAAGAACTAGCTCATAAAGATAATTTGTTCGGGAACCGCACTACACTGGTCACGCTGTATGTTTTTATTTCACTAAAAAGAGCCAGCTCATAGGAGTCATTTGTTTAGAAATCAGACAGAGAAGTCATGAAAATCACACGGTTCCAATATAAAAAACATTTACTGGTTCTAAATAAGGCTACGTCCACATGAATCCGGATACATTTCAAAAGGGCGTTTTCATTTTCAAAATTATCTCCATCCACACTGTTGTTTTCAAGTGTTTCCTAATAGTTACTCGTCCACACTGAAATGTATGAAAACTGTTAAATGCCCTTACTGCGCATCCAAAAATTGCTGTTCCATGCAATTGACACCGTGTTTCGTCGCCAGACTGAAATTCTGTGTAAAATTCCCGTCACCTTTGAAGGAATGCAATGTGAAGTTTGAACAAAGTAATATTTATCTTTAACAACGCAACCAAAGTGAATGGCAGGCACAACAGTCAGGATTCTGGACTGGACTCATTGACGACATCAACAACACCATCATTTTCAGATATCTTTGTTTTTCCTGTCCACACTACAATGCATGAATGGCATTTTTAAATGTATCCAGAGAGCGTTTTCTAAAAGCTCCTTTTGCTTTCAAAAACACTGTCTCAAAACAGTGTGGAAGGAAGGCCAAAACGTAGAGAAATATATATATGTTTTAAAATGTATTAATGTGGATGCTCCCAAACCCAAGTGATCTCCCCCTTGATACAGTTTTATACTGTAATGGAAAATCTACTAGCCAATAGTAGTACTACAAATACTTCGCATCCTGCTGCAATTAATTTTCTGTCCGTGTAAACTGCATAAGGCCATCCAAGGATAAAGCTAAAATATGTTATCATACATTTGCCTATACAGTATGCTTTTAGCTTAATTTAATTGTTTTTAAATATAAAACAGCAGAACTTGTCAATCTTGTGTATGTGTGTGACAAGGTCTCTGACTTGTTGAGTTATTTTAGAATTAGGAAGCAGGAGCTGGGTGAACACTCCAATGCAAATCTTTTTTTATTTCTCACACTTTTCAGTATCTCACACAAACACAAATACTGCTTTTCAGCGACAAACTGATCACACACACAAACACACTGCTGCGTGCAACTCTCTCTCTCCCTCCGGCAGTCTGGATTGCCCTTTTCATCCCTCTCCACTCTCACTACAAACACAAAACAGCTGTTTGAGGTAAATTCCCACAGGTGTCAATCCTTATCATTCTGTCTCTCCCAGCCTCAATCTTTGCATATGTTGCTCGGCCACACCCCCATCATCACAAAATGATATTTTCTCTCAAACTGACTCATGTTACATGATTGACATGTCTTAAAACAGCCCTCCATGACTCAAATCAGCACAAAATATGCACACATATTTAATTAAAGTAAAATGATCTTGAACTCCAACAGCTCACACAGCATGTATATTTTTAGTATCAGGAATACCACCTTCTTCAATAAATGGATTAGGTGCAAAAATAGAGGATTGAGAACACATTGATCAGGATAGGGTGTTTTGAGGTAAATGCTACCACAAAATTGTAAGTGCTGTACTATGAACTAATTTTGTTAGATTAAATTGCTTATTCAAACCAAAGAGCAGGAGGTGGTGGCAGAGTGCAACATTAGGAGCAAGCTCATCAACACGTGAAGGAATCTGTGAATAAATGACTTAAAGAGAGTGAGCAAAGGCAAAATGTTTGGTTTCGGACGACAGATTTTCCCACTCTGAGTTGAAGTTAATTAGACCTATCGAGCTGGAACATTAGCCTGATTAAACGATTGCTGTTTTAGGGACATTTAACCAAGGCAAGTAAAAGAGAGGCATGCATCTGCATCCTGCCAAATCAAATCGCTCAAGCGCCACAATGTCCAGTGCTTCATTAGCAGAGTATGATGAGCACGTTCAATTGAGATTGTGGGGAGGGGTACAGGCTGGCTGCTCACGTACGCCCAGGCTCAGAGGTAATTACTTTTCCATTCAGAGTGCACTTTCACAGATTCCATTTCGCTTATCAAATATGTCCAAAGCTGATGGCAGATCAGATTTGGATTCATAAAAGCTCATTAATTACAGCAGGCAAGTCGAATGCTGGGGTAATTGAAAAAGGCTTCGTAAGGTATATGTGTGTGTCTGTGTACATAATATAAGTGAGGAACGGGAGACCTGCAACACACAAATGTCTTGTGGTCTTGTTTTTGTTTCCCAACTTTGTTTACCTGGACCAATTACTAGTGTTAAGTAAAGTAGCAAAACTATTATTGTAGCTTCATATTTCATTAGCAAGACAGTAACTGTTTTTAAAACATAGTAGCTTTTCCAGTAACAATCGTCGTTTTCCATCAAATATCTGTTAAATGTTACCAAATGCTTCATTGTTATTTTCAATATCACATTGTTGGTGCACACAGCTTCACTGTCGAGCAAGCTGAGCCTTGTGTTGTAATTTCACTAGGGCAACTACTTCAGGTGTGGCCATATACTCAAATGGCCTGATACCCCTTTACAACCCAAGACACCTGCGTTTTGTTCTATTATTTAATGCAAGAACGTCTTTAGTCTGAACAGCACCTAACACAGCTCTCTTTAGAGTCATTGTGGACCTTTTCATCTCTGCAAAACTGTGAAATCCTTAGTATACATATTCCGTTTAATTGAAGTTTGATGTAGTTTGTAATGACATACATCTTCCCGGACTCTCTGCTATTTGTATTACTGCCACAGCTCTCTGCTGCTTTACTTCCTTTACTTTCCTGTCTCTGACAGACAATTTATCATCTCTCCAGAAACACAAATCCTCCAATGCTCCCCTCACTCAAGGTGTCCCCCTGCATTAGACCTCTCCTTTTCATAATCAACATGCATCCCCTTGGTCAAATCATTTGTCATCACATCAGCCGTTATGCTGATGATATGCAAATGTGCATTACCCAAAAGTCTAAACGCAACTCAGATTGAGATTGATGGAGTTTTTGTCAACACTCCTGTTCAGAAATCTGGTTTCTCATTTGACCCATTTATTACTTTTGAAGAGCAAATAATCTCTTCTTAACAAAGCATTCTTTGATATAGCAACACTGTGAATCTTTGTGTTCCTGTAGCTCAACTGGTAGAGCAATGTCAAGATGTCAATGCCAATGTCTGCCAAAAGCATACATGTAAATAAAATCTGACAAAACAATTAAAACCTCAGAGAATGTGTGAATTTCCATTTACAGCTGATCAGCTCAGAAATAAAGTGATGAAAATAAAGAATTACTAAGTTTAGCCATGAAAGGCTGAATCGCACAGGCTGACAGGCTCTTTGAACTTGTTCTGTTTGCCAGTCAGCTCGCTCACATGTGATATCTCAAGCCAATTGGCTTCCATTATGTAAGGTGATAGGTCCTTTGATGTGTAAATGGATAGCCAATCAACTTGCATACTGTCATTGCTAACATTTAATTTAGCTGAGTTTGCAAGTCAGTAATTTTCACTGCAGTGCACTGCGAGGTTTTCTATTAAATCCTATTTGCTCAGGTGGTTGCTGGGGCTTTTTTTATTTTAACAGCTTGCACTGAAAGGTCTGTTTTTGCCGTGATACATAGAAGCACGTCTTTATCAAGGTAAGCCATAGCCAAATCAGGCACTGACAAACTTCACTATCATAAGTCATTAGTTTAAATAAATCCACACATAGCTAGGCTAACTCACTCATGTCCAGGTACACATTATGAGTCATGTTACTAGCCGTTTAATCATTTTGGACATGCAGGCTCAGGCACACATAGAGATTTAGTTTATTTAGCATTATGGCATTCGGCCAAGCAGACCAAGACAAATCAAGTTTTTAAAATCCATTTATTAAATGGCAAAACATTTGTTTAGTCTTTCCTTACTGTGAATGTCACATACATAAAGGCTAAAACAGTCTAAAATTAGTAAAATCCCAGATGAGGGTTTATTAAGTAAACAAAATCCCAATAATAACAAGAAAAAAATCTGGATTTGGTGCGTAACATTGGACTTTTAACAATAAACAAGCCCAAATACACCAGGGACTCTTATTTTGAAACACAAAACATGCACTCTTACAATCATCTAGTGTATAAGAATAGAAATACTATAAAGTAAACATTGTCATTTGGGCTAATAAATACTGTACTGTTTGGAGCAGCAAATCAGCCCATTCACCTCATGATGCTTCAAGAGAAACAGTGTTCAATGCCAGAACACTGAGTAACAATGGTATCAAGATGGCACTACAGATGGCAGCCTCAGTGTGGAGCTCTCAAATTCTTTTGTAGTTTTTGTTTGTTTGTCCTGTGTTTAGTAATTTTTTTACATACAGCAGCATATACCAGACAATCTTTTCCCGTTTTTTGACAATTGAGACATTTTAGTCGGATGCAAAGCTGTGTTGTTCAAGTGCGCTATGAGACGCAAGTGAGAGAAGCAAGCCGGCATGCTGGTCAAGGTCCATCAGTACAGCCATCGAAAAGTGCTGCAGAGTATTCATCTAGCGAATCTCCACTCTCTTCCAAACAAAAGAGACGAACTATATCTCCTCACCTGAACAAACAAGAACTTTTCAACCTCTGCTGCCTTGTGCTTCACAGAAACCTGGCTGAGTGAAGCTATCTGGACAGCGTGTTACATCTGCCAGGCTTCCAGCTGTTCAGAGTGGATCGCACTGCGGAGTTAATGGGGAAAACGAAAGTCAGTGGAACATGCTTTTACATCAATGAAAGCTGGTGAACAGATATAACAACGTTAAAGAAGATGTGCTGTCCTAATTTGGAAGTGCTCTTCATCAACTAAGACTTTCTACTCGCTGCGGAAGTTTATTCTGGTGAGTGTTTTTATTCCTCCACAACTGTGTGTGAGAATAGCACTGCAACAGCTGACTGATCGGATCATAGACACGGAACAACAATACCCGTACTCACTTATTATTGTTCTCTGCGATTTTAACAAAGCCAACCTCACCTGTGAACTGACAAAATACAGACAGCACATTACATCCCCCACCAGAGACAGAAATATACTGGATCACTGCTACACAACATTAAAGGATGCATATCGCTCTGTCCATAGAGAAGCTTTGGGACTGTCTGATCACAGTCTGGTTCATTTTCTTCCAAACTACAGGCAGAAACTTAAATCAGATAAACCTGTAGTAAGGACTGTAAATATATAACCAAAAAGCAAAGCTGGAACTACAAGCCTGCTTTGACTGCACTGATTGGAGTGTGTTTGAAGCTGCAGACAACAATCTGGATGAGCTCACAGATACTGTGACATCCTAAATTAGTTTCTATGAGCATTTGTGCATCCCAACTAGGACTTATTTAATGTTCAACAATGACAAACCATGGTTTACAGCAAATCTCAGGCAGCTTTGTCAGGCCAAAGAGGATGCTTACGGAAGTGGGGACAAAAACTAGTACAATCGGGCCAGAAACACACTGACAAGAGATTAGAGTGGCTAAAAGAAGCTACTCTGAGAAGCTGAAAAACACGTTTTCATCTAATGACCCTGCATCAGTGTGGAGAGGCCTAAAAAACTTTACTAACTACAAGACACCATCCCTCACACTGTAGGGAATCAACAACTGGCTGACGACCAGAATGTATTTGACTGTAGATTTGAAAAGCCCAGTCTCACACCCCACACCTGCTCTGACCTTCACCTCACACAAACATCAACACTTCCTGCCACTCAACCTGCACTTAAGATCTGTGAAGATGATGTGTGCCGGGTCTTCCAGAAACAAAAGACAGGGAAAGCATAGGGCCCAGTTGGTGTTTCATCCACGCTTGTCCCATCTTCATACATATCTTCAACAGATCACTGGAGCAGTGTGAACTTCCCTGCTGCTTCAAATGTTCTGCCATCATCCCTGTCCCAAATAAACCCCAAATCACAGGACTTAATAACTACAGACCCATCGCTCTGGTGTCTGTGGTCATGAAGTCATTTGAGAGACTGGTGCTGGCCCACATGAAGGACAATTTGATTATTGTGCAAACAGGTCTGTGGATGATGCAGTCCACACAGGATTGCATCATATCCTGCAAAATCTGGAGAGACCAGGGACATATGCAAGGATCCTTTTTGTGAACTTCAGTTCGGATTTCAACACCATCATCCCAGCTATTCTTTGGAGTAAATTAAACCAAATATATGTTCCCACCTCTATCTGTCAGTAGATCACCAGCTTTCTGACAGATAAGCAGCAGTAAGTGAGACTCTGGAAATTCACTTCCAGCAACAGTACGATGAGCACTGGTGCCCCCCCAGGGATGTGTGCTCTCCCTACTCTTCTCCCTGTACACAAATGACTGTACCGCCAAGGACCCCTCTGTCAAGCTCCTCAAGTTTGCAGACAACACTACTCTCATCAGCCTCATTCAGAATGACGATGAGTTTGCATACAGAAGGGAGGTTGAACAGCTAGCTGTCAGGTGCAATCAAAACAACCTGGAACTGAACACGCTCAAAACAGTGGAGACGATAGTGGACTTTAGGAGGAACACCCGAATATTAACCTGCTCACCATTCTGAACAGCACTGTGGCGGCAGTGGAGTCATTCAGGTTCCTGGGCTCTACCATCTCACAGGACCTGAAGTGGGAGACCCACATTGACTCCACTGTAAAAAGGCCCAGCATAGGTTGTACTTCCTTCACTGGTTGAGCAAGTTCCAACTGCCATAGGAGCTGCTGATAAAGTTCTACTCAGCAGTCATTTAGTCTGTCCTCTGAACTTCAGTAACTGTCTGGTTTGGTTCAGCTATGAAATCGGGCATCAGAAGACTACTTATATTTTCTATTCCATTTTTATTTTTATTCAATTTTTTTACTATCTCTGTCTTGTTGTTGTATTGTTGCACTGTATGTGCACTGGAAGCTTCTGTCACCAAGACAAATTCATTGTATGTGTAAGCATACTTGGTAATAAAGCTCATTCTGATTCTAATCAATAGTATCTCAATAGTGATGTTTGTTAATTGTCCGGTATTTCAATATTATAAATTACTTTTTCATTTTCTCTATTGACACTGTCATTAATAATCAGCATTAACTCAACAATCAATAAAGGTTAAATAAATACATTTTGAATAATCTCTGTGCTTCATATGTCTTTTTAAATAGTTAGCAGAGCATGTGAGCGAAGCGGAGCGTTGTGACACTCTGCTCAATAACCCGCTCCATATACATGCGCTCCGCTCAGCCGTTCACAGCCCTAGCGGATGCTCCACTCAAGTGTTCGCTCAAATCCCGCTACGACATTAAATTTCTCTGTTGTATACTTGGTTCCAAACATGCACACAGGGGGTAGCTACAGTGGCCCAAGCAACTGCCCCTTTGCCCACCCCTCTGGGTGAAATATAGACTATAGGCCAACATTTATTAAATTATCAAATGATTAGTAACGTACACATCTGAAATTGAGATATATATGATTATATGATTATATGTGATTGCATTGTTGTGTTTTTGTATATAAAAATCTCACTGTTTATTTTGAACTGGTTTACAACTGTTGGCAATTTATGCATTGGACTGAAAAAGCATTTAAAACCGAACTGTCCTTTCAAGAACCGGACTAGAAACCCCAGTCATAAAACTAGTTTCGATCTAAAATGGTAAGCGAAAGCTCAGATTATATCCAAAAATAAATTCGATAACCTACCAAATGAGTTCTAGCATAAAACCAACAAAAACATGTTGTTGATCAGTATTCATCAGTAATTACCTATGTAAATACACAGTAACATGAACACTGTAAAATAAAATGTGACCAACTTGACATTAGTGTTCATATTTCATTCTAATTAGAATTTCTGAGTAATACTAATTAATAACATACTTTATATGTACTTATTTTTTATCGCTGCTTGTAATTACACATTGCAGTTGCTAAAGCTATTGTAATTAATTATGTAACATGATCATTGACCCTGTAATTTTACCACATATTTCAAACTGTATAGCATTTGTGTTTCTACTGAGTACTATGGTCATTTGTTTATGTATAATATGGGATAGAGGGTCTCTGTTTATGTGTGTATAGGTCAGTAGCACACATATTTAGGAATGAGCCTGTCATGGCAATGCGGCTGAGGGTTTTTGGAGGTTAAACGGAGTCAGCCATTTCTGCTGATGAGGGGCAAACTGAATGCCTGCAGCTTCCCTCAAACACAGAGCACAGTTAAAAGAAAAAGAGAGTAGAACAAATACTTGCCTTTTACTAGGAGCTACAGGCAATGTTTTGCTCAGCAAATGTAATTGCATTTGCTGGAGAATTCAGTAAAAGCTATGCTCTAGAATCAATGATTCTGACGATATCTCACACAAATATGGAATGGTTTCACTCAAAACTGATCTCAAGATGCATCTTTATTGCAGCTCTTACTGTACAATGTTCACTCAAGTCTCCATATGAAAAGTGTGATTCTAGCACGTCCGCTTGTGCTACATTGTCCATACGTTTGCATAGACAGTAAAATGTACTATGTAAACATATTGACAGAATCTAAAATGTATAATATTAAAAGTTCAAAGAATTAATAGGTTTATTGCATTACAAAATATTTAGAATTATTACAGTAGGCCTAAATACACTGAATAAAGTGGTAATAAACGTGTAAAAAAAATTAACAGTTGTTACCTCAAGTATCTATTGATCTTATCTTGATCCCTTTAAAAAAATTACTTGTGTGTAATCTCATTTTTCAGGTAAATTAAGGCTAATCAGATTAAATTAAATGTTTGAAAGAAACATAACCAGTTAATTTAGCTGTTAACACATGATGTATATTTTTAGATAGGCTACCTCACAATTTTTCAGTGCATGTTTAACACCATCACATTTATTTAACACAGTAGCTCTTTTATTTCATATTTGCTGAGCTTTAGTTATAATAAAATTCAGCTAAACAAATAGTGCAAATTATTTTATACTTTTATTAGGGGTGTAACATCTTCACATCAACACCCTTACTAACATTTATCACAGTAAACTGTAACAGAATTTTACTAAACAACTTTCAAAGTTGTAGCCAAGTAAAAAACATGGACATCACATACTATGTAAGTATGTAAGTATTTTGAATCGAAAGATCTGCTTGACTGTTGTAAAGATAACAAATTGCCACTGTAGTGTAACCTCATTCCATAAGGCAATGAGCTGACATCAAACTATTGATGATCACTTGTATGACTTTGGTTTTTATTTTTTCAACTGAAGTAACCCCATTTTAACTGTTTAATCTCTGAGGGAGATCTCTGTTTGGTATAATTTTAAAGAAAACTTTTTTAATTTTTGAATGATATAGATTATGTTAAATTCTGAGACTCTCAGCCTAAGAAATTGCAGAAAAATCAGAGAAAAACATGCAAAAATTTACATATTTTTTACTTTCTGATTTAACATGACATACCTCAGGGTGTAAATATTCCTGTTCCCTTCTGTCATCAAAGAATTTGTTACGATTTGTACAGTACATCTCTAAAGATGTTGTTGCTATTCTATGTTTCAGTGTCTATTCATATAACATACATGTTCTAAGGTTTAGGGTGTTTTTATTTTATACATTTTTTGGGTCTTTTGTCAGACAAAATCTTGCATGAATGTAAGCAACCTTCTAGTATTAATTACAATTCCTTTGAGGCATGAAGGTACATCACAAATACATATAAAAAATACACACACACATCCCCGCATGCACACAGCATGTACACACAGACATCTCATCTGTGGAGGTTAAAGGGTCACCACGGCTCCCCTTCCAAAGATGGATGGGCTTTTCAAAATGAGACTCACCATCCTTCATCCCTCTCTTCCTCCAATCCCTCTCTCTTTCCTCAGCCATCCCTCCATCCAAAAGGTAAATCAATATACATTACACTCCTCTGTAATACTGGTCTGTTTCCCTCTCTCTGGCAGAAGACACATAAATTAGACTGTAGGCCAGAAAGTGGAGAGGTGGGGGGAGAAGCAGCTAATCAAAGAATGAGACGTAGAGAGATCAGCCTGGAGAAGAGACCAACTATGTTCATAACAAGCACACAAACACAGACCATCTGAATCCATAACATTCCACACAAACATCTGGAGCGAATATGACAAAATCAAATTGCCTGTCTGATATATAGTGTACACACCTGAATATTGAGCAGAACACAGTCTGTTTGGTGATCTACAGTATATACATTACTGCAGCATCACATGGCCTGTAAAATACATGTTACTGCAGCAAAACACAGCCTGTCTGTCTTCCACAATACACACATTACAAAAGCAGTACATAACCAATTTGTCTTCTGTACAAAACATATATTACTATAGCAACACACAGCATGTCTGTCTGCTGTACAAGATATACTGCGTATATTATTGCAAAATTTGGTATGTCTTTTGTACAACACATATGTAACTTCGGCAGTACACAATCTATCTGCCTGCAGTATGATGCATCAGCAATAAGCACACTGTCATCTGTCAGCCATAAAATACAGTACATATATAACTAAGGAAGTACACAGCCTGTCTTTCTGCATCACAATACACTTGTTTGTACTGTGAATATATCAAGATTATAGATGTAGTATGTGGTTTTGCTCAAACATTGCACCAAGAATTTCCCCCCATTTCAAGCTAAAAAAATAATCTACCAAGCCAACGGAATTGCAAAATAATTAACTTTCAAACGTTTACCAAACACTCCCCCAATCTCCCACTGGTAGGACAAACCAACACAATATCATGAGTATTTGTAGGTATTTTTACGTAAAGTTTGGTTCTAGCACACATACATTTATTAATGCTTGAATTGACACAGAAACGTACAATACTGCAGTATTGGCAGCATATAAAACATAAATCATTTTACGTATTAACAACTTTAAAGTAGGGCTGTCGATTTAACAAGTTAATTTTGTATGATTAATTATATTAAAAAAAAATTACGCAATTTGCATAAATAAATTCCATAATAAAAGTACAGATTTTCCTACCACATGAGCAATTCAAGCTTGAAATACATCTGTTTTTACGAGCCATGTCATCAAACCTCACAAGCAGCGCAGCCACAGAATGAGAACCTCTCACTGAGGAAGCACAACAGAATGCATGAAGCTTGAGAAACAATATTCAAAGCTTCCACTACTTTTAACATGACAGAGCACCAAAGAATGCTGCGTTTATGATGCCGAATACCAGTGATATGCTCCAAACGTGTCTGTCTGAGGCACAGACTTGTACATAGAGCGACAATTAAAAATAGCGCGGATGGAACGCAAGAATGCATACTGTAATTGACATGTTTACATAAATTATAATGGTTTAATTTTGTTCTGTGTAATTTCTGGTGCTGTATCTATTTAATGCAATACTGTATGACACCTGGTGATCAAAGGAAGATTTTCATCCATTAAATCTTAAATTCCCCACTCTACCTCATATAAAGCTTGTGTATGCCATCAGAAAGCACTTCAATGTTGCACATCGTCATTTGGCTTGCTTTTGTTCCTACCGCTTTTTACCCATTTGTAATTTTTGTGAATTAAAATGATATGCTTGAGTTTAAAATATATGTATAATGTCATGTTTATTCTGTTGTTTCATGTTTTTCATTTTTATTATGTTCAAGTTTAGTTCCTGTTCATGTCATGTGATTTCCTGTTCCTTCATGTGATCTTGTCATGCGTTTCCCCTGTTCAAGTGTTCTGTTTTCATTGGTTCATTTTTTGGATTACTTTGTTATTAGTCTTGTCTTTCCATTGGTTAAAGTTAATTTATTCTTGTTATCTTGTTTATAGTTCAGTCTTGTCATTGGTCATCTTTGTCATGTGTTCTACCATGTCCTTGTATTTAAGCTTTGTCTGGGGTCAGAAATTGTGAATATAACTTTGTTTGTTTTTTTAGTTAAGTCTTGTCATGTTTATGTGAAGTCCAGATTTAGTCAAGTTAATGTTTTTGTTTAGTTCATGTTTGTAGGCAGGGTTTTTGGGATTCCACTTTTGAAAAATAAACTGCACTTGGGTTCACGTCATCCTCTCTGCCCAGCATCGTTAAAATATATATATATATATTTATTATTATTATTAAGACATGGTTAGTTTAGGAGAAGGGATGGATTATCAGCTCAAATATACAGTGTGTATATATATATATATATTTATAAATTTGTATATGTAAGTAAAATTGCTGTCTCATTTATCTGCCTGTTACGTTTTTGAGAAGTGGTTTGATTTAGGGGTAGGGATTGGGTTAAGAAATTTAAAATTTCTATAAAATTCTACAAATATATTTATAATACAAAGGATTCATAAACATTTGTATGTGTCCAAATCTGTAAATGCATAAAAACATTTACGTTTTATATGCTGTCCATATTTTACAGTACATTTCAGCATCTATCCAAAGGTACAAAAATGTAAGTGTGAATGTTACATACGAATACCTATGAATAATAATCGGATCAGGAGGCACAAACAGATAGTCCCGCTATTGCAAATATTGCACCATTGTTTTCTATCTGTATGCTCAAACAAAGCTCTGTTTCAATAATGCACATTTTTTTTACAGTTTTCTGCAGTTTTTAGCCGAATTCTTCTAAATATCGCTTACTAATAGATGTATTTGCATATTAAGCTGGAATTTAACATAAAAGAATAACACACAGAACCTTCAAGTAGTAGACCACTGTAGATCAAACAGCTATTTTCTTCTTTCCTGTTCAGTCTTCTTCAGTTTTGCATATCAGAGATTTAAAGGGGGATAAATGAAATATATGCAGTAGTTTGGCCTGAAAATACAAATAACCTCTCCTTGTTTACAATGGTTTATAGGGGATATTGTGGGGTTTTGGGATTACTTTACACCAGCATCGATGTGTAGTTTTAAACAACACCTGAAGTACCTCAGTAAAACACAGCTGTGATAACAGACGGGATTACACACAGCAGCTTCACTGATATAACACAGGTTGATTTGTTGCATCAGATATAAAACAGATGCCATGGATGTAGGGCTCAGTGATACAGCCCAAATAAAATCACAATACTTTTTATCATATCGTTCGATATCAATGTTTATCACAATATATATTTCAAACCATTAATGTCCTCACAGTAGGTGGAGGTAATGCACCAAAAGCTGGATTGAAAACCGGCAATAAACATCACAAGAAGAAGAAACACTTTCTTGCCTTCGACAGCGCAATGGATCATGAAAAAACATTTAACTAAATGAGTGGTTCTCAACCCTGTTCCTTGAGCCCCCTAACACATTTTGTATATCTCCCTTTTCTGACTCAACCAATTCAGGTCTTGAAGTCTCCAGTAACGAGCTAATGATTTGAATCAGGTATTTTTGATTAGGTAGATATCTAAAATGTGTAGTGTTGGGGAGGATTCCGGTTTAGAAACACTGTACTAAATAGTATATAAATAAACAGCAATGGTGTTGATATTGTCAGAGTTGTTGTTGTATTCAGTCGATAGCTGTATTGCATTGTCAGTGTTGCCTTGTTGGGTACACAATGATATATTAGCAAGAAAGCTAGCTGCTAGCCAGCGGCTACCGAGCCTCATTGTAGATTTTCTGACAGCAAGCTAACTGCTAATACATCCTAACAGGCTGATTTCATGACTGGGATTCAGTTAGGTACTGTAGTTGTGTGAATAACTTTGCCAAACTGCTTGTGTTTTTAGCAAGACGTACCCCTGATCCAATTGTCTAGAAGTACAACATCGGCTAAATATAAAAAAATTACTCAAGTGTATCATCGATATTGAAAATGTATTTTTTCTGATAAATATCGTTTTATCGCCCATCCCTACTTGGATGTATCAAAAACACATATTTTCTTTCAATGCAGCATGAAAAGGTGGAATATGCACCCTTGCGTTATTTCACAAACTCAGTTTTGGCATATAATTGGACCTTATTACACGGAATGGTGATGAGGTTTGTGTATATTTATTATTTGAAGGGTCTCCTCTCCATTCTGGGATCAAAACAGAGTTAGAAGCAAAGCAGTTGAATTTTAGGTGGTAAAAGTAAACGTATTTTACAAAAATGAAGACCCTAAAATCTTTGTGTGTGGGGGGGCATGTTTATGTGGTTTACGAGGAAAATTTTTAGGTTACAAACTAGTAATTATCAGGGTAAATGTGGTTTAGGAGGACATTTCTAGTGTCCCCATAATTTAAATAGCTTAAAAACATATTAAACAATGTTTTATTGAAAATGTAAAAATGCAGAAAGTATTTTGTGAGGGTTAGGTTGAGGGGATATAATCTATAGTTTGTACACTATGTCTATGGAAATCCTCATAATGATAGGTAGACCAGCTGTGTGTGTGTGTGTGTGTGTGTGTGTGTGTGTGTGTGTGTAGAGAAAGAAGGAGAGAGAGAAAGTCTGTCATAAATCAATCATGCCTTTCTTTGGTAAATATTTGCATGTGCTAATTGAGATCATTAGTGTTTTCAATGGGGCACAAAGCCATTTCAGCAGAGTGCAGAGAAACTGGATAAGTACACAGCTACTACCTTAATTGGCTATCATTTATTAAGCCTGAACAGTCAGTGTTTTAATAAATACACTGAAACAGTGATGGGGTATGTAGGGTAACTGTGGGCCGTGTTTGTACTGATCCCAACAGAGGAGTGAGGAAATAGAAAATGAACTAACATGATGTCCACATTAGCATCAGTGTTGAAGACGAGAGAGATGTTTGGGAGCACAAGAGAGAGTTAATAGGAAAATTAAAACAAATCACTTATTAAAACCTTATTTTCAACAACTTCTTTCTCTCTTCTCCTATGAGCCAAGACTGCATCTACAGTGCAGGTTATTGTGATAAATCATTCGTCAATTAACATAATTCTACCTTGGAGCTGTATCTGAGGGGTAATTATGAAACGTTCAGCAGCCCATCATGCATCATGTAATCAATATGATTGGCCAAGAGGTAGTGCACATGCTGTGGAGAGAGAGATAAGCAGATAAATCTACTATCCCCAGGAAGGTTATGTCAGTGTATTTGTATTTCATTATGTTCATACCAGACCTTTTCATTTCATTTCATTTCCAAGTGTGCACACGTTTTGTTTTTACATTTACTTTAAGCCTACACAATTTTCTTCTGGAAAAACAAAACAAAAACATAACCCTTAAAATATATTGGGGCAAATTCAAAACTCTACGTGTTATTTTCTCAAGACCCACAATCCTATCAAATTTCTATCAGATGCTACCTGCTTTTGTAAGAGGGTTGAGGCCTGTATATTTTAATTAAAGGAATATCCCAAGTTAAATACAAGTTAAGCTCAATCAACAGCAATTGTGGCATATTATTTATTATCACAAAAATTATTTCGACTCGTCCTTCCTTTTCTTTATAAAAAGCAAAAATCGAGGTTACAGTGAGGCACTTACAATGGAAGTGAATGGGGAACATTTTTGGAGGGTTTAAAGGCAAAAATGTGAAGCTTATAATTTTATAAAAAGCACTTACATTCATTCTTCTGTTAAAACTCATGTATTATTTGAGCTGTAAAGTTGTTTAAAGTGTAATTTTTACAGTCGCTTTAGCATTTGTAGACATTGCATCATCATACAACAAAGTTGTAAAATTGACTTTAACTTTACACAGAAAGGTTTGGTAAGCATTTTTATCACATTAAAATCATGTTAACACGTACATTGTTTTTACATTGTTGCTTCATTTTTGAAACAGTGAGTATTTTAACATTTACAGATTGGCCACATTCAATTCCATTGTAAGTGCCTCACTGGAACACATATGTTTTTTCTTTTTTTAAAGAAAAGGAGGGACGAGTGAAAATAATTTTTTGTGGTAATCAACATTATGAAACAAATGCTGTCGATTAAGCTTAACTTGTATTGAACCCGGAATATTCCTTTAAAGTTGCGACCGAATTTGTGTCCTGTCAGAGTATGTACTGCTTTGTTGAAGAATGTACTTTTCAGCCATTAAAAAAGTATGTATGTACTTTAGGTATGCAGGTGAGTTGAATTCCCATTTTATGAATACACTTCCAGATATACAGGAATGTGGGCATTGTCCTGTGAACCCAATATATAATTTGCTATTTAACAGATATAATTTTGCACAACCAAAACTGAAGTAAACTTTAATCTAAAAGATCGATCTTGGGATTTTAAGAATCAATATCTGGATTGTTCAAATTAAGATAACTAAAAATGGGAAAATCTCTATTTTTTTTCCTAGCCCTAACATATAATGTATAAACTGTAACAAGATGGTAATTCACAGATACTTTATTTTAAAACGTCATATTTGTTATGACAAATATCAAATGTCACATGAAAAGTAAACACTATTTTCAAGTCACATGAAAAGCCACAGCCAGCAAAGACATCCAAAGATAAGGTTTCACAAAATCCTTCAAAACAAGGAAAACATTTTACTAGAATGGCATTTTGGTGGTGGATATATTTGACCTTTTTGAACATTACATATTTGAACATTTCATTCAGTTAAATCCATGTCTTCAGAAGCAATATAATAGGTGTAGGTGAGAAACAGATCAATATTTAAGTCTTTTTCTACCTTAAATATGCACTTTAACATTCTTTTGTTTTTGGCGATTTGCATTCTTTGTTGCACATCTCCAATTACAGGGTAGGAAGGAGAATTTTATAGTAAAAAAAAGACTTATTGATCTCTTTCTTGCCCACACTTATCATAATGCTTCTGAAGATATAGATTTAACCTCTAGAGTCATATGAATTACTTCTATGATGCCTTTATTTGTATTTTGGGGCTTCAAAATTTTGGCACCCATTTTCTTGCATTGTGAGGACCAACTGACCTGGGATTTTCTTCTAAAAGTCTTTGATATATGTTCAGCAGAAGAATGTAAATCATTCACATCTAGGATGGCATGAGGGTGAGTAAATGAGAGAATTTGAACTATCCCTTTAATTTCTTGTCAAATCAGTGCCTAATTCAATGTACAGTTACAAAACAAAGTTTAAGAGCCCTTTGGAAAAACAAAAACCTCTATTTAATTTGCATAAATGTTCTATAAATGTGATCTGATCTTCGGAGGCAGTTATATAATGACAAATGGATGGCACAGTAATTATAACATAATTAGTGTCCTGCGCTGTCATTACCACACTACTTTGACAAATGGATGGAAGTTGATTTCATAATCAACAGTTCCATGATCATACCACACCATCCATCTTAATACTTTAAGGTTTAAACATTCACTGTCAAAATTACTTACATATTTCTTCTCACCAAACAATCCGAAAAAGTTTATAAATGACTTTGGAGGAGCTTGCATGCAGTGGTTTGTGCTTTGCTGTCAGAATTCACACCTTCACTTCCATGCTGTGTTTTGCTGTATATTATCAGAAGAAATGCACTCACTTGATACTTTAAGATCGGTCCCCTCTAAAAATATGTGTTGCACTGCAATGTGACAGTGAAAAATGAGGCCCCTGCTATGTGTATGCCAGACTATGGGGCTGCTCTGTAAACCCCAGCACTGAAATAAAGCAGAGGCTGTGCTAACTGACACATTCTTAGTTCTTATGTCAGGAACAAGAGAATTTATTCTGGGGTAACTATAACTTACTCAGAACTTATTTCAGACTGGAGGAACAAACTGTAATGTGTTTTGGTTCAAAACACTTATATTCTTAATTAAAAAAAACTGAACACAAATCTATAAGGCAATATACAGAGTTTCCACAACAACAAACCAGAATTCAACCATGATACTTTGCTCTTGGCTTGATCAAGGCAAGAAAATAAGATCATATGCTGTAAAATTATGTGTAGTGCTGACTGTTGCCTTGATCTCATCATTGGAATATATAAGGAGCATGGCAGCTATTCAGGCTACTTGATGTGTTATTAATAACTAAGCTTATTTCTACTAGTTTGTACTTCAGTTTTGGGTGAACTATCCCTTTATGATAAAGAAATATTTTGGAAAATGTGTAAGAGGAGCTATGTACACTGATTATGTAGTACAAGCAAGATCAGTTATTAGTGTAACACATCGAATTGCATGAATAGCTGCCATGCTGCTTATATATTCCAATGATATTACTTATTAAAGCTTTTCATCTTCATCCCCTTCTCCTTTCCTCACTAAACCAATAACTCAATGCACAGTAAAAGGTTTAAGGCACAATCTTTCCATAAATCAATCTCAAGCATTTTACCATGCACTGGCCTTAGAGGAGCAAGATAACTGTAGATTTACACTGCCATTTTCTGGGGTTTATTATTCCCAGAAAACGACTTCAGTCTTTATGTGTGGGTGACTTTCAATCTTTTACCACAATAATGTTGATTACTAAAAAAAAGGGTAACGGTTATGGTGAAGCACTTACAATGGAAGTGTAAGTCCAGTCCATTTATATTAAAATTAGGACTGTCAACCACTTTTTTTTTCATCTAATCAATTGCATATGCTGATCAAGTAATCAAATTAATCGCAATTAATCAAAACAAATTTAAGCATAAACCTCACTAAGTGTTGTTAGAATCATGCTTAAAAAACTATCTGAAAATGGTATAAGAATAATAAATTTACAACTTGCAAATAATTATGCCTCTCAAGTAAATGTATTTTGTTTTAAGGATGTTTAGATAAGTTTTTCTGGAAAATAACACAAAATAATAATGATTAAGAAAATTATTTTTGCAATGTTCACAAGTACATTTATTCATTTGGGAGATATTTCAAAGCAATTGCTAGCGCAATGTTGAGCTACAGGAACAAAAACAAGGACATCACAATGAACAACCCACATAATGCTTCCTTTTCCTTTTATGAATTGCTGCCAAGTCCGACAGTATCATTAGGTTGTTCATCTCATGAGTGTTACTATGTGAAGTGGGTCTTGAGGTACAAACAGCACAGTCTTACCCCAATCACTAATTGGCATGTGTGTGAAGTGGATTTTGCTCTGTTGCCATGGCTGATTGATTGATTGATTTAGATTTTGTTTGTATCCGATTACCTCAGATGTAACATGTCTGCAATATTTCTATTAAGGAAATGTTTTTTATTTTAGTGGTGCTTGCCAAGTGAGCATAATTATTCATAATTACATTTTGTTGGAAAATGCATAAATACATAAAAATGCATAGACAAAGTATTCTTCCTGCACATGTTATTTGTTAGTTCTATTTCAGCTTAGAAGATGCATCATTCCGAAAATAATACAAGTCAGATCACTGCAGACTGTTTGTCATACATAAATCATGCGAGCCTAGTTGCATCAACAGCCATCACTGAGCTTAAACCCAGAGATACAATCGGCAGTAAAATCAGTGCCGAGAACTGGCGGCACCAGAGACAGCCTGGTGTTCATGTTCTGGTGTCCTGTGTTTGCCTGGACATGAATCTTTTGCTGGAGCAGCTAGAGCTCTGGGCAGATGGTTTATGCCCAACATTCAGCCACCATTTTAACATAACTTTCCCCAACACACACTCACTCCATCATCATATTCTTAGAGTTATAGATAGAAATAGAATTAAAATACCAGGAGACTAAAATCTGACACTGGGTTGATATTTGGTCTCATTACCAATTGGCAGGAAAAGACTCTCAGAGTATACTGCAACATGGGTTAATGACATGACAAATGTTTTTACAATTTTTTGGGCCCGATCTATCATTTAAAAAAAGATTTAAAGAAAAAATTCCAATGGTATATGCAAATATATTACATAGGACTAACAATGAGTTGACATTTAGAATCGAATTAATTACATGATACAATGATTATTTAGTAGAATTAAATTGCAATTAATCAAATATATAAATATTTGCTGAGAAAGCCAACACATAGCTCTCACTACCCTCAATGGCAGAGTGGCCCCTCAATCTGTCTCCGCCCTGCATTCCATGGCCTTCCTGCAAGTCCACCAGGCCAAGACAACTAAAGAACTGCACTTCGGTAGTCCTGATTGTGATGTGCTGTAGGAACTGCACTCAATGACTGACCATGCCCCCCGGGCCATGAAGGTAACAGCACCGGCAATCGGACAGGCAATGCCCACACTCGTGGTCCTGGAACGACATCTGTTGCTGAACCTGGTCAAGATGCGGGACCCAGACAAAGCCCACTTTCTCAATGCCCCCGTCTCCCAGTCCGGCTTATTCGGCGACACCATTGAAGACTTTGCCCAGCAGTCTTCGGCAGTGAGGAAGCACCTCACCCAGAACATCCCCCTGCGGCTTCTAAACAACAGAAAGCTCCGCTTCAACCTGGCCCCAGCATAGAGCTCCCCGCAGGAAGCTGACGCCCCATCTCACAAACCACTACCGGGACCCAGAAGGCTCCCAAGCGTTCCTGAGACGATTAAACCAAGGAGCAAGATGGCCACACTATGGAGTTGGTATCTGGACCACTCCATCCCCCAGTGGAGGGCTGGGGTGGAAATCTCTCGGGCCGCAGTACCCACATTTCCAGGAAAAAGAGAGCGGCTTCCTCACTCCTCCGGTCACCTAACCGGTGCCCCCCACACGTTCACAAACACCTTCAGTCACGGCATCATGGACGCGGTCCCCTCGCCTCCACACCTTTGAATATAGACTCCTGGCGGGCCACTTCTGATGAGTCTAGAGGACACCTCCATAGGACCTCCTCCTCAGTCACTTTCTCGCCCCCAGCCAGGTACGTAGAGCAAGATAAGTGCATTGAGTTTTTTTTTCTCAGCACATCTGTTTGGGGACATAACTTTTCACCCCGATATAATATTACCTGTTCCCCCCACTGTGAAGCCCCACCATGATCGTCCCGTTAGTGCCGCCTGCTCGGAGCTTGGATGCGTCGCTTTTACTTCCAACCCATTGCGCTGGTTAGGCCCATCCGACTCGGCTACGCGATTTAGTTTGCCAGGCACTCGCCCCACAGGGATGCGATAGAACTGTCCCTCCAGCCAAGATGAAGCCAGGGTTCTACGGCCCTCACTTCATCATACCCAAGTGTGTGGCAGCCAATCTTGGACCTGCGATTTCTGAACCGGGCCTCACACAGACTTGTGATTGGTTCGCAGCGGTAGACCTGAAGGACGCGTACTTTCACGTCTCACCTTTGCCTCGGCATAGACCCTTCCTACGGCTTGCGTCCGACGGCCCAACGTACTAGTACCTGGTCCTCCCCTTCGGCACATCCCTGTCGCCTCGCGTCTTCACGAAGGTTGCAGAGGCCACCCTTGCCCAGCTAAGGGAATTGGGAATCTGCAAACTCGATTTCCTGGATGACTGGCTGATTCTAGCTCACTCTGAGAGTCTTTGTGCCCCACAGGGACCAGGTACTCAGGCACCTCAGCTGTCTAGGGCTTCAGGTCAACTGGGAAAAGAGCAAACTCTACCAGGTTCAGAGCATCTCTTTTCTCAGCATGGAGTTAGACACAGTCTTAACGACTGTGCTACGAATAGCGCATGCAGCCATTGCTGAACTGCCTAAGTTTGCTCAGACAAGGCACAATGGTTCCACTGCGGCGGTTCCAGATGCTACTTGGGCATATGACATCCTCAGCGGCAGGCCAAGCCGCTCATGTTGATGCATATGAGACTGCTTCAGCACTGGCTTCAGACTTGAGTCCCAAGATGGGCATGGTGCCACAGCACATACTGTGTGTTCATCACCTCTTTCTGCCACCAGACATTCAACCCTTAAACAGACCTCTGTTTTCTGCAGACAGGAGTCCCCATACAGCAGGTGTCCAAACGTGTTGTGGTCACTACAGACACCTCCAAACTGGGTTGGGGTGCCATGTGCAACGGCCACGCAGCCGCTGGTTTCAGGACAGGACCGCGCCTACATTGGCATGTCAACTGCCTAGAGTTGTTGGCTGTACGTCTTGCCCTGCTGAAGTCTCTCCCGCTTATCCAGGGCAAGCACGTCCTGATCTGTTCAGACAGCACCACGACGGTGGCGTACATGAATCACCATACACTCTCGTCACATGTCACAACTCGCCCGCCGTCTACTCCTTTGGAGTCAGCAGACTGAGGTCACTGCACACCACTCATCTCCCGTGTAGCCTTAACACGGCAGAGGATCCACTGTCACGACAAGGCACGCTCAGCGAAAAGTGGAGGCTCCACCCACAAGTAGTCCATCTGATTTGAGAGCAGTTCGGCAAAGCACAGGTGGACCTTCCCAAAAGACCACCCACTACCTGCTCTGGTACTCCCTAACGGAGGCTTCCCTCATGACAGATGCAAATGCACATTTTCCCCAGTGAGCCTACTTGCACAGGTGCTGTGCAAGGCCAGGGAGGATGAGACCCCTGATTGGCCCCCTCAGGCTTGGCTCTCGGAACTTGGCAGATTCCCCTGAGAATGGACATTCTTTCTCAGGGACGGGGCACCCTCTGGCATCCGCGCCCAGACCTCTGGAACCTCCATGTCTGGCCCTTGGATGGGCTGCAGAAGATCCAAGTGGCCTACCACCTGCTAACGTAGACACGATCAACCAAGCCAGAGCTCCCTTTAACAGGCAGTTTTAAGGCCTGAAGTGGCGCTTGTTCACGAATTGCTGTTCTTCCTGATCTGAAGACCCACAGAGATGTGCAGTCAGGTCAGTGCTCTCATGTCTGCCGGAGAGGCTGGAGGCTAATCGATGCATGAGGGCAACAAAGGCTATCCCTTCTGGTCCAAACCGACAGAAGGTCTACTGAGGCACACAGTCACGGAAAATTGTAATGATGGTTACAGGAGGAATGCGTCACAACACACAGTGAATTTAATGACCAATCTCTATAAGAGATCCCTGCAAACCCACACACACACTTAAACATGTCACACTCATTCACACACACACAGCTATCATGCCCTATGCACTTACACACACACACAAGCTATAAATATCAGCTCCAATTATGATTATGACATTTAGTAAGGGAAGTCACCCAGTGGCAGAAGTACATTATAAATGACTGGACAGCACTGGCCACTCACGGGCCGCAATAAACATAAGACATATGTCAAGATGCCAGCAGAGATTGCCTGAGAGTAGTGCAGATACTCAGATAATAGAGAACACACTCTTGCTAACCTCTTCTGACCTGAATACCTCAAGAGGGGCAGGAAGGCAGAGTGCAAAGTCTGTTCTTGAAAATCTCTGTGGTATTGCACATTCTAAATTTGTACTACAGACCCAAGGAATGAAAAAGAGGGAGATTCGTACACTGATAGTTTGTTCAACTTATTAATGACATGATGCAGTGAAGACTGCTGCAGTTCATGTAAAACACTCTCCCCTGCAAAATGTGAATTTGTAGCGACAAAAAATATATATATATATTGTTAAATTTGAATGAAATCATAGTTTTACTAGCTAAATGCCTCATCGGTGTTCATATCTGCTTTTGACACTATCTCTCATAGCATACTCATCGCTAGGCGCTCTGCAGTTGGCATCTCAGGCACTGCTCTGTCCTGGTTAATGTCTTAGCTCTCTGGCCACCAACACTACATTTCTATTAGTCAGTTTAAATCAAATTCTGTTCCTGTTTCTCAAGGTGTCCCCCCCAGGTTCTGTACTTGGACCTTTGCTATTCATCACCTATATGCACTTTCACAGTTATGCTGATGACATTTAACTTTATATCAGCTCTCAGCACACTGCCACATTCCCCACTACATCTTTTCCCTCTCTGCATGTATTAAAGACATCAACTCATGGATGATCAGTAACTTTCTAAAACTCAACACTGATAAAACCGACGTATATGCTGGAGTGATATGCTTGACAAACTTGATTCTAATGAACAAATTTAGTGATGCTAAGACAAATCATATAAAACAAATGACATTTTGTTTCCATCATTGAAGTCAAAGTCTTCTATAACAAGCCCCTTTCAGTGCTCAACCGATGCCCCCACTTTCTCAGCTGAAAGTTATTTTCCATGGTAACATGGAATGTAAACAAAAGTTAGCTCAGGGGTGTGCTGTCTTACATTTTTGTCTTAAATTAGACTGAATTAACTTTTTATACAACTGACTGAAAAAATTAAGAATAACATTTTAGATGATTAACTTGAAAGACTAGTCTAAAACAGTTTTATGCAACCAGCCCCTGGTCTAGTGCAGGTCTACTGGGACAGTGAGATTTCATTTTTTCTGGCCCAGAAATGCACTTTCTAAAGAGGAAATGTGTGAATTGATGCCAGATTGTGCAGTGGACAAAGAGTGTGGAGCACGCTGAAAAATGGTTGTCTGTATCATAGATGCCCACAGATATACTAGAATGCAAAATGAAATTAATTCAATACAAGTGAAAACTCAAAGAGTGACACATCAATTCCATTTCAGAAGATGAACAGGTTCTCTTACGAGAGGTTCGGGTACGCTACGGGAAAGATTCATCTTTTCTGAGATATTGAAGCCAAAAAATTATCCTTAATTTTTGTATCCATTGTCAATGCAGTGCGGCAGCTGCAGACCTTGAGCGGGCTAGCTAGCGAGCTCATAGGTTGCTCTGCGGGAACTGCTGCAGCCTATAGACGAGCTTGGGCGAACTCGCATCCAATGAGAGGCGTCCGCGCGCTCACTGCAACAAAGCCTGCCAAAATGGGCGTGACTAGAGTGCATATAATCATAGTTCGTAGGCTGGAACCCTGATTTTCATCTCTTCAGCGAAGCTCTTCGCATCTCTGAACTGGAAGCCGCGTCGCCGTTCGAGGGGCATCAAGCAAGCGTGGACAGCGCTCGAAGAAGCCGGCCGTCTTCGCCACCTTCAGCCGTCCTGCGAGCTACGCCATCCGGCGACGTATCCTTTTTTAAAGCAAGCTAGTTCTTATGAACTTCACAAAAGAGTACGAGCGTCTTTTTAAAGATGCCTCGCTCCACTTAATTTAATTAATTAATTTTAATTTAATTTAATTTAATTTAATTTGACCAATTGTCACACATTATACATACATTTCTGCATATACATGGTGAAATTATTTATTTTTCACATATCCCAGCTAAGCTGGGGTCAGAGTGCAGGGTCAGCCATGATCACGGCCCCTGGAGCAGATAGGTTCAAGGGCCTTGCTCAAGGGCCCAACAGTGGTGTCTTGGTGGTGTTGGGGCTTGAACCCACGACCTTCTGATCAGTAACCCAGAGCCTTAACCGCTGAGCCACCACTTGCGCCTCATGCCGCGCCCCTCTCAGCACCGGAGACCGCCACGTCATCTGTGCTCTCTGCCTGGGACTGGGGCATGCAGAGCTCGCCCTCGCTGAAGGCGGATGCGATCTCTGCGAGGAGCTTCCGATGTCAACCCTGCGGGCTCGACTCGAAGCGCTCAGGACCGAAGCCGCCGCCGCCTTCCATTCAGCCGCGCAGTAAAAGCGCCGCTCTCAAAGGCTGCCGGAACCAGTGGTAGAAGCGATTGCCTCGCCGAGCCCCTCCCTCGAAAGCATCGCCTTAACCCTCCCCGCCCACCCGGACGCGCAGTTGCCGCCGAGCGGCTGCTCTGCTGCCATCTCGGACGAAGAAGCGGAGGATAAGGGCTGTTCCATCATGGCTTCGGACAGCGAGGAGTGGTCAGGCTCACACGCCTCCTCCTCGGCCCAGGAATCCAGCAGGACCCGCGCCGAGTCGGCGGGGAACTAACGCCTCCTCACACAGGCCGCCGACCGCCTCGGGCTCGAGTGGTCACCGCCCCTGAGCAGGCTCCCAACAGACTCCACGCCGCGACCTTTGCCCGCCCTCCGCGAGATGGCGGTCTAAGCTGGTGCTCCCGCCTAAGGCCTGCAGAACTACTTCTGCCTGTGTTGGCCGCGCCTATACCGCCGCCGCCAAGCCGCGATCTGCTCTGCATTCCATGGCCGTCTTACAGACAGAGGCTGTTTCAGATCTGACTAGCCGACTTGGGAGAAGCTGAACGCACTACGCGCGCTCTCTCTGTCCGGTCTCTTCGGTTCCGCGGTGAGTGGCATTGTTGACCGTTCCGAGCCCAAGCCATGAATCTCTTTCTGCCTCGTCGCGCTAGCTCCTCTGCAGGCCGCCCACGTGACCAGCCTCCTGCACGAGCCTCTTCACAGCGCCCAGCTCAACAAGCCAGACTTCTCAGCGTCGACAGGGCGGCCGCCTCGATCGGGCTCAGACAGCCGCCGCAGACCGCCGCCCCTGAGGGCCTCGGCCTAAGATTGTACTGAAACCTGAGCAACCGAAGTCCTCCTAGCGTTGTTGAGAAAACGACGGCTCAGTCCCGCCACGGCCGGACCACCGTCAAAGCTTCGCCCCTGTCAGTCCCCTTCTCTCAGGCTACTGCAGTGGTGGATTCAGCAGCCAACAAGCCGGTGATACTACCCGTTTGCTCAGCACTCAAACGCCGCTTTCACGGCGACCCAAAGAAATCTTGTAAAGAGTAAACATGCCTTATGTGTAGAAAATATGCCCACAATCCAGTGCTCACCCCTACACACAAGCATTACACATCCCGTGTCCCTATCAGAGCACACTCACATAAGCGGTTACGACCCGCTCGAGTGTTAGAGTTAATAAACGCGCCCACGAGCCCGCGCGCGCATGCCCTCCTCTGCCCGCTCTGTCACACGGCCAGCTGTAAGTCCCGTGACGCCCCTGTCAGTCCCCTTCTCTCAGGCTACTGCAGTGGTGGATTCAGCAGCCAACAAGCCGGTGATATTACCCGCTTGCCTGCACTCAAACGCCGTTTCCACGGCGACCCAAAATAAAGCCTTATGTGTAGAAAATGTGCCCACAATTCAGTGTTCACCCCTACACACAAGCATTACACGTCCCGTGTCCCTATCAGAGCACACTCACATAAAGCGGTTACGACCCGCTCGAGTGTTAGGGTTAATAAACGCACCCACGAATCCGTCGCGCGCCCATTCTCTGGCCGCTCTGTCACACGACCAGCCTTATGTGTAGAAAATGTGCCCACAATCTAGTGTTCACCTCTACACACAAGCATTACACGCTCCGTGTCCCCAACAGAGCACACTCAAAAGCGGTTACTGAACCACTCGAGTGTTAGAGTCAATAAATGCGCTCACGAATACGTCGCGCGCTCATTCTCTGCCCGCTTCTGTCACACGGCCAGCAAACACTTCTCTGTATGTAAGTCCCATGCCCGTGGCTATGCTTGCGCATCACTTAACAGACGTGACTCTTTCCCCATTCACCTCAATCGGAAGTCATTCACAGAACAGCCTGTCCATGCTGTCTGCGAAGCAGTCCAGCATAAGCACAGTAAGCGGCTCACACATTCTGTTCAGCTGCTGTGTGCGGCAATCAGAGCGATTTGGCCATTCACCCTCTAACATTACGCTTCAAAGCGTGGGAAGATATTCCAGGGATATCCGAATGGGTGTTAAGCACAATAAAACAGGGCTATTTGCTACAGTTCGATCGCCGTCCTCCTTGCTTCAGAGCGTGGCTCGAAAATACTTTGAACACGGAAGCAGCATGCATGCTTCGTTCAGAAATAGCAAACCTTCTGTGCAAAAGGGCCATAGAGAGTGCCGCCTCCCTGAGCTGAAGTCGGGGTTTTACAGCCGTTATTTTCTTGTCCCCAAGAAAGACGGCGGCCTCAGACCAATATTAGATCTCAGGGTTTTGAACAAAGGGCTTGCAAAAAGACCGCTCAAAATGCTTACAACCAGCAAACTCCTCGCGCATGATGCGCCAGGGGACTGGTTTATTTCTCTCGATCTGAAAAATGCATACTTTCAGATTCAGATAAATCCCTGTCACAGGCCATTCTTGAGATTCGCCTCGACGGCCAGGTTTATCAATACACCGTCCTTCCGTTCGGCCTGTCCTTAGCACCTCGTACTTTCACGAAGTGCATGGACGCTGGCGCCGCACCCCTGCGGAGTCAGGGTTTGCGAATTCTGAACTATTTGGACGATTGGCTGATTTTGGCACAATCACATACGGAGCTTCTGTCTCACAGGACAGTTCTCCTCAGTCATCTGAACAGTTTGGGCCTTGCAGTCAATTGGACCAAGAGCTCACTACAGCCCAGTCAGGCAATTTCCTTCCTTGGAATAGAACTAGACTCAGTGGCAATGACGGCTCGCTTATCTACACAGCTGCGCCGTGTGCAGCTGACTAGCCAGCGTCATTTCAGATGAACAGCCTCACACCTCTGAAGAAATTTCAGAGAGTGCTAGGCTACATGGCCTCAGCCGCAGCAGTACTTCAGCTGGGTTTACTGCACATCGCCCGCTTCAGCATTGGCTAAACACCCGGCGTCTCGCCGGGCTTGGGCCACAGGCCGCCAGCCCATCAAGGTGACTCAGACCTGCATATCAGCTCTGCAGCCCTGGACAGTGGCCGAATGGTATCAGCGGGGAGTGACAATGGGAGCTGTATCTCGCCGAAAAGTCATCTCGACAGACGCGCCCAACACGGGTTGGGGCGCGGTCTCGCGAGGGCTCTCCGGTTTTCGGCCTATGGTCAGTTCAGGAAAAGCTCCTTCACATAAATTGTCTGGAAATGATAGCGGTCGAGTACGCCGCGTGCGCTTTCTCCCGGTCATTCAGGGTCACCACGTCCTGGTCCGTTCGGACAACAGATCTGTGGTATCCTACCTAAACCGTCAGGGCGGTGTCAGATCCAGGAACCTCTTCCATCTGACGAAACGCATACTGAGTTGGTCCCAGTGCCACCTGCGCTCGCTGAGGGCGACGCACGTGCCTGGCCACCTGAACGACGGCCCGGACAGACTGTCCAGAGACAATATTCCCCCAGGGGAATGGTCCCTGCACGCTCAAGCAGTCCAGAAGTTATGGCACCTATTCGGCAGAGCGGAGATAGACCTCTTTGCGTCCAAAGAGAACTCTCACTGCCCAATATTTTTCTCGAAAAGCGAGGACGCGCTGGCCCAGGACTGGCCCAGATGCCCGCTTTACGCCTTCCCTCCCGTCTTGCTATTGCCACAGGTAATGCAGAGGATCAGGGAAACATGTCACTCGGTGCTCCTCATAGCCCTGCGTTGGGAGAATCAGACATGGTTCCCGGAGCTTACGCAGCTGTCACTGACAGTGCCGTGGCCCATCCCAGTGAGAGCAGATTTCCTCTCTCAAGCTCGCGGCACAATCTGGCATCCCCACCCAGAGCGCTGGGCGCTGCATGCGTGGGTGATCAACGACTACCCGTCGCTCTGCCAGAAGGAGTAATAAACACCATCATACACGCTAGAGCCCCTTCCACGAGAAGACTCTATGCGTCAAAATGGTCTGTGTTCTCAAAATGGTGCACCGACCGAGACCTGGACCCGCGGACATGTGGGGTGTCGTCGCTGCTCGTATTTCTACAAGAGCTGCTGGATAAGGGCAGATCCCCATCCACGCTCAAAGTGTATGTGGCGGCCGTTGCGGCGTTCAGCTGAACCCCTGCATGGCCAGTCATGGGGTAAAAGCGAGCTGGTCATCCGCTTCCTCAGGGGAGCTAGAAGGATGAACCCCCGCGCCCCCATCGGTTCCTATCTGGAATCTTTCTATAGTTCTCCAAGCTATGAAAGCCCCCTTTCGAACCACTTCAATCCGTGGATTTGAAATACCTTTCACTCAAAACCGTTTTCTGACTGCCCTGTCATCAGTCAAACGTGTGGGAGACCTTCACGCGCTGTCTGTCAGCCTGCGTGTCTTGAGTTTGGACCAAGTGACTCCAAGGTCATTTTAAAGCCTAGACACGGCTATGTTCCCAAGGTGATCGGTACTCCTTTCAGAGCACAGGTCATTTCCCTATCGGCGCTGCCAGCATCCGATAGCTGACGCGACGCCAATCTCCTTTGCCCGGTCAGAGCACTGAGATTGTATACTGCGCGCTCTGCTGCTTTCAGACGCTCTGAGCAGCTTTTCGTTTTGTTCGGAGGGCGCACCAAAGGTCTCGCCGCCTCGAAACAAACACTATCTAGATGGATAGTGGACGCTATTGCTGCTGCATACGCGTCAAAAGACCTGCCATGCCCGTTGGGCATTAGAGCTCACTCCACTAGAGGCATGGCATCCTCGTGGGCATGGTCCAGCGGGATTTCCATTCACGACATATGTGCGGGATGGACTTCCCCCTCCACCTTTGTCAGATTTTACAATATGGAAGTGCCCGCTCTGCAGGCAAAACTACTAGAGGTTTAATACGCTACAGCTCCCCTGGTGAGCTGCACTGATGGGACACATTCCACACAGACCGGCACCGCCGCTCTGTCGTTCCCTTCCCACTATGTGCTTATGTATTACACAATCAATGACCCGCATTCTTGCTGGCCAAATATTATTTCCCCACTCATAAGGGCTCCCCGGTCCCCCTTAATTCCCTGGGGCTCATACAGTGGATGCTTGGCGCGCACGGCGTTGACAATGGGTTCCCGTAGCGTAAGCTAGCTTACGCAATACTGAGAGAACTCTCGTAAGAGAACGTATCGGTTACCTAACGTAACCTCGGTTCTCTCTAGATGAGGAACGAGTATTGCGTAGCCGGCCGTGCTTCGCGCCACGGCGACTTTTACGCTTCAGTCAATGAAAACCAGGGTTCCAGCCTACGAACTACGCTTATATGCAATCTAGTCACGCCCATTTTGGCGGGCTTTGTTGCAGTGAGCGCGGACGCCTCTCATTGGATGCGAGTTAGCCCAAGCTCGTCTATAGGCTGCAGCAGTTGCCGCAGAGCAACCTATGAGCTTGCTAGCTAGCCCGCTCAAGGTCTGCAGCTGCCGCACTGCGTTGACAATGGATACAAAAATTAAGGATAATTTTTTGGCTTCAATATCTCAGAAAAGATGAATCTTTCCCGTAGCGTAAGCTAGCTTACGCAATACTCGTTCCCTCATCTAGAGAGAACCGAGGTTACGTTAGGTAACCGATACGTTTTCCACTTTCAGTATAGTTCAATACCCAGAAACATATTTTAAAACATTTTATTCCGCTGCTAAAACTGACCTAAATTGGCAATGATCTTAGACATAAACAACAGCAATTCTTATCTCTAAAATCAAAAGAAGCATTAAGCATTTTTCTCTGACTGTCATTCTTACATCAATAAACTCTTCAAAACAGTACATTTTCTTCCTGCTTTAATCCCAGTGACCACATTGTAACCATGCACCATGTTGCCATGTCGACCGTCAATCCCACTGTTTAGACACTGAGAGGAAGGCTATGAGTCAGACAAGAAAAACACAACCCCTTTTTTTAATTCTCAAGAAATAAGCAAAGAGAAAAACCAAACCAGTTTAGAGCAGACTGGGGAAATTTGAGAGTTTAAGAATTGGATTCCTTGCAATTCATGAGATGGAAACGAATAATTACAGCAGTTATATGACATTTCTATTGTATGATTTGAATTCCATTTTAATTGTAATTGATTAAATTTAGCAAATTTTTGCCAACTTTTTGCTACCTCAATTCAAATTTCAAACTCAAATGTTATTGGAATTTTTGAAGGCATTCTCAATTTACTTTTGAATTGTACACAATCCTGGTTCACTTAAGCCCAAGCATATACTGTACATGCCTCACAAAGCAGTAATGCACCGATTACTTTTTAAAAGGAGGATTAAACTGAGCTAATATCTTTGTGATCAGTAGGGACAACAAGTAAGCTGTTTTCTGTGATTTAACAGCTCTGTGTGTTTAACAAGTGTGTGTGGGTGTGTATGTTTGTTTTTTTACACCGATGCTGTGTTTGTTAAGTTTTTATGAGGTTGCTGTGCACTCTATGGTCCCTGCCTCTGCTGAAGGTAAAAAACATCATGCAGCGGGGAAGCTCTTAACCTCCTGAACAATACATCTAAGAACTCTGCCCTTTAGATTTGTTCAATTACAGCATCTATGCGTGAGTGTGCTGCTGTGTAAGACGGAGTACCTCTGTCCAAAGTATGCTTCAACTGTAACAGTGTTTATAATACTGGATCAGTGACCATTAGACTACAAGAGAATGATGTGTGATGAGGAGGAGGGCGTGGCCAGGCCATGATGGAGCATGATCAGCACTGAATCAGCTGATCAACGGGAGAGTGAGATAAGTGACAGCCGGAGATGCCGGTTTTGAGATAGAGATACGCACGTGGCCGAATTGCTTGTGTGTCAGTGTTTATGTCTGTTTATGCCCCCACTCCCCCAGGTTCACAGGAAGCAGGGTGGACCACCGGCTGACAGAAAGGCCGGAGTGGCACATAGTGCAAAGACACATACATTTTAAAGTGTGGCCAAACAATAAATGTCCAAAATTTTTTTGGAGCAACTGTATGTCTTACAAAATGCAGTTATGAAGAGGCTCATTATAAATCCTTAGTTTGATACAGATGGCCCCTCCTCCCCCAACTGACATGAAAATAAATATAATGAGCAGCCATATTTCTCCCTTCAGTTTACCTTTAACATCAAAAGAGAGATATTAGCATTTCTGCTCCTCCTGTTTTACTGTAGGAGAACAGATGAACCTGATCCTTCCCTTAGGACCTAAGAGGAAGGGGAGACGAATAGAGTTTGCACATTGCTTGTCTGCTGTGTTTACATATCTATTAG